>NW_004567113.1:27448377-27557186 GCF_000260355.1 Condylura cristata | reverse complement strand
TGCCTGTTCTGCTCCCCACTCTGTCTCTGGTGAAGCCTCTCACTGCCCCTGAGCCTCTGGCCTGTACCCCAGTTCTGTATGTACAAATAAATCTTAAAAAAAACAAAAACAGTCTAATGTAATATTTATTATCAGTCATGCTTTCAACAGCGATTTTCAGATGTTATACATTGTGTTAGATGAATTCTGTTTATTTGAATATTTTAAGGGTTGATTATTCATATTTAACTTATGCATTTGGCTATATATACTGCTGGGCACTGTACATAAGCATTAGTGTTATATTTGTACATTCAAGTAGCACTACAGGCAAATAGTCAGCACTGAAGATTCAAGTTTGAGCACATTGCTGTAATAGCCCTACTGAGTACAGAATATGTGCATTAATATTTAATAAAGGCTATTATTTTTTCAACAAATCAATTTATTTTTCCAAAATTTTCTCTAACTAGATCATCTCATGAGAGTTTCGATAATACAAACTCACTGTTTTTCTAACAGATCTGGCACATTTCCTGCCTTTACACCTAGATTCTCTGCTTGTGTCCTTAACTGAGATTTTCCTGTTCCCATCCTCACTGAATTTATTTGCCTTATCTTTCAACTTACAGAGCTTCTGTTTACTTCTGGTTTATCTTAGCAAGTATTATTTTGAAAATACCACTTGCCACTTAACACATTTTGATTTACTCATATATAATTTATCATATATTCATATAGATACAGGTCACATGTGGATATACTATGCATATTATTTCACATTTTTTTCTGGATTCCCCCAAATCTATAAGCCTCTTTAAATGATATTATTCAACAGTGCCTTTTATGTCTAATATATTCCATAAACTGTTAACACACATAGAATAAGAAATCTAACCAAGGGTAATATATGCCAAATCTCTATCATTGAAGTGTATTTATAACCATTAAAAAGGGAGACACATTTTGGGAGACATTAACTCAGAGTTAATGTCCAACTCACTAAATTTTGATAGACTTTTTTTGTTTTGTTTTGTTTTGTTTATTTGCTGGAATAGTGTCAATATCAATATCCCTATTTCCTGATAGCTTTTGCCTAACAACTGTCCTCTTTGCCATGTGCTGCTATTCCATGACATGGTAGCTTGCATCTTTAAGGCAACAAGGTAACTCCTTTTCCTTTTGCTATGACAGAGTCTTATAATCATGCCAAGTCTTATAATCTTGACATAAATAACCCTTTAGCTTTACATGGACCACCCATGTGCAAGGGAGGTGTTTATATAGAGCATGTATACCACCTATTTTTTTTTAAGATACATGCTATTATACATACAAGAACTGGGGTACAGACCAGAAGCACAGGGGGAGGAGGGTGAGAGGACCCACCAGAGACAGAGCTGGGTGCAGAACAGGAGAACCAACTGATATACAGTGCTGAGGGGAGCCGTAGGCAAGGCAGGAGAGGTCTGCTGCTGCATTATGTGGTCAGCTTCCTGGCTGGGTATGAACCTCAGGCTGCATTGACTGCAGATAGCCCCATAGTACAGACCCAACCATCTGTGCCACCAGGAAGGCCCTGGAATAGGATTCTTTTTTAAAGATTTATTTATTTATTCATATAGAACTGGGGTACATGCCAGAGGTGCAGAGGTGGTAAGAGGCTTCACCAAAGACAGAGTGGGGAATAGAACAGGCAGATCAACAAAGTACACTGCTGAGGGGAACAGCAGGTGGGTCAGGAGTGGTCTGCTGTGCCATGTGGGTCACTTCCAAGGCGAGGATTGAACTCATGCTGAAGTGGCTTTAGCTTCTTATTGCTTTGCTTTAACCTGCTGTACCACCATGGAAGGCCTGGAATAGTATTCTTGAGGGAGTATCTTAGAATTTGTCTTACCACATGCATTTTTTTTTCTTTATAACCCATAAGTTGTGAATTTATACAAGTTTATGTCTCTAAAAATGTACATAATCCCCATGCTATTATTCTTGCTTGAGTTCTAAAACTGTTTTATATTCTTTGATTTGTCCAATGCTTTTTCATCCCGTTTAGAGTGCTAAATATATTTAGTCCTAAATGCTACATCTATCAACTACACTAGTAGAAATTCCAAAAGAGGCTTTCAGGCTGATCTGAACTGGTACACTTGAAGAAAAGTCCCAAACATGTACACTCAAATTGTCAGATCTCCCAGCAAACACACACACATACACACACACACAGACAATATACATAAATACAAAATGTGCGTGTGTGTGTGTATGGCATAAGGAAATTATTTAAAAGTTATGGGATTTGAAATTGTTATTCCCTATCTCTTTTCCACAAGCATAAATTTTGTAAAATTTGTGTAAAATGTATAAGTATATAAACCACAAATGTGGCATTAAATCAAACTTTGCAAGGTGAAAACATCTATATAACCACTTACCTCAAAAGTACTCTAGAACCCTATTCTATTACTATACTATCCAAATAGACACTTATGAATTAAAAATTATCAGTTTAGTTTATGCAAATATCATCTTAGAAGTCACATGCAGAAGATGTTTAGATAAGAAAGTGTTTCCCATGTGTGCTTCTCCTCAGTCTGCTTTGCAGAATCCTTTTATTTACATTCTATTAACAATGGAATTTTCCAGATATAACCTTTATATCTATACTAATTCCCTAAGTCATGTTCCAATAGCATGCCTTTTAGCTACCTCTTTTAATGACTCCTAAAATTATGTCTCTGAGACATATTATGTCTCTAGAGTTATATACCAACTGACCACCTGAGCTTTTCTCATGAGTATCTAACAAGCCTTTAAAACTATATTTTCATATATATAACCCCACTATATGTATCCCCACTAATCTCTAAGTAAATTTCTTGGGCATTTTCCCCTTCATAACTCTCATTGAATTAAAAAAAGTACAGATATAGTTGAGCTCCCTTTATATCTCAGAAAACATCATCATTTAGTTAATGCCAGTGGACTAATATTCAGAATATATCTACTTTTCATCATCTTTATTGCTACTACTCTATTTCAAGTCACCAATAACCTCTCATGATTTTTTCAGTAGGCTCCTAATTGTCTCCTGCTTCCATTTCTACTCTTCTTTAGTCTACTGTCAGCACAGCAGCCAAATTGATTTTATTAAAATGTGAGTTCGATCATATTATTTTTCTGCTCACAACTCTTTAGTTCTTTCTCTCTTATTCAGAGAAAACATGAAGTCATTTTCTCCAGTAAGTCCCTGTGTGACTCAATTTCCATTGTTTCGCTTAGCACATCTCCTCTATATCCTTTCACATTTATTCCACCCACACCTGCCTCCTTCCAATTTCTGGAAGTATGAATACTCCTTCTTAAAATTATTTGCACTTGCTATATTTCCAGCTATTAACAGGATTTAATCCCTTCTTTAAATACTTTAACTCAGGGATCATTCGGTCAATGAGAGCTGCCATAGTCATCCTATATCCTGAATTTCAGCCTCTTCCAGGAAACATCACCTATCCCTCATAGAAAGCTTTATACTTTTCTCATTGCTGTTAGCCATAGTCAAGCTTTCTATTTTACTTATTTTGTGCACTGTTTTTTTTTTTTTTTTTCAGTTCTTCACAGTAAAGGTTTCCATTATTACCACAACAAAGATTTGTTGTTGATGTTAATGGTGGGAGTTTTTATACCATTTTGTACTATCACAAAAAAAGGAGACAATGAAGGGGCCTCCCTGGTGGCAGAGGGGTTATATCTCAGTGCTATCAAGTTATGCTTAGGCATTGCAGCATGAGTTCAATCCCCAGCCAGGGAGGTGACCCACATGGCACAGCAGACCTCTCCTATCTCACCTGCTGCTCCCCTCAGCAGTGTGCTTCATTGATCTGCCTGTTCTGCTTCCTACTTTGCCTCTGATGAATCCTCTGAACTTCCACACCTATGACCTACACTCCAGTTTTTGTACACATAAATAAATCATCAATGAGAGAAAGAGAGAGAGAGAGAGAGAAAGGGAGGCAATCAAATATGCTCTTTCAGGCTGATGTAGGCTTCAAATGACTCTGCTCCTTGCAAAGAACAGACCTGAAGTTTGCAGTGAATTATGAGGAGGTACATGACTGCTATAAATATAAGTCAAGTCTGTCATTACCACTCTTTATTATCTTAATATTAAAACACTTATTTTTGTCTATCTCTATTTGATACCTTTGTCCATCTCTTATCATTTTTAAATTCAGAATGGGAAAATGGATGGACATTTAATACTGAATTCTACAAACTAAAACCTATTGAGAAACAAATATTGACTGGAATTTCCTGAGCAAAAATAGCATGTTCACTAAGTGATTTTTTTTAATACTGTTATAAATTTGAATCTTCTTGTTGCAAATTTTTATTGAAACTGGGTTTTCAATACTGTGTGATCCATAACAGAATAGGTTGTCCTCTTTAATTTAACCTGAACTTATCTACAAAAAAAGTATTTGGCTATAACAGAAATTATGTAATAGAGGGGGGGGAAAGGTCATTTTATTACCAGTTATAAAATGTATATATGTGTATGCACGCTTTCTAGATAGATATAGATACATATATGTGTGTATACATGCATTTATAATAATAGAATATTTTCCTACATTGTTTTCTGTAGCATGTCTTCCATCTAAATTTTAATCTGCAAGGTGGTTAAATTCCACATCACCTACAGAACATTCTGTTGTGTTTTTTGTGCTAAAGATAAGCAGTATTAGAACAACTGCTTGAAATTTTGTTCTTATATGCAATATTTTAATCTGTAATTATGGAGGAATGATAGAGGAATTGTATTATAATTTTATAAATTATAATTTTACATTAAATTATAGGTTTCAATGGTCTTTAGACAAAGAAACCCTACTTGTGGGCCCTCCCTGGATGGTGGCACAATGAGTTAGGATACAGAACTGCAAACTAGCAGCAGCTGCTTCAGTACAAGTTTCATTCCCATCCTGGAGGTGATCCACATGGTGCAGCAGATCTCTCCTGTCTCACTCGCTGCTCCCCTCAGCAGTATACTTCATTGAACTGACTGTTCTGCTCCCCAATCTGTCTCTGGTGAATCCTGTCACTGCCCCTGCACCTCTGTCCTTTTATCTTAGTTATGTATGCATAAATAAATACATCTTAAAAAGAAACTGCACTTACAACCATTACTAAATCAGAAAGACATAGGTGGATTCCCATACCAAAGCATATTAACTTTATCAACTAAAATGGATCAATGTGTCATATTATAAAGATAAAATACTATCTTTATGGGCCAACATTAAAAAAAATGCTTCAATTACAGAATGTAAATAAAGATCACACATAAATTAAAAGACCAATGTCTCTTATCTAGAAAGATTGCCTAGAAAAATTAACTGCACTTGTGTATTAAAAAAATTCACTATTAATATACCAAATATAGTTACTTTTTTCAAAATTAATTTAATTTATGCCTCCTTTAAATTACATCATTATTAAGTAACACCTTTTTGTAGTTCCTCTTTCTTAACTAGAAGCACAGCTATTGTTTGTAACAGAAAGACACATTGTGTATAATTTTAATTTCTGTACTTTCATAACTAGTAAAATATTCTCAAACATGAATGTGATATAAACAAGCCCAAAAGATACAGAATAGTCATGTTTATTTTCCATCTCCCAGATTACAGTGTGGAGTGTCCTTTTCTAATATTTTCTGAGACATAAGTCATTAGCAAACCTAGTCAGCTCTGACATTTTATCCAGTTTTAGAATAACAACCACTTTAGTAGTAAAGATGTTTGGTGGCTAAGGGACACTTGCTTAATTTAATGTCAGCATTTAATTCTATGCACTTTAGAACTGCTGCTGATTAAAAGCTTCACCAACTTTGGGAAATAGATCATCATGTTTTCCAACAGATTTAGTTTAAGATCTTTATCAGGTGTACTTTGGGAAACTGGATGAATCCAAAACTGTGAGTGACTACTCAGGATGAGAAGATAAGGATAGTGGGAAAAGGCCTTGATTAATTACACCACCATTTCTGCTCTACTTATTTGTCACTATAATTAAAGCTAATTTTTAAAAGCTATGTCATACTTAAATGCTAGCAGCATGAATGCATTACCTCCTTAAAAACTCTTTAGAAGCATGTTCTTCTTGTAGGTATATATGTAGATATATATAAAATGCTGAGAAGCATTTTTCATATAAGACTACTAAATATACATGTTTTGGATGACCTCTGATAGTTAAAATGTTCTTCTAGTCCAACCATAACCACTATCATCAATTATGCACAAGTATTAAGGTATGCATCTGTGTTAGGTATTATAGTCAACACGGTTATTTAGTACTCTGTTACCAAAATAAATAGTGTCATTGCCTAATTTTAAACTTTGAGAACTCTCCATAGACTTTCCACTGGGTTGGGCCAATTTTTATTTCCACCAAGAGTAGTTTCTCTACAACCTTACCTGCTATTGTTGCTTTTGGCCTTTTTGATAAGGCCCATTCTCACTAGGAGATACCTCCTTGTGGTTTTTATTTGCATCGAGGAATTGCATTTTTCTTTATTTTTATGTAAATCTTGGATATTTGTCCCTTGTTAGACATATGATTTGGAAATGTTTTCCAATCAGTAGAGTACTTTTTTGTATTAATGACACTTTGTGTATGCAGAAACTTTCATTTAGAGTATTTACTTTTGCTTTTGTTTTTCTGTGATTGTAGTTAAATCTCAAAGAAATAACTGAAAGCCAATCTCACTGTAGGCTTTGTCCATGTTTTCTTCTACTTACTACATAGATTAAGGTCTTATACCTAACTCTGTAACCCATTTTGTTGTTGTTAATTATTATATATGGTATGAAATAGTGATCTGGTTTCATTCTTTTGTATGTGGCTGTCCCATACTCCCAATAACATTTGTTGAAGTGACTTTTCTTTTTCCACTCTATCGTTGTAGATTTTCTTACAAATTAATGATGCATATTAAGTGGATGTTTTCTTATGGGCTCTCAATTATACTCCATTGATATATGTATCTGTTTGTAGTCTAATATCATAGCATTTAAATTTGTAGTATACTTTGAAATCTAGAAGTTTTTGTCAGGATTATTATGAATTAACAGGGAAATAAGACAAAATGCATTTAAAGTGGATGAAATATAAGTTTTATAAGTTGATAAATACATAAAAGCTTGCCAAGTTAGTTTGTCTCATAAAAGAAAAATACCTAGTGAACTATAAGCTAAACACACTTTCTAAACCATAATACAATTAATATTATTTCTCTTTTCAAATTCCAATTAATACTATCATATTTTCATATTTGTATACTCTCTCAAAAGATTTGTCTGCTCTTAAGATTTGTTTTGGCTTTTACTTAGAATATTGGATTCTAAAACTAGAGATCTCATGATTGATTAAGTTAGCATGTATGAGACTTATTTGTAAAGGTGGAGTTGGGAGCAGGTCAGAAGCCCATTGAAAGGTGATGCCAGCTATTGAGATATTACCTTCTAGCAGGAGAGACGCCAACAATAAACAACAGGAAAGAGTTTGGCTACAGGAACTATAAACTACCACAGGACAGATTTAACAAGGAATATGACTAAGAAACATGACCTCTATAAAGAATGCTATAAAAGTTTATTAACTGATGTAAAGAAGATTTGAATGAATGGAGAGACACATTATCTCTGTGCATGGAAAGGCCGCATAATGCAGTGATTACTGACTGGCTATGTTTAGTGTATTTCACTCAAACCTCCATAGGACTTACTCTCTAAAATGCTCCAAAACCATTTCATAAAGAAAGGCAAGTGAGAAAACTATTTTATCTATAAGATTTTTAAATTACTTCTATGAGAAAACTTGTATCTTGCTTAAGTTCAAACAAAATAACAAAATAAAAATGTAGAATTAAGAGATGACTGAATAGCTCATGGAGACACAAGTAAAAAGATAAATAATATTATTTATATGGATAGAATAAGGTATAGTTATAAGTCATATATAATTTCAGAGAAAATAAGAGTAGGAAAACACTTTGTCACATTTTATATAAATATGTGTATAGCTCTAACCTTTAACCAAATTATTTAACATGTGAAGAAAAGGAGTCTTTAATTCATTGTAGTTATTCTAATCCTGTATATAACATTCTCAAGTTTAAAGAATGCTCTTATATAAGTATTTTCATAATTATTTTTGATTAAATACACTGGAAATAAAAGTAAATGCTATAAAAAATGAGAATACCAGCATCTATGAAAAATGCATTTTATGCATTTATATGTGTAATTGGAAGTAGTTTTAAATATTTCTTTCACCTTCATGTCTCCACCTACTCCACTGAAGCACGAAATAAGAAAAAAAAATGCATTAAGTATAATGTTATAATTCATGTAAAATAAATTTAAAACATCTAATAGTCTACATATATAAAATACCTTTTTACTTTCCTACCAGTCCTAATCACTAGTAATTTTATATTCTATCATGCATTCATACAGGACTTTATATTTGAATAAGAGTAATATTTTAAGCATTTTCCTGGTATAAACAATGCATACAGCATAACATTCACAGTTACATGCTTCACTTGAATTAACAAAGAAAATATAACTCTTATTTTTCAATAATTGATAATTTACTTTTCTGTTGTGCAACAGTGAAATTTAAATTATGGTAAACATATATTAAGCTTTTAAAGGTTTAATTTTCTCTGCTGTATTTTAAAAATGTACATTTTAGTAAACATACAAAACAATTTATCACACTATGGCAAACTAACATGGAACAACGGAGAGGCCCGCCTAAATTGTTGGACATATAACATGGTAGTTAAACTTTTAATACTTTTTTTTTTTAAAGATTTATTTACTTATTCATACAGAACTGGGGTAAGCCAGAGATGCGGAGGGTGAGAAGATTCACCAGAGACAGAGTGGGGAGCAGGACAGGCAGATCTATGAAGTACACTGCTGAGGGGAGCAGCGGGCAGGTCAGGAGAGGTCTGCCTTGCCATGTGGTCGCCTCCGGGGCAGGCGGGGATCGAACTCATGCAGAAGTGGCTTCAGCTTCTCAGTGCTGTGCTTTAACCCACTGCACCACCAGGGAGGGCCTAAACTTTTAATACTTTTAATATAACATTATGAAACATGCCTCAGTACAGGGAAAGAATTGCAAAATGACCATATGTCTTATTTTCATGTGCATGAAAATTATTTCCCAAGAAAAACTCTAAGTACTGAATACTAAGAAATAAAATATGCCAAAAGATATAAACTAACACTTAAAACATTGACAATATGTACATCCATTTATAAATTTAATTTGCATTTTGCTTTTTAATTAGATTCTTGTAATTTTGAGTGACATGAAATATTCTGACACCTAATAGAGTTGAACATTCAAATCTAAAATGTGACTACCATATGCGGGTGTCAATGTCATTGAGATACTGGTGATACCAGCAGACATTTCAACTCTCCACGAAAGGCTAATGGTTAATATGGCCAAATTATATTACTCACCTTTTTTCAGAAAACTATATAAATAAACATCAAGATTCCAGGCCTCCCTGATGGTGAAAGGGGTTAAGTCTCAGCACTATGAAGCTATTTGCAGTCACTGAAGCAGTTTGATACCCAGCCAGGGAGCTCACTCACATGGCACTACAGACCTCTCCTGTCTAAGCTGCTGCTCCCCTCAGCAGTGTCTTTTAGTCAATTGCCTGTTCACCTCCCCACTCTGTCTCTGGTGAATTCTCTCATCCCACCCCTACACCCCACACCTCTGGCCTACACCCCAACTCTTCTATGCATGAAATATAAAATAAATATTTTAAAATAAACATCAAGTTTCCTCCTTCACTTTTCATTATCTTCAAATCTTTCATTTCTGAAAAGCACAGACTTCATTATCTCACTTAATTGCTCTATTGCTTTGCCTTTTGGCTGGGGTCAAAGAAAATTTATTTATATTTCTTAAATGTACTAATTAATCCTACATCCTGGATTCTTATTGGGAAAGCTAGCTCCATCACATGCTTTTCCTCAACTTTGCCTTCAAAACCAAGAGACTCAGAGAAAAGCACGTTATACTAACTGGTCAGGAGCAATGTCTCAGAATTAAGTTACTAGAAATTAAATCTTGTGTTTAAAACATATGTTGCTGGCTAGTACATTTTGCTTATGTTCAAACAATATAAATCAGAAATCAACATAGACAGGGCCATCACTAGCCCA
Source organism: Condylura cristata (assembly GCF_000260355.1). Taxonomy (NCBI): domain Eukaryota; kingdom Metazoa; phylum Chordata; class Mammalia; order Eulipotyphla; family Talpidae; genus Condylura; species Condylura cristata. Next base: position 27,546,948 of record NW_004567113.1, on the reverse strand, counting down.
TGTTGATGACCACAGTGAATTATAGTAAATTTGAAACAAATATTTATTTATAATACTTCACTTATTAAACTGTTACTAGAGGTAGAAAATTTCCATTTTACTGGCCAACTCAGATTTTCGCCATCAATATTATTTGTGAGTACCTTACATTAAGTTATATTCTTTTGTATTTTATAGTATAACTAGTGGATTTTTGTTATATTTAGGGTCAGAAACTTAAGTATTCAGGACACTGAAGCAATTCTTACAGATTCCAGTTGAAAAAAACTGTTACACAAATTCTATTCGAGACTAATAAAATTTAAATTCATGGAGATATCAGCTAAATTGATATGCTCAATAGCTGAATTTAATATTGGAAAACTAATTCTTAATCAATTTTCGATTAAGTGAGCATGTTGATTGATTTTAATGACACTGACTTTTACATAACCAAATGGTTGTTTACTTATACTTTTAAAAATATTTATTACAAGAATTACAGTATCTATGATTCAAAAAATAAGAAAAATACATAAAAATCTAACTATAATTTATTTCAAGTCATGTCACACATTGGGATTTCTATTTGTAAACTATCTCAAAGAAACTTTGAAGTTTGCATCCAAAATTGTCAAAGTACTATTTGAATTTGTCTTACACACCGTGATTTAAAATCACCAAGCTATTACACACATAAAATGCAGGATTATGAGGTGCATCTCAGAGTATTTGTCAATTTTAATAAATGAATGAGTGAATAAAGGAACAAAACACATCAATTATAAAGGTAAAGAGAAGAAATTCAACAACCTAATTGAAATATTCAATATTCAACAACCAATTCAAATATTCATCATTGCAAATGAAATAACTATTAGCTCTGGAGTGAATCCAGATTCCCTTTAAATATGACAAGTTTACTAACATATTAAATCAGTCTATTTACTGTAAATAAATTTATGCATGTCTGTGATAGGCTTTTGTTCGAATGAATATTGTATCTGTGCATATCTGTTGGACAAACTTCAGATCTCCATTAGCTAATTATTTCATATTTTAGGTAGTGCTTTCCTGGACAAATTATCAGAATGAGCATAGTAAGTATAAGGAACAGATAAAAATCTTTAGGAGTTACGGAATGAAATTTGATTTTATATTGCCTTACTTTTATTTTTTTTTTTAAGATTTATTTATTTATGCATACTGAACTGGGGTACAGGCCAGAAGTGCAGGGGCAGTGAGGGGATTCACCATGGACAGAGTGGGGAGCAGTACAGGGCAACTGGCAAAGGCACTGCTGAGGGGAGCAGCGAGTAGGTGAGGAGGGGTTTGCCATGCCATATGAGTCACATCCGGGGCGGGGGATCAAACTCATGCTGCAGTGGCTTTAGCTTCTTAATGCTGCACTTTAACCTGCTGCGCTACCAGGGAGGGCCCTATTTTTTTTTTTTTTTTTAATACTTAGAAGATAGATTTCATGGGATCAATTTAGTGGGTTTAAATGCAGGGTGGTTTTTGTTGTTGTTTGTTTGTTTGTTTGTTTGTTTGTTTTTAAGAATTAACTTTCTTTTAAAGAGCTATTTATTGGCCCTCCCTGGTGGCTCAGTGGGTTAAAGCACAGCACTGAGAAGCCAAAGCCACTTCCGCATGAGTTCGATCACCGCCTGCCCGGGAGGAGATCCACATGGCGTGGCAGACTTCTCCTGACCCGCCCGCTGCTCCCCTCAGCAGTGTACTTCATGCATCTGCCTGTTCTGCTCCCCCTCTCTGTCTCTGGTGAATCCTCTCACCCTCCACATCTCTGGCCTGTACCCCAGTTCATTATGCATAAATGAATCTTTTAAAAAATATATTTATTTATGCTTACAGAACTGGGGTACAGGCCAGAGTGAAGTAGGTGAAGGAATTCACCAGAGACAGAGTGGGGGGGTGGAACAGGAAGATCTACTGAAATACGCAGTTGAGGGGAGCAGTGGGCGGGTCAGACCCACATGCTTCCTGCAGATCCAACTCATGCTGCAGTGTCTTCAGATGCAACTCCAGAGCTGCATAATGCAGTGCTTTAACCTGTTGCACCACCAGAGAGAACCCTTAAATGCAGTTTTAAACCACAGTGAATATGCAAGTTTTCTTTCAACAATAATGTATAGCTATAAATTTGCACACATTCCAAGTCAGCAGTAGTGCTATAGTTTCATTTTTGCCTTACAATTTAGTGTAAAGAGATGCTAAGTAGACGTGTGTTATACCAGCACTGCCACAATGGGCAGTTTTAAATATGCTTTGTTACTCACATTTAATCTTTAGGAAAAAAAAACATTACTAGTATTATTGAAACATTTGTTTTAGATATTGTATGATTTGTAAACACTCATGTATATTATAGATAAACAATTTACTTATATTGCATGTTTTTTTCAAAGTCTAAATGCATGTTATTTATAATCCCCAAAATTTAGAGCAAATTTAATGAGCAATTTGTATGTGTGTGTGAGTGTGTGTATCGTATGGCATCCAAATAAATTTTCTTTTTTGGGAATTTCTCCTATGTACTTTCTATATATTCAATATTCTCTTGCAATCTGTTACCACTTTGGTACTCACATATCTTTTTAGATCATCAGGAATATATTTTTGCATGTAATAAATGATAGAATTTGTATTTTATTTTTTTACAGATACATAGGAAAAGTGCCATTTTTAAACAACATGTTTTTCCTTTGAGTTTTACTTTTTAAATTTAAAACAAGATATTTATGATTTTTTTCTGCCATTGATATTTTTATAATCTATTACAACACTATATTATATACTTATGGCTTTGTCATGTGCTTATATTATGTTCTGCAGCATGTTCTTTATTGTGCGGGTGTGCATATTTGTCTAAGCATGTATGGATTGTATATATGCATGTATATACATATATGTATATATGTATATACATACACATATATACATATTTCATAATGGCTTTGACAATTATTAATTTAAGAAATAAAATATATGTGATTTACAGTAATTGAGAAGTTTTTTCCACAGAAGCATGGAGGTTATTTGATTTAAGCAAAAAATCTATGATATACAGCAAAAGTATCAACAAGTGAGATGTATTTATCGCAAAGGGCATCATCAAGAAACAAGGTAGATCTCAAATAACTGTTCTAACTATACTTTAAAGAACCAGAAATAGAAAACAAATGAAAATTTTAGTAGAGAAATGGAAATAAAAGCTAGAGTGAATTTAATGAAGAAGAAATCAATAACAGTCCAAAAGATCAATGAAATCAAAACTTTGTTCTTTTAAGAAATTAGCAAATATATTTTAGCTAAGTTCACAAAGAAACATACTCTAAACCTCTAGTAAGTAGTATCAGAAATAAAACATAAGTTAAAAGTCATCTCAAAAATATACAGTATCATAATAGAAAGCTATTAATATATTTATGCCAAAAACTGAATAACCTAGAAAATAATTAATAAAATCATGAGGTATATCCCATTCTGAGACTTAATCAGGTAGAAGTAGAAAAACTGAACTGACCAATTATAATTAAGGAAACTGAAATAACAATCAAAATTCTTCCTACACACACACACACACACACACACACACACACACACACACTCCAGGACTCAATGGTAAGTTTTACCAAAACTTTATCAAAGATCCAACATCTAAATTTCTAAAACTCATCCCAAAGAATGAAGAGTTAATGATTCCAAACAGATTTTATGAGATCAATATCACTCTGATACCAAACATAGACAAAGACATTAGAGAAAATTAAAACAATGGGACAATATTCCTGATAAGAATACAGGGAAAAGTTTTTCAACAAAATTTAAGCAACCTGAAGTGAACAATTTATTAAAGTGATCATGACCAAATTAGATTTATATTTAGGATGCAAGTATAATTCAATATATGGCTATCAGTCTGAAATTTACCACATCAAGTGAACGGATAAAAAATACATACAATTTTATCAATATGTACAAAGCATTTGACAAGATTCAGCATTCATTTATGATTAAAAATCTAAACAAAATGGAGACAAAAGGGACATACATCAGATCTCACTCATAAGGAATATAAAGAAAGAAAACAAAAGAACGTAAAACTACACCAAAACAATACCTAAGAAATCTGACTGTAGAGTTAAGGCTATTGGGCTCAGGAAAGTGACGGGGAAGAACAAACGTGGGAGAGTATAGAGGATTATTTGTCTTGTGGTAGGGATATGGTTTGGTAATATTCCTCTGAAGCTGTCTAAACTTGTACACTTAAATTATGTACAGTGATAAAAAGCAATGTTTTTGCAATAAAAAATAATTCAATCTTAATAGATAAGCACAATATTATTTATATTATATGAAGGAAATTCAATAGTTTAACATATAAGCAAAAATTAAAATGTACATGTTTGTGCTTAATTTTATATTAATAATTGGTCACTCTAAAGGAATGTTTTTATGCACATATATAAGAACTTGTGAAAATTGTATTTTGAAAAATAATTTTTGGGTGTTTTATATTTATTTTCAGAAGTTAAAAAAGACAATATAAGATCACAATATGAAAATGTTACATAAAGATTCAATAGTTTATTTCAACAAATTGCTACAACAACTCAAAAGAAAAAAATTACAGTAAGCAAACATAAATGTATTTTTTATGAAACATGTTAACTGTAGAATTTTATTTTATAATAATCATAATTTTGCCAGGTTTTATTGACCTTGCTTTTCCGCTTAGACAAAACTGAATTGGAATAATTTTTTTTTAATGAGTCATTTTTTATTCATGTGATTATCATTCTTTTTATAATTAGACTTTATTCTTAAATGCTTTAGTGAATTTTGTAGATTCATTGATTACTCATCAGTGTAAAAATACATCTGAAATTTTTCCTAGTAGTGATTACTTAATTTTTAAAAGAATATATGTGATATATTTAATTTTGTTATTACTACAAAAGTTTGTCCATTAATGCATTGTGTGATCATACACAGTATTCATGGAAATAAAATGCATGTACATTGTATACACACATATATGATGCATATGTAAATATTTGTACATATACATGATGCATGATGTATGTGTATAAATATATATATATATATACATTTTATGTATGCATACATACACATGTATATGTGTGCATATATAGATGTATATGTATGTGTGTGTGCATTAACCTTTGTACATGCATGTACACTCAAAGAAAATACAAAGAAGAGAGAACTTTAAAAATATTTTTTCACTGAGTTTATATTGGCTTACATTAATGTTGGTATTTTGGAATTACAGGATAAATCTCCTTCAAACATCACCGCCATAGTGCATCCATTACCCATTCATTTGTAGTCTACCATTCATGTAAGAATATGAATATAGAGCCCCCAGTGGTACAAGGGGTTAAGTCACAGCACAGTGATGCTATCCCATAGCCACTGCAGCACGAGTTTAATCCCCAGCCAAGGAGGTGACACAGATGGTGCAGCAGACCTCTCATGTCTCACCTGCTGTCCCCTCAGCAGTGTATTTCAGTCCGCCTGTTCTGCTCCCTACTCTGTCTCTGGTGAATCTTCTCCCATCCTCGCCCTGACCCCTCACCTCTGGCCTGTATTTCAGTTTTTGTACGCATAAATAGAAAAAAAATAAATGAATATATTATTTGAATCTCCCCCATAATCCCATAGTCACAGTTTATAACCTTTTATCTTTATATGTTAAACTTATACAATAAATAATATTTGAATAATTTTATGATAAATTTTTGATACTTTTTTTCTCTAAGGAAATGATTTATATTTTAATGTCAGAGCAAGAAAATAAAGTTTTCATTGGTGAAAGAGAAAGCTGAACACATTTATGCATATCTATCCACATATATATTTAAAATTAAGGTCAAATTTAAACCTTAGTGATAATGTCTAATTTCAGAATGTCAGTGTAATTCTTCTTCTACCTTAATTATATACACATAAAACTATTATGAAATACTTAAAAAAGGAATGAGATTAGTCTCCTGCTTTCTCACCATCGGGAAGTTTTTATTTCTTCTCCCACTATGTATTCCACTTACCAACTTGTAAAAAATAGTTTATTCTCAAGAGTTGCTTTCCTTTTATAGTAAAAGAGTCCAAAGAGAAAGCAAATCAATCACAGGTGCTCTTTAGTTATCACTGTGATTTTGTTATCACTAGGAAAAATGCTTTACAAATTTCAAGATTATGGTAAATGTGTATTTGTGAAACTTTAAAGTCAGTGAGATTTTTTTAAAATTTCCCTTAAATAACTATTGTTTCATTTTCATTGCATGAAAGTATGCCAGCTATCTTGCAATATATTTATGTATATTTCTATTAATTGATACATATTTATACATATCAAACATAATCACATATACACCTGCTTATATATTTACTTCGTTCAGGTTGTCAGCATTTGCAGCTTGCTTTTACATTGGATTTCACCTTTTATGTTTGTAAATTCCCAGTAGCCATTATTTTTTCAACATTTGGTGTCTTATGGTTTTAGTTTTTGATTTATAACTTTCATGATTTTTTAATGCATTTAATTCCTGGCTATAGTAATGCTTCACTTATCAAGACATTCTGAGAAATGTCACTAAACGATTTTGTCATTCTTCAGATATTACAGTACATAATGAGTTCTGCAATCTCATTGTTGAAAAATCCCTTGAAATAATGGGTAAACCTGTTTAGTGTCTTTTCTAGATGTCACTCATGCACTCTCTACTGACCTCTAAGACCAGTAATAGAATCAATCCTTTCAAAATTGTAGCAGTGTTTTCTTCTGCTGCAGCATAGTTGGGGGAGAGTTTCACTTCAGGTAGTAGGCCTGTAAGCTGCTGTAACTTTCTGATCTATTGGCTGGATCAAAGATGTGATCTGGATAGAGAAATATCACTTTGATATTGATGATCACCAATAAAAAAAGGATGTTTTGACGTACTGCCAACAATTAGCAAAATCTTGAAAGATATGCTATTCTGTAAAGAGCACTTCTTGATTTTTCTGGTACATTAATTCAGGACATTATCTTGGAAGAAGAGTTGGGTCATCTATGACTTTCTATTGCTCCTGTAATACACTCAAAGTGTATGCTTATTTATATGCTTAAATGTCTTGGATTATTCACAAGTTATCAGTCCATAATAATGCCCTACTTGCAAGACTGTTATCCTTAAAAGCCTTGAAATCTGGCATGGATTTGGACCTTTTATAGATGAAAGTTTTTTTAGGCATACATTTCAAGAAAAGGAAGATTTCAATCATAAAAGATTTGCTTTGACAAGTAATTTTCTTACCCACTCAGCTTATCTAGAGTTTCCAAATCTTTTTCAGCTACCTTTACATCAGTACTTTCAGACTCACCACTTATTTTCGTATGATGTAATGGATAATTATTCTTGAATCATTTAAGGTACTCAGAGCTAGCAGTAAATCACACATTTTAGTTTTGCCCTACCATTCAACATTCCAAGCATTCGGTTTGGTCATCACTGACATGGTGCTGAGAGTGATGATATAGAGAAATCCAGGTTGACAGAAGTTTCTCCATATCTGATACAGTTCTCCTTTGAATATTTCTGAGTGTCATTGCCGTTAATGAAGCAGATTCTGTAACAGTTTCCATCACTTAGCTCTTGTTCTTCAAAATCATAGTAAGGGAGAATGCAACACTCAGGGCTAGAAAGCAATAACCCTCATTGATTTTTCACATTTTTATAGCCTTTAATCACTTTAAACTTTATTTCCAGGTTAATCACTGGGTGTGACATTAGCAATGGATTTTGTACACTTAGGTGTCATGATGAACAAAATGACATGATATTAAATCAAGCATAATTTAAAACGATATTGTTAAGGAAGGTAGTAAATAGGAGATATGTCAGGACACTGGGATTAAAATACCATGAAGTTACAGTAGCTAGACAGTAGAAATTTAGAAACATTCTTTATAAGCAGTCCATCCCTGCTTGACTTTGACATCATCTTGTAGTACATGATTGAATTTTGTGTTGTTACAGCTGTAATATTTTTAAATCTTTAGTCATAATCCAGAAAATCTAATTGTTTTGTATATTTATCATGTCTAGCTGCTTGTCAGATTCTTTAAGATTTGTTCATTTATTTATTTATGCATAGAACTATGGGGTAGGCCTGAACTGCATAATAGCCTGGGGTTCCACAATAAAGATAAACTAAGCTCTGCATGATTACATTCAACATTTCATCAACCATAGTGTAATTTAAACAATCAGTGTATGGCCAGACTGCAGTGAACAAAAATATGATACTTTCTAGGAAAATTACAATTAAAGGAAAATTTTAATTAATAGGAACTTTTCTACTGCTACTCCTCTCTTCTGTTGGGTTGACACTTAAAGACTTTTTTATGTAGCTTAAGTAGTAGCTACCACTATGACTTTAATACTTAAAGATATCTAAATGTTAATAACAACAGGCACCTATATTTATTTTCAGGCAGGAGAATAGTTAAGTTTGGATTAAGTAAACAAATAAAATAGCTATATAAATATATTTTAATATAAAATGGTATTTTAAAAAATAGAGGCATATTTTTCCTTAAAATACATGTACATCCTCTTTATGTCTTAGCACACATATGAAAATAAGTCATATATTATTGAATTTAATATGGTACACATTGAAAAAAACAATGCTATGTAAGTCTTTACTTCTAGGGCCCTCCCAGGTGGTGCAATGGGTTAAAGCACAGCAAGCACCAAGAAGCAAACTGCAACTGCTTCAGCATGAATTCAATCCTGGATCTGGGAGGTAACCCACATGATGCAACGGACCTCTCCTGACCCACCTGCTGCTCCCCTCAGCAGGGTACTTCATCAGTCTGCCTGCTCTGCTCCCCATTCTGTCTCTGGTGAAGACTCTCACTGCTCCTGCACCTGTGGCCTGTCCCCAGTTCTATATGCATAAATAAGTAAATTATATAATAATAAGTCTCCACTTCTGGTAAATGGTACTATCATCACGTAAATGTATGATTGTCTTCATTTAACACAAATTAGATTTGGGTTCAGTACATGGTGTTTAAAACAAGTCTTTGTACCCAGAACTTAAAGCATATTGTCAAATATCATCACCTCATTTGACACAGCGGCACAAAACATTTCGCTTGTACTTTCAACTAAGTAGTGATAAACTCAGAGAAATAGCTGTTTTCCTTCTGCCATTTTCTCTCAAATCCTCACATTTAATGCAAACAATACTAAAAACTGACACTATTATTTTATTTTCATAAGATTGTTATTTAATTTATTATGTTCTAAAAGCTACCATCATAGTATTTAAGATTCAATTCTTGGGCCCTCTCTGGTGGTGCAACAGTTAAAGCACAGTGCTGGAAGCTAAGCTACAGCCCTTCAGCAGGAGTTTTATCCCAGGCCAGGGAGGTGACCCACAGGCACAGCAGATCTCTCCTGTCTTGCTCTCTGGGCTTCCCTCAGGAGTGTATTTCAGTATATCCACCTGTTCTGCTCCCCAATCTATCTCTGGCAAATCCTCTCACTGTCCCTGCACCTCTGTCCTGTACCCAAGTTCTGTGTGCATAATCTTAAAAAAAAAAAAAAGAATTTTAAAAATTAAAAAAAAAAATTCTTATTACTTTAAAAACGAGGAATAATTAGGAACTATGTCAGAAATCTGTTTATTTCGTGCTGTGTAAAGAACTCATTTAACTTTTACTCAGAAATTTTAGGCAAATTGTTTTCTTTTTAAAATAGTCTGGGCCCAAATAAGTTGCATTTATTTTGAAGAATGTTCTTAGAAGACCATTTTCACTGACTACAAGTCTAAGCCTTGCAATAAGGCATATGTGTGCATGAGGTCAGAAATTTCCTTTGTTCTCAGTGAATATAATAAGGGTTATAGCTTAGAAACACTGAATAAATGCAAATAATTATTTTCTCCCCTATGAATTAGGTGATATATAAATATATGTGCATAAACCCACATGCACATATATTTGGTCTAATTTCTTCTTTTTATTTTTCCTAGATTTCCAGGAATATAGGAATGGAATAGACAATTTTTGATTTGTTATTTTGGGCTGTCATTCTATTTTTAATCATACAGTCTCTCCTTCAACTTCTACACACTCAGAAAATAAATTCTTCTGTCAGTCATACTCTACTGAAAACTGGCCAGCAGTTTAAATTTTTCTGACTTGAGGGTGTTTCTGAAAAACCTCAAATATTCACACTATATTGCTATATATATCATTAGCTAATTAATTTTTAGTACTCAATTGATGATTGATTTATATTAGAATCGTGGACACATAACACATCTAAATTTAAATAATGAATGTTAATCCAATGGTAGTCAATTACAAAATTATTTTATGAGTTTTTATTTTATATAGTAAGGATACTTTTATTGTGACTCTTTTCCAAAACAATCAGTTGCTAGTTACCTCAAAAATCTTTCAATGCTCTTGTGAAAAGGTCAAAGCAATTGCAATCAACCCATTTATTTCTCAAATGGTAAAAATTGAAGGTTTTGATTCCTGCTTACAAATCTGTGACTTTTCAGACATGATAGTAGGTTATTACAAATGCTTTACCTGACCGGCCTGCTCTGGCCGCCCCTCATCATGCTTGGTGCTCACAGTCTCTGTGGGCAGTGGCAATCGTGGTTTCAGTTAGATGGTCTTGGTCTTTGAATATTTATATTCTTACCTCATTCCTGACTCTCTATATGTGAGACCTTAGGCCAAATTAACACTCCATTGCCCTGCCCAAACTTCCTTTTGAGGGGGCAGGGCAATACCTTGAAGATGATTTTCTCTACTGATTCACTACCTACTATGCTTCCACTCCTAACCTCACTCTCTGCCCTCTCTGACACCACCATTCAGTGTTACAGAATCCATAAATAACCTGAGTCTTTAATCCAGGCAACTTCAACAGTAATCCAACCTCACGTTTGTTTTTGTTTTTAAGATTTATTTATTTATACATACAGAACTGGAGCACAGGCCAGATGTGTGGGGTTAAGAGGATTCATCAGAGTGGGGAGCAGCACAGGCAGAGTGACTGAAACACACTGCTGAGGGGAGCAGCGGTGGGTCAGGAGAGGTCTGCCACGGCATGTGCGTCACTTCTCTGGTTGGGGATCGAACACATGCTACAGTGGCTTTGATAGCTTCATAGTGTTGTGCTTTAGCCCACTGTGCCACTGTGCCCAACCTAACATTTGTGTGGAACCACTGATCTGGGTCTTTCATGAGAGAAAAGGGAAGTGGTGGTAGGTCATCCCTTATGCTTTATTTCTTGCTTATATAATTTCACTAGGTAATTAAAGAACTAAATTTCATTTTAGTTTATTGCTTTAATTGCCCATTCCTACCCCAAAGAGCTCAGCATTTTCTCTCAGCTCAACTAGTATATTGGCAACTGTCACTGGTATTTGATGGTGGTAGCAGTGGATTTCTATTACAGATCTAAGAGTATAGTGGTTCAAACAGCTCATTCAAACAAAATGGATTTTTAGCGTTTCTCAACCTCATTTTAGCATCGACATCTCAATCAGTGATCTCAGCTCATAGCAACTCTATAGTGTTCCTCCTAAGAAGGGAGACATAGTTTCGCCTGTAATCCTTGATCACTCTAAGCCAAGCACAACAAAGCCAGCTTAGTCTTCGATAACAAAAATGCCATAGAATGTAAAACTTAAATGGAAATTACTTTGTCACAATTCTGGAGGCTGAGAAGTTCAAGGAGTCTGCATGGGAAGATTCTGGGAGACACCAAAGGACTTCAAACTGCTGATGTCTCCTTAGAACCTCACAAGGGAGACAGAGAAAGGAAGCAAGACCTCACCTGAATCTTATAAGATAATAATAAGGGCTCTACCCTCAGAGTGACAACTAAATTAGAACCTAAAGATTTGAACACATGCTTACTTGGGAAAAGCAAACTTAAAAGACCAATTAAAGGAATCCCTGTAACTGTTTATAGGAAACTGAACCTTATCCCTCCACCAATGAACATCCACCAAAAACCTCTCTCACTTCTCAAACCAATAGATTTTCTGGTGGCTATTTGAAGAGTTAAACTCTTTCCTTCCTGTATCCGTTGTCTATAAACACAACTTGTGAAAAAACCCTCAAAGAACTCACCTGGAGCTGGCTACTGCTTGTGGGTGCAATTCCTCTGCCCTTCCCAAGCAAACTCATTTTTCTGATAAATTGAACTTGTTTAAATTTTCATTTTTAAGTTTATACCTCCAAAGTCCAATGTATCTAATAGTGAAATTAGGCTATAGAGGGTCTATAGCTAGTCAAAAGGACAGTGGCCTGGTCACGGGTTGTGGGTTTCTTATGTGCACAACTGCAGGACCACTATGGTTCAGGAAATACCTATAATGGGGGGTTCTTTAACAACCAGGGGGAACAGAGTTTCTGAGACCACCTGGGACCAGCTAACTCAAATACTGTCCACTGTTGAAAAGTCACAAACAAAAGATTCATCAAGATGGTGCAGTCCCACCAGCAAGGACCTAGAGTTCATGGCAGCTGACAAGCAGTGGGCCCAGAAGCAACTTACCAAGGTTAGAAGCACTCACAGGCATCGGGACCTCTGTGATGACGAGCTGCCCTGTTGGTGAGCAAGTATGAGAGCATCTTGGAGAGTGTAGGATGCTAAAGCTGGCTTCTGCCACTTCTTATAACCTATTTCAGAGCCTCCCACCCCCATCTACAAGACTGATTAGACCGATTTCGAGCCAATGGCTAATCTGAATATATATCAATCAGCTCATAGCTCACACCTGATCCATCCATTCCATGATCCAAGCACCAAATCTGCAGGCCTCTCTAGTGCCTGCAACTGGGCACAGCGTTGGCTCTGGCCCCTTAAGGGCCCTGGGGTAGCATGTAGGAGAATCACTGCCACCTGCCTTCACTGCTGGCCTCTGTCTGCAGCCTGTGTCCAAAAAGGGCCACTCTTGCTGGCAATGAGAAGCCCACCCACCACCTGCTGCTGCTGGTACCACCCACAAGCCACATTCTGTAGCCAAAGGCGAAAGCCTTGAGGGGTCTGAGTCACTGGTGTCAATGCCATCATACTGGGAAGTAAGATTTCAACATATGGATCTTAGGGGGACACGAAGGCACAGCTTATAAAAGAGTAGTAAACCACTCTAAGGAAAGTTCATCAGCATAATGCTTCTTCCGTATCCTCCCCTTTATCTCCACAATTATCATAGCTCCCTGTCTTTTAACAAGGAAGAAAGTAAACAAGATATCGATGACTAATACCTTGACTTATTTTTATTCCATACTTACAATGAACTGCAAAAGATATGTTTGTTCGCTCAAGGTACAGTTTTCTTTTTTTTTTTTTTTTAATTCTAAATCTTTCCCTTTAGCCTAGCAAAAGTTAGCAAACAGCACTTATTCAAAGATAGAAACCACAACAACTGATGTATAGATTAATTTTCTTCCCAGTACGTTCTCAAGTGTCCTTGAGACATTATTGATTGATCGATTAATTGATTGATTGATTTTTATACCCATAAAGGAAGGTTTATTACAAAAAGGACACTTGTATAAACACAAACAGGAAGAATAAGCTGTGACTGAAAGAGGCAGGTTGACGAGGAGACGACATATCTGTATAGTCACAGTGGACAGGACTAATATTTAAAATGGACATTTTTATTGATTTCTGTATCTCAAGTGCCTTTAAAATTATAATACATATATATGTATTTAATTGGAATTATTCATAGTTAAGACATATATATAGCATTATGTGTGTGTGTTTATATTCAGGATTCAATTAATTCAAATAATGAAACTTTCACCTAGGTAAGAAGTCCTTTCAAGAGTCAGCCATCCTGTAATCATTCTTTGGATGTATCCATAGCTTATCCATAGTCATATATGGTACAGATTTTAGATTGCACCATCTTTCTTTAGGACACTCCAGTCCTTTTTTCAGATGTAGCTCTTAAATAAATTTTTCCCCATGCTTTGGGTTGAGGGACATAGGTCTCGTGAACTCATCTTTCCAATATCTATATTAGTTTCTTCTTTGTTGATATTTTGTTCAATTATGTGAGAAATTAAAAATATTCAGGTTTACTCTGTCAAAACCTGACACATAACTGCCTCGTGTTGTAAACTACCTACAGCCTACTCCACACACAGAATTCCATACAAGAATGTTGAGGCAGATGATATTTTTAAATCTTCCCCCCTTTGTTGATTTTTCCAAGGTTATAATGTGACAAAAGTGATATGAGGCGAAAATAATACATTTCAAATGTGTCTACTTAAGTCTGGTTATAATCAGGAATTTAAAGTGGGAAGTAAGACGAAAGTAAAGGCTAGGCTTAATTCTGATCCTGAATTTATGAGATTTAAAGTACACAACTATTTAAACTCTTTAAATGGAGGCAGGGGTAGAAGAAGAACATAGAGATTCAATAATATTTGGTGTCCTGGTGTCCTGGTGTTCAGGTTTATTTTACAATTCAATTTGTGGTTTGTTCAAAGAATTGGTGAAAAAGTGAGCTTGTCCCTTGAGTAGGAAGTGTGAATACAGCCTGGTTGCATTTCAACTTTAGTAGTTCAAAGTCTATGGAAAGAAAAGTCCTTAAGCTTAAGTCTATTTACCATGGGTTAAGCCAATATTCACCTCACACCAATTTGTTAAAATCATTACCCTAAAGTGTAGCAATTTTTCAGTGTCTTCTATGGTGACCCAGCCTAGAAAAAAAAAAAAAATCCAGAGGTGGGATGATGTATAATTTTTATTTTTTTAATAATGAACCGTAGGCCTGAAAAGAAACAGTTTTATAGCACATTTCACTTAAATACTGTACACTGAGGAGCTAAACCTCAGTGTATGTAAAAATACATGCATACAAACTCTCTCTGGTGGCTCAATGGGTTAAAGTACCGCTATTAAGCTCTCTGAAGCCCCTGCAGCATGAGTTAGATCCCAGGCCAGGGAGCTGACCCACATGATGCCAACACACCACTCCTGACCTGTCTGCTGCTCCCCTCAGCAGTGTACCTTGTAAATCTGCTTGTTCTGCTCCCCACTCTGTCTCTGGTGAATCCTCACCGCCCCTGCACCTCTGGTTTGTACCCTAGTTCTGTAAGCATAAATAAATAAATCTTAAAAAATACATGCATGCATAATAATTTTAAACTACTAATTTTCATGTTTCTTCTTTTTTTTTTTTTCATTTATCACTTTAAATAATTTTAAATGCAGAAATAATTCTCTCCTTCAAGGCCTCAGATCTTTCCCCACCATTAACTCTGGTACCATACCATCAACCTTTTCTATTATTAATCTCCTTTTTAGCAGGCTTAGAATTGAAATTGAAATTCCTATGAATATAAACATTCAAATCCAATGGACTCAACAGAAATATTTAAATACTTTTAATGATATGTAAATATAAGGGTTGATTATATTTTGGGTGACTTTTCTTATCTGCTTGTTCTAGGGAATTACATGCTGAGAGACTGAACTAATGACGACAAAATGCTTCTTAAATTGCATATTCAAAGCAAGACCGACATCAGTGGTATTTTGACTGTCTTCAATTCCTTCTGGTCTAATTATTTATAATCTCTTTTCATAATTAAAAATAAATCTATACTCATGTCAATTTGCCATTCCAAATTGTCAGTAAAATCTGACCTGCCTGTAGATTAAAATTTGAATTAGCAGATAAGATATTGCAGGCTTCCATTTCCTGACCCTACTTTCATATTCTAACTTTAGTTCCACTAATTCATTTCAATTGTCCTGTACTATATGGAAACTATATTCAGCCCCACCATTTTAACTCTTGTATTTTTTCTGTCCTGAGTGAGGTATACAAAGATCCACTCTCCTACTCTATCTTCCCTATAGTGAGATGCTATAGTCCTACTTTTCTAGTTCCAAAATCCCTATAAATAGATGTAGTTCATTGAGAGTATGTTAAACTAATCCATTATTAATAAACAGTTTCTTATTCTGAGATTCATATTATAATCGCAGGTATAGATTCTCAAAATTATATTGAAATGTCCTCAGGCTAAAATTATAATTCAGTTTGAGACTGAAACTAAGCACATTTTATAAATACAAAAAAAAAAAAAAAAACAAAAATGCAGGTTGTTTTAAAAGCCATTGTTAATGATACAGTAACTATGAAGACAAAGTTTATGCTTCAGTGGACAAAACTGATCATTAACGTTGTTCACTCTGGGAAGGCAACAGTACTTAATACAGAAATTCAGGGGATTAACTATAAAGTAGATTAAATATAAAATACCACCCTAATGGCATCTTTGTATTTTCATTAGAGCCCATTTTGGAGGAGGCAAGACAATTGTCTTTGAGTGATTTATGATTCCTTGTGTTATGCAAAGAAAAATGGATCTAAACAAACTTGCAAAACATGTCCCGTATGGGAAGGTAAAGGCATCAAGAAGATAGCAAAAGAAGCAAAAGAACAAAATGAAGAAAATATCAGGGGGACTGCAAAGGCTAATGCTAGCGCTGGCAAAATGAGCTAGAGATTGAACAACAGATGGAGGAAAGAAGCGAAAGTCACTTTATCTGTATCTGTGGTGATTATGCAGATGTTTGTGAGATGATTAATAAAATGTTTTACGTGCCTGGCTGTTTGAAGAAAAATAGGCTATGAGTCGAGTTGTATTTTATATTACTCGTAAAGTTTTCTTTTAGTATTTAAATAAATAATGTTCATTATTTCATAAATAAAATTACTGAAGAGACAACACATGGAAAATATTTATCTATATACATAGAACACAAATACACAATTTAGTACAATAATAAATCAAAACTGTATGCCATTTATAATAAAATATACTTATTAAAATATAATTTTCTATTTTTGTAAGTTCAAAGAATCTATATAATTATTTAAAGGACTGAATAATTTTCCTGTATGGGTGCATTATAATCAGTGTTAACGTTTATAAATAATGTAGTACCAGATATTATTATACATGTGTTTTCATCACAGTAACATCAGCATCAAGAATACTGCTTGGCAGGTGGTTAAGTGTCTCATAAATGAAAGAGAACATGATAGTTGTGATTAATGAATTAATTTAAAAAAATGAATCTTTGTATTCTTGTGAGTTTACTTCCAAGATAAGGGGCTGGGCCAATATTTATGCATATTTTGAAGAGCTCTCATTAAATAGCATTCTTACAAAAAAGACCTCACAAGGCTCCCTAGACCTTCTGCTAGATGAGGTTATAGTAAGAAATTGAATCCACTAGGCAGTGATCTTGTACTCTCAAGCTTCTATAAATTACATATACACACACACACACACACACACACACACACACACACATATATACCTCCATCACTAAGTTACTTCCAGATTATCATTACTTAGGCCACAAAAAAAAAAAATGACAACTCACTTTTTATCAGGTCTTTGCTATTATCAGGTCTGTATTACACAGATGACCAACTTGTCCTGGTTACTTAGTTATGCAAAACTTTGCAGAATATTATTTGTTTTAAGTTGAACCTGGTTTCAAAACATGATTATGTCAGTTACAACTTTTTAACTATTAACTCCCAATGTTTATTTTTTTAATTTTATTTCCCTCATCAAGAATCAGTGTCAAAAGGCCACCCGTGTGGGAACAATTTACAAAGAAATATAATGAGCAATATATAAGAGCATAGAAATATTTATTCTTGTCCAAACTTGTCTTTTTTCTTTTCTCCCAAAGGATTTAAAATGTAAGTAAAAAGAAGTGAACTGTGACTTTTTAAAACATTTTTTGTAAACTGTGTGGGAAGGATTTACAGAAGCAAGGTTTAAGACTTTCCTAAGAGGTAGAACTTACTTTGTACATACATTATAATATATTTTCCTATAGCAGATAATTACTATTACTTGAAACAGGTACCTAATTTTATATTCTTTATATTTAAGATTATGATATTAAGATAGACATCTATTAAGTCATACTGCCTCTGTTAAATTGAAATAATTTTGCTTTTAAAAAATAAATTATTTTTACTAAAAATAAAGAAGCTAATAACAAACCTATATTGTTTCTAATCAGGGATTTTACAATATCACAAATCACTAGCATCTGTGTAGTTTAAATTTTTGTTAATAATATTTTTACTTTCACTTTAAATTTCACTAAGTGAAAGTAAACTCTTAAGAATTTCTAAAGAAGTTAAGCTCTAGCTATTCACTTAGCTAATTGTTTTTCAAATCCATCAACCTTTGAACACCCATATTCTTCACCTGAATTAAAAGTAAATGTTCATTATATTACTTTATGAGTTTTTATGGCAGTGAGTTAACAGAGGCTTCCCTAATTATTTGGTTTTTTCTAGAATTATTGTGTGCATGCATTTGTCAGGTGTTCATTCCAAATGACTTATTTTCTCACTAAAGTCCACTCCATAAAAATGATCAATTGTCTAGCACTAAACCTTAGAGATATGTGATTCTCTGAGCATCTTATAAGGTAACCACAAAAGTTCTTTTAGGAGACCCTCTTCTAAGTGTTCTGACCCCACAAAGGTAACTAAGTGAGTTCTGGCATTATCTTTATAATGTTCAGGGTATTTTTGACAATTTTGAATGCTTACACTGACCATTTTGAAAATTATGTCTCCTACTTTCCAATAGGCAGAATAGTGCAGCATTATTGCTCCAAGTGTGAGGGGTGAAAATGCCTTTGACTACAAATTGCTAGAAAAATACTTTTCTGGAGGAATAATAATAGGACCCAAAATATAAATTTACTTTTATTTGATATTAAGGTCTCTTATCATTATATAAATTGCTAGTATATAATTTTTATCCTTTCCATAGAATTTAAAATAAAACATCCTCTGTAAATGGTGAAGGTATTTGTGCAGTATTGTGGAAACTAACATAATAAAGATCTTTCCTAGAACCCTTTTCTAGGTCTATATTTAGAAATGTGAATCATATAAAAGACACTCACCTATTAGCATAACCACATTCCTACTTTTAAATGTCTGCTAGTCCTTTATGCTATCCTCTCTTTAAAAAGCATCCTGCAATAAAAACTACTAAAATTATTTGGGAAAATAAAACAGTTTCAAACTCTGGAAAGAAGCAGCAAGTTCTCCACAGATATGCTTCTGAATATGTTTTAGATTTTAAGTTATTTGTGTCTCTCAATTCAAAAGATCTGTAGAAATAAGCTTTCTTCATGGATAAAAACATCCATATTCAGCAGAATTTAAAGTGTTACATGAAACAATAGTAAAACAAAAATTATAATAATATTACATCATGACTAGTTACACTTTTGTAAAAGGTCTTTTTAAACCAATATATAAACATATATATTTATTATTAATGAAGTACCATTGTTCTATTTCCTTGCAGTGTTTTAACAATCTAGTATTTCTCCCCTCAGGTATAATCACGGTAGAACACCCACTACAGAAGCACCCATGGTCTTCAACCACAAGTTTTTGTGATCTTCCCCATGTTAATTTCCCCTCCATTTTTGAAAGCCACAGATCTATGGTCAACTTTCAAAAGCTGGTTTTAAAGTTTGCCTTTGTTGCTCTGCTTGTTTAGTTTTTCTATATTGTTTAGTTTTCTATATTGTAGCTACAAGTGGCTCCATCTGGTATTAATTTTTCTTCTTCTGGCTTATTTCACATAATATAATTTTTTTTCAGTTCCATCCATGTTGCTGCAAATGGTATAGTCCATCTTTTCGATTGCTGAATATTATTCCATTGTGTTTTTATATTATAATTTCTGGATACACTTATCTGTTTTTGAACTCTTAGGTTCATATCTTAGCTAGTGAAAATAATGCTGCTGTATACATAGGCATGCAGGTTTCCTTTCCAAATTAGTTTTTGTATTTTTTTGGTAGATACATAGTAGTAGAACTGATGATTCTTATGGCAATTCCATTGTTATTCGTTTGCAACAATTTCATACTGATTTCCATAGAAGCTGGAACAATCTACACTCCCACAAGTAGTATAAGAGGGTTCCTTTTCTGCACAACTGCACCAACACTTGTTTCTTATCTTTCTCATATGGGTGACTCTCATAGGTGTCAAGTGGTATCTCATTGAGGTTTGCATGTACAGGCATGAAAGTAAGGCTGAAGATGTGGCATGAACTGATACTGTCTTGATATAAACACTGGCATTACCGGCTTTCTTATCTTTTGTTCTCACATGATTTTCAAACAAATAAATTTTAATGAGATCAAATGTTTGCGTTTCAATGAACTGTAATTTTATCTAGGTTTTTTCTTTACATATGTCAACCTAAAATTTAGACTACTTGGCAAGGAAGACAAAATTACATCAAGTAATTTTACTGCAGAATATATTTGCAATGATTTGCTGCAGTGATGTTGATGTTTCATTTGGTCATAAAATAAGCAACATAAACTGCACACAATGGTGAAAACTAAATTCAACTTAGACAGTCATTCAACACCATTTAATCTGCATGAATGATTCTATTTTATCGATTAGAAGACACAGTCAAGTGTGATGTACTCTTGAGAGAATGATTCTTTTGGTAGAAAGGGAAGAGGAGAGGAAAAGAAGGCAGGAAGAATGAGTGAAAAACAGCAAAGGGAAACAGAGGAAGACATTAATTTCCTTTCTATACGAGGAAGAGACAAAGCAGTGAGAACATTTCATATAAATAGTTTGCTTCAAAAGAAAAGCTAGTGAGAAAAATGAACAATGATACAAAGTAATAATAGTTCATTAAATATAAGTGTAAACAAAAGATGAACTAAAGTTTAAGGAAATAGTCTTTTATATAAAGCAGTTAAGTATAAAGATAATCTAAAGGAAAGCAGTTAAATGTAGAGGGAATCTAAAGATTAAGGAAATAGTCTTTTGAATAAAGCAGTTAAATATAGTGAATGCTGTGTACATTGACACATCCTCCATTTTATGATAATATTCCTTTTGATTGTATTTTAAAATCCATTTTGTTATGTTTAGTATCACATTTTAATATATCTGTTATCACACTGATATAAAGGCTACCTTAGTAAATATCTAAAATAGGTAACATATGAAAATTGCCTAACACTTACTACATTCCTTGGTATATAGCTATTGGGTTAAGATGAACCTTTGGCTAGATTCCATTTTAAGGTTAACTAAGACTGAAATATTACCTTAAAAATCTATGATTCACGGGCTCTTCCTGGTGGTGCAATGAGTTAAAACACCACATTGTGAAGCTCTCTGAAGCTGCTGCAGCGAGAGTTCGATCCCCTGTCAGGGAGCTGACCCACATGGTGTGGTAGACCTCTCCTGACTTGCCCACTGCTCCCCTCAGCAGTATATTTCAGTACATCTGCTTGTTCTGCTCCCCACTCTGTCTCTGGTGAATCCTCTCACCCACCAAACCTCTGGCCTGTGCCCCAGTTCTGTAAGCATAAATAAATAAATCTTAAAAAGAAAAAATAATCTATGACTCACATCACTTCTCATGGTACTATTTTTAATTAACGTAATAATAAATAATTTTGCTATCTTCCTTTTTAAACTTGTCAGTATTTCATATATTTTTTAATGTATTGTTTGATTCTATATTTATGATTTCCAAGTCCCTGCATACATAATATGAAAATGAGTAAGAAGCAAGCAAACATATTTTGTAGATTTTTACTTTGCCATCTGAAAACTCATATAGATAGTATTTCCTAACAATTCACATGTAGGCTAATCTAATTTTCTTGCCTATTGCCTAATTCGCAAAGAAAATTAGAACATTACTTAATTACATGTGAAGAGCACAGCAATCTGAAAAAATAATCAATTATTGTATTTTTTAATAAGATTGCTATAACTATGATTAGGGTAATTGTGGTGAATATGCTTGATAACAGTTCAAAAAATACTAAGAATCAGAAAACTCAGACTAGGGAGAAACTGAGTGGCACATTTTGTATCCATCCAAGAAAAGCTATTGAATTATAGGCTGACCTGAAATCAACTATTGCTAATTTAAAGTTATTCTAGAATTTAACCACCTTCTTCCCTTTACTTTTTCCCTCCTGCGCTTGTTATCTCTTTCATCTTCTAGTTTCTTTCTACAAATTTCCTCTCTTCTCCATTACCCTAGATTTTTGCAAACACCATTAATGATAGGGTATCCCAGAACTTCTTTGGAAAGAGATGGTGAATGATGTTTATTATATTGCACATCAACAAGCTATATGACATTATAATGGAGTGTTTCTTTTATTAATAAAAAAGATAATCAGAAGATATTTACATTACAAAGTTCAAGAACATACACTTTTCATTGAGTTTTACATAAATATTTTACCATTCATATTAAGTTTGTCTATGGATGATACTGAATGTCATTGGGAAAAAATACAGACATAAATTATGGAACATTTGAAAAGCACATTAGTTGAAAGAAAAAATAACTACTCAGGAATTTGATTCACTGAGAATGCTCAAATGTAGGTGAGTTGTAAGAAATCCCTTGTGGATAAAATTACAGTGGCATTTTGACAAATTAAATTCCAATTTTGATACTCATTTAATTTTATGACATGATGTTCCTCTATTGCTGAGAATTATCTGTAAAAATGTTTCTTACCTAGCCTTCTGCATGCAATCTTTTAAAAGCTTTTTGTATGACATTATTTAGATCTATGTTTTTGACACTTTATTGTTTCCCTGCTACATAGAAAACTTAAATTCAGCATAAATTTAACAATGGAAATTAAATATTATGTTCTGTGAAGTAAGGTTGTTAATTAAAATGTATTTAATCATCTATCTATCTATCTATATATATATCTTGGCCAAAATTAATATTGAGAAAAAGAGGCGACCCATAAATGGACTCTATTCAGAAGAAGCAATCATTCAAATAAGAAATGATTAAGAGAAATAAGCATGATGCCAATGTTTTCATTCTTATAAATAAAACTCAAATCCTATTGTCCCTTCATAAATGTCTTATTTTCAAATCAATTTTCTTTCCTTTCATCAACTATTTATTGAGTGCTTTTTAATGTTTCAGGCAGAACTCTAGATACAAGGGAAACAATGATAAGTAGGATGGAAAATGGCTCCCACAGGAAAATGGCTTTAAATAAGGCAGATTAGTAGCAAGCAATGAATTTAAAATGGGCTAACTATGTTAGCTAATAATGAATATTGTGGGAACACACTTTACTAGTTTTGGGCTGGGTGCTTGGAGGTAAGATTCATCATAAAATCCATCATAAAATGCCTTTCGTTCATAAAATAATAGACATGTTTAGAGCACATTGGGTAAGAAGACACAAAGCAGCTTTGAGCTTTGCGGCGATACTATAGAGGACATTAAATGGGACTGAGGGTGAGAGAGAGCAAGAGAGATTTATAGACTATATAAGTGTTATTGATCTAAGAAAACAAATATATTATGTGTGAATTTTGTTTCAATCTTCAAAATTTGAGAACAAAGACAGCACTAATTTTAATAACACACAACATAGATTTTAAGCATTTTTCCTAAGAAAAATAAGTATAAACACAATCAGCACTCTATCAAATCTATCATGAATAAAATGTGAGAAACAATAGTCACATATTCAATAAATTTCATAATAAATTATAAGATATTTATGTATTTATGTGTCATTTCATTTAATAAATGTACTGGAATATTTGGGTTTTGTTCTCCATTTTGCTCATGTTTAGCTACTCCTTTCCCCACTTTTTTAAAAGATTTATTTTATTTATTTATGTATACAAGAGCTGAGGTTTAGGTCAGTTGTGTGGGGGCCGGGGAGGTAGAGGATTGACCAGAGACAGAGTGGGGAGCAGAACAGGACAACTGACTGAAATACATTGGTGAGGGGAGAATGGGTGAGACAGGAGAGGTTTGCTGTGCCACATGGGTCAGCTCCTTGCCCAGGGACCTAACTTGTGACATGCTGCAATGTCTGTAAATGTCTCCACAGTGCTGAGTCTTAATCCCTTGCACCACTAGGGAGGTCCACCTTTTCTCACCTTTTATAATCGCCCTGTCTGCAAAGATATAATGCCTTACAGTCTCATCAGCTGAGAATAAAATGCGTGAAATGATATTTCATGTGATTTTTTTAGCAATCATTCCTATAAATATATAAAATATAGAGTAAAATGGTCTCACAAATAAGCCATTTCAACTAAGTCATTTTACTTACATGATGTATTCTAATCACATGCAAGTCATAAAAATAAGTGTGATCTCAGAAATGAGTGCTATTACAATAAAATATTCAGCAATAAAACAATACACTGAAAAAAATATATAAGCACAGAAAGAATGATGCTCTTGATGCCTAATTTACCAACATTTCAGGTCAGCAAAATTTTTGAAGAATCATTTCTTTTTTAACTTTTCTTTTTAACAAATACTACTTAGACTACATTTGATCCAATGATATACTAGTCCCTGTAGGGTCATAGATTGAGACTAGAAGAGGAAAGGATATACTGAAGAATAAATAAGTTCTCTGCAACACAGCTTAAAGGAACATCTATATACATTTTTAGTGCAAAGTAGCACCATAACTTTACTTTTTCAGATAAGTAAAACTATGGTGTATCCTCTTAAATAAGTTATTTTCTATTTTCCCATATAAACTGGAAATGAAAAAGAGGGCACCGTGAACTTTTACCATGACCCACTGCATAGAGGGGACACCCTTATCAAAAAGAAACTGGTATAAAGCCCTCGCTGGTGGTGCAATGGGTTAGGACACTTCAGTTCGAGTTCATCCCCCATCCCAGAGTGATCTACATGGAATGGGAGACCTCACCTGACGAGCCCGCTGCTCCCCTCAGCAGTGTACTTTGTCAATCTGCCTATTCTGCTCCTCACTCTGTCTCTGGTGAAGCCTCTTACCACCCCTGCACCCAGAGGTGTACTCCAGTTCTGTATAAATAAGTAAATAAAATATTTTTAAAAAGCTGGTAAAGGTCTTCCCTGGTGGCACTGTGGGTTAAAGCACAGCACTAAGAAGCTAAAGCCACTTCAACATTAGTTCAATCCCCACCTCGGAGGTGACCACATGGCATGGCAGACCTCTCCTGGCCTGCCCACTGCTCCCCTCAGCAGTGTACTTCATCCATCTGTCTGTTCTGCTCCCCACTCTATGGTGAAGCCTCTCACCGCCCCTACACCTTTGCCCTACACCCCAATTCTGTATTCATGAATAAATTAATCTTTTTTTTTTTAAAGAGCTGGTATGATTATTCTTTCTCACTGTGAGGTAACTAGCCTTATGAATAAAAAAAAAATATTTTTTTATGAAAGGATGCTTATTACCTGAAAATTCTTTACAGAATGACTCTTGCTTATAGCAAATAAATCCAAAAACTAAGTATTTATAGATATGGTTCTCTGATAAGTGTATTATAAGTTCAGGTATAAATCATCAGGTTTATAAGTGAAATGCTCCCTCATGCCCTGGATAGTAATCTATATTTCTCATATAAAGACCTCATTTAATCTGCTGCAGAGTTGATGTCTAAGCTTTGAAAGAATGACATGGAAGTTACTCTCAATGTCCAGATCTCTGCCTGCCTTATCTAGTTCAGTTAATTGCCTGAATCCTTAAAGTCACCAGTACATTTCTATGCTATCTGAAATCTCAGAACTGTGAGAGTCTGAACTAATAACCCAATATTTAGAGGAAACTCAGTATGAGATATGTACAGTTAGTGCTGAACACAAATTCTTCCCACCTGTGAGTTTTATATAGACAGACTCAAAGTCAAGTTCTTTCAACTCTCATAATCCTTTGTAATAAATAAATAATAAAAAATCAATAACCAATTAAACTAATGGACAAAACAAATGTGCACAAAATATATTTGGAAATGTATTATGTAAAATAACATTGCCTACTCTACATTATGTATTATTGCTACTGAGTTAGCCAGCCAAGAGATATGGCTAGAAGATTTTGTAATTTTTAGAATTATTTTGCTTTGTTTTAGTCATCATTCTAAGTTCATCAAAGTAGAACACAGTAACTGGCAATGGATAATTTCCCTAAGGCCCTATGTATAATGTGTTGCTTTATATATAATTTTTAATTTTTAGCAGTTGTAATTATAGAAAACATGAATTAAATGATAAAAAAATTAGAAAGAGGGTTAGAGTAAAAAAAGAAAATCAAAGTGTGCCAGATATGAGGTTTGTTTGCTAGTGTTGTTATATGTGTTTAATAACTATTTCCAAAAAAAAGATAAAGGGAGATAAACTAAAGTGCATTTAGGACATAGCCCTTTATCATGGAAGCATGTGCAGTGGGCAAAGCACTAAGACAGTGATTTACCAGTGCTTTGTGAGGTAAACAGACAGACATAGTGGGATTAAGACAAAAACCCCCAAAACCTATCTGTAAGTAGATATAGTAACAGGTGTTCTTACTTAATATACATCATCAAATGCTTTCCATATTTTAGCTCATTTTTCATTACATGAATCAAAAAGATAGGCTCCTATTAACCCTTTTGAAAAATGAAAGGAATATGCTGAAATTAATTTAGATAACTTGCCTAAGTTTACACAGTCAAAAGTGTGGCTGCAAAACACAATTCTGAAAGAATGGTGGTTTATTGTTTTTTTTTTTTTATTTAACTTAAATCTCTACTCATGTTTTTAATTTATTCTGGTAATGAGGCCTGATGATTTCTATTTACTTAGAAATTTGCTTATTTAATTGAGTTATATAGTTTGTTGGCACCTAGTTGCTTGTGATGTTTCTTTATAGGCATCTCAAAACATTTCTAAATTCCTTTAACTTTATGAATATCATGGTTTTATTGGCCTCCTACTAAATTAACCCATTGATAAGAGAGCACTTTCACCCTGATGTTTTGGAGATGATTAAACATACAACAGTTGCTACAGCTTATCAGTTATATATACACTAAGGAGAAGATGGACACCTCATCACACAGGACCACGGAGGGGTTGGGATCAGAAAGGAAGGGAATAAGCAGACGCTGTGGGTTTTGTAGCAGTAAGAGAATAGAGTGAACCCTGGTTCCCTTGGAAAAATGTAATGGAAATGTAATTGAGAATTTCACTGTCTAGCAAGGAATTGAATGTTCAAGACAATGGAGGTCTCATCAGTGGAATTTAATGTCCTTATTAAAAAAATAAATAAATAAAAAGGTAGGTAGCCCAACAAGTCTCACTCATATGTGAGGACATAGCAAAATAATAAATAAATAAATAAATAAACAAAACATTTATTTAGAAGAAAAATAGATTCTCACCAAATGCTGAATTTCTGATGCCTTCATTTTGGACTTTTTATCTTCTAGATTATGAAAAATAAGTTTGTTGTTTGAAAGCCACCTAGTCTATCATGTTTTAAATAGTAGCTAGAACAGACTGTTACAATGAATATTACAATTGAAAATATGAATTAAAATCAACTTAGTACATTTTAATACTAGTCTAGTTTCAGTAGTATATAGGAACTTTGATCCAATATACCTATGCTGCCTAGCTCTCCATTATGCTGTTATTAACATACATTTATATTGTTATCCATTTTACCTACATTTCCTAAGTATTGTTTTAAGTAGCTGTATTTTTTTAAAGATTTATTTATTTGTGCATATAAAACTGGGAACAGGCCAGAGGTCTGGGAGGTGAAAGGATTCGCCAGAGACAGAGTGGGGAGCAGAACAGGCAGATGAAAAAAGTACACCACTGAGGGAAGCAGCTGGCAGGTCAGGAGATGTCTGCTGTACCATGTTGGTCACCTCCAGGGCTGGGGATTGAACTTATGCTACAGTGGCTGTGATAGCTTCATAGCTCTGTGCTTTAACCCATCGCACCACCAGGGAAGACCTTAAGTAGCTGTATTTTTAATGAGGTAGAAGAAGAGATTAACAACAAACTGCAGTGGTTTCATCTACTCAGTATCAAGTGTATTGCATTCAATCTTCCTATAACTTTAGGGAAAGAATCCCAATGTGCTAACATTCACATATTTGTCCTCCATTTTCAATATTCTCCATTTCTTCACTTGGATCCCATTGACTGTTGGTTCTTTGATGTCAGCAGATTACTCTCACTTTTAGCAATATCCTAAAAACCGAGTTTTTGGGGGGTTTTTTGTTTGTTTGTTTGTTTTCAGTGAACTGATGGCCACTGACTCAAATCCAGTAGCCATAGCACCATGGGAATGGAGAATTTCCAGTTTGTTGCTAGTTGTACAAAATATTGAGGGGTAAAACTTTGAACAGGGCACTGAAAGAGTTTGAGCCTCTCATTTGGTTGAAAGTCTGCTGAGTTTGATATCTACTGTGACAAAGAGCTAAGGAGGAAGGCTAGTGGAACAACAGGCTGAAATGACATAAACTCTATCACCCTGATCCTATAAGCTTCAGCAATTTTCCTTGGAAAGATACCTTTCAACTCTTGCCATGAATTTGGGTAATTTCTAGAATTTTGAAATAGTTTATTTTAACTATTTTTCCAGGATTACTGTTATTATTGTGAAAGACTAGTTCACCAAGGGCCTCATATACCCATTTCTAAAGTGAAAATTTGACGTGTGTCTATAAAATATTTGTTAGAGAAAAATCCAAAAATATCATAAGTGACAGGAATAATGAATGATGGAATGTTCATTATAATATTTTCAAATATGATTTTTAAGCTATGCCAGTTTTACTTCAACAATAACACCATGAATGTCTCCATTCCCTAGACTATTTGAAGCAAATATTTGATACTATATACTTTACTGATCAAGAGGATTTCAACATATATCCCTAAAATTAAAGATTTTTGAATGCTCAAAGCAGTAACAACAGCAGTAAAATGTAACCCAATGATTCAATATCATAAAAATAAAACTACAATATAAATAATAATAAAAAATAAAATTATTATAATGTCAAAAAATAAAAAAAATAAAACTAATTTTTGTTTGTCTCATAATTTAAGTCTGTTTGAGTCTTATATACTGAATTAATAATGATTCACTCAAAATTGGTATAATATGGAATTGCCTTCCAATACAACTTTGCTCTTTCAATTCCTTTGATGAAAAACTGTATTTTTTTCCCATAGATGCTTTCAGACTTTAATTTGCCAACTGCATGTTCATCCTGCCATTTAATAAATCCATGTATTCACTGTACATCTCATAGATTAAAATTTAGATGTAAGGACTCAATAAAGTTTAGGATCAATATTTATGATGAAAAAGTATTCACAGACTATCTACTGTAATTTCACCATGAGAAAAAGAATGCTTTTGTGTATGTGATTTTATGAAACCTTGCCATTCATAACCTAGATTCATTAATTATTAGTTTACAAAATGCTAGTATTGTAATGATAACATACTTTATCAGTTAAAGGAATCATATATAGGAATAGAAAATATAGAGACTCAACTATAAAGATAGAAAAATGCTATATGTGTGTGTTTACATCTTTATTCTAATATAAAGCATTGATTCTTATAAATTCAGGGCACAACTTATATCTCACTGACCTTATATCTATTATTTTCTTTTTACTTCATTAAAAATCCTGGCTACCATACTTACCCACTTTTTCTCCCAAAAAAAAACAGAATTTTCTCTGAATAATAATTATGGACCTATCACTAACAGTCTGAATTCTAAAAACATTGTTTTTGTAGTTCCATTTATCTTTCTTTTTATCAAATCAAGATATAGAGTTAAATAATTTTATTTCATAGTATCTTGTACGGATTTTTCTCTGTGCCATAGTACTTTAATATAAAGTTAAGCTGATGTTTTCATTTTCTTTTTTAAGATTTTTTTTTAACAGATCTTAAATTTACATTTTATTTTAAAGATTTATTTATACAGAACTCTGGTACAGGCCAGAGGCTCAGGGGCGGTGAGAGGATTCACCAGAGACAGAGTGGGTTGCAGAACAGGCAGATCGATGAAGTACACTGCTGAGGGGAGCAGCGGGCGGGTCAGGAGTGGTGAGTTGGTGCCATATGGATCACCTCTGGGGCAGGGGTTCAAACTGGCACTGAAGCAGCTATGGCCAGTTTAGTGCTGCATCCTAAACCTCTATGCCACCAGGAAGGACCTAAGATAACGTTTTTAATATAAAATATTTTCTTGGTTGTTCCACAATCAAGATTCTAAAATCCACATGCTCAAAAGTCTATTTTTATCCCTATTCCTTTCCACATATTCTTATTGTTTTTCCCTAATGTTATAGATGTTCATCCCATAATGTTTGCATCTCATATAAGCAAATATGCATAACTATATGAGTCAACAATTATTTTTCATATTTGAAACTCCCTTCATGTTGTAGACTTAACATTTGCATACCTGGGAATTTCATGTGTTGAGGGCCCTCCCTGGTGACACAACAATTTAAAGTGCAGCGCTTTGAAACTCCCCACAGCCACTTCAGCATGATTTGGACCCTCTGCCAGGGTCCAAATCACATGACACAGCAGACCTATCCTGTCTCATCCCACTGCTTCCCTCAGCTGTGTACTTCATCTTTCTGTCTATTCTGCTCCCTGCTCTGTATCTGGTTTGTAGTGCTGCACTTTATGCACGTTAATCTGTTGTGCCAGCAGGGAGGACCAATTTATTTTTTTTTTTTTAATTTATGTGTTGAATCTTATTCCAAAATTTGGTGGTATTTACAGGTGTGCCCTTTAAGAGGTGATTGGATCATAAGTGGCATGCTCGTAAATGGGATGAGTGCATGTGCCAGCACATGTTCTTGGTCTTCCTAGCCTCCATAACTCCAAGCAATAAATGTTTTGTCTTTATAAACCACCCAGATGATGGTACTTATGTTACAGCCCAAATGTTTTCTTACATTATATAAACTATAGAAACTTCTCTCTGCACTAGTTTTAAAATATTAGTAAAATTTGAAGTTCACTTTACAGAAGAACTTTGACATTGCCTTCATCCATTAAAAGTGACTGAACTGGTTGGGTCCTCCCTGGTGGCACAACTAGTGAAAGCACAGCATTTCTAAGCTAGCAGCAGCGGCTTCACACAAGTTCAATCCCCCACCAAGGAGGTGACCCACATGGCGTGGCAGACCTCTCCTGTCTTGCCTGCTGCTCCCCTCAGCAGTGTACTTTGTCTATCTGTCTGTTCTTCTCCCCACTCTGTCTCTGGTGAAGCCTCTCACTGCCCCTGGACCTCTGGCCTGTACCCCAGTTCTGTATACATAAAGAAATAAAAGAAAAAAGTTAACTGTTAACTAAAAAGAAAATGATTCAAAAAGCATTTGCACAATATTACACTATGTCCAAGTAATAAAGAATATCCAAATCAATCTCCCTGATAAAGAACAATTAGGCATTTTTGTGTTAGTCTTTAATTTTCCTACAACATGCTTAAGAAAAAGTGGCATTTTCTTTATTTCTTACAAGAGTATGAATCTAGTTTATTGCTTCATCATGTAGAGAGTATTTCTGCTATTCTTTTGAAGTGTTAAAAAATAATTAGCTTTTCCCCTCCTCAAGCTTTATCTGACCTACATCATCCTCATTCTGTTCATTTTGGATTCTACGTTTACTATTTTCTCCTCACCTCAAGACTTTAAATTTCCTGGACAAATGGACTTTCTTTCTTTCCTTTTTTTCTTTTCTTTTTAAGATTTATCCATTTATGTATGCAAGAACTGGGGTACATAGCAGAGATGTGGGGGTTGAGAGGATTCATCAGAGACATAGTGGGGAACCAAACAGGAAGATCTACTGAAATACACTGCTGTGGGGTGAAGTGGGCAGGTTAGGAGAGGTCTGCCACATGATGTGGGTCACCTCGCTGGTGGAGAATAAAACTCCTATTGCAGTGGCTGCTAATCACTTCATAATGCTGTTCTTTAAACCATTGAACCACCAGTTAGGGTCCACAAATGGGTTTTCAACTAGTGGTATCAGTAGTTCTCAGTTCCCTGAACACTGCTTACAGTGGTCACATTGTATCCAGAAAAAACTCCCTCCACATTCCCTGCAAAGTTCTCACATTCAATTGCTGAGTTTTCCATTAAGTAGCTTATAGTAGTTGGATTTCTCTAGATTCCTGAGGAACCATCCTGTTGGAATTCTGTGACAATGATAAATCTTCATTGTTAGGACATTTAGTAATTTGCAAAATATTCCATCACACTTCATGTTTTACAATCCAAAGAGCCTCAACAGTATGATCTAATAGTTTAAGTTATCTACAATTAATGACAGAATGAGTTTGTATGTGATGGTAAGAATTGAACCCAGTACCCAATTTGAAGCGAAAAGCACGTTGGCGCTTTTACATGGTGTGGACACCATGATGGCTTTAGCTAAATCTTAGATAGGTTAAATCAAATATACTGTCAATCTGGCACAGTTGGCAATGTTTTAGTGCAACAGCGAAAAAACTCATGAATATCTGAAATCAGTTATGTTCATTCGCTCAAATTATAATTCCATGAATTGTAAAAGAGTGACAGAGAAAGTCATAGCCATCCTCAAAAATACAAGATAAGCTAGGCCTCCTGTCTCTCAGCCTACAATTTATATACTCTAATTAATCTAAAAACATTCCAAATATTCAATGTGTCTCCTGCTATTACACCTCACTCATTAAAATTTTGTTCTTTTTAGTCATTAGAAAATAATGCATTTAAAATTTCAAAATATACTTTCCTGCATGCTTTACTACTGACAATATATTCAAATAAAAATATATAAATGTAACCACTCCACTCATTAGTTTTCAATAATACTGATATAAAAGTTATTGTACAACTCCTAAGCTACCCCTGCATAAGATATTTATCCAAATTTTCTCACTGTCTCAAATGTTTATGTGTTAGCATATGATGCTTTCATTATTCTGGTATTGTGTCTTTTAACCTCTGATCTTAGATTAATGATTTGTGAAGCAATATATAACATTTTCAAGTATAATAAAAGTGGAGATTGTATAATTGTCATTTGGTAAAATGTGGGATCATGCATTTATTAAATATTTCTATACTGGTTGGCATGTGATGGTAACATGATTTAACTTCTAAAGTATATTTCTATTTTGCTAACAATGGTAACTATAGCTGTCTCAGTTCAAACAAGAGATAGTAACTATACAGTATGTTAAACAGTACAAATTTAGATAAAATAATTGATTTCAATAAAAGAAAAAAATATAAGATATAAGGAAACTCTGCATGGTGCCTTAAGATTAAGGGAGAGTGTTCAAGGAAGGATGCGTTTAGAAGGGGCTTTGAAGGGGTTGTGACCTCACTGAAGAAGATGTAGTATATTTGAAACTGAGAGTCTCTAAATGTAAATTGATGACTGGCATAGTAACTAAGCTAATTGCCAAGACACATAAATTGTAGACGACAAGATGATCAGGCCATAAGAGAAGGAAAAGTCTTTTAAGTAGATTAATGGCAATCATGATGTCTGTGTGACCCTTTTCTAAAATAATACACAAGTTGCTTATGAATTCTATTTCCTATTCTAAGTCTTCATATTCTAAAACAATATTTTATCGTGGCCCAGCCACTCCTTTTGAAATTAAATGTATTAATAATTAAAATAATGAATAATTAACAACTAATGGTGATCAGAAAAGTAAATTCAGAGAAGATATTAATTGGTTTATAAGTAAGGACTGACACTATACATTGACAACTTTGTCCACCTGAAGTGAAAGTATGAAGCTGCACCTAAGATTTGGACTTTGGAATTATAATTTCTAAGTCAAATTATTTAAAAATCCAGTAATAATAAGTAGAGTAAACTCTTTGTCTTAAAGTTTACGAACTTAAAAGTGAGAATAATAATAGTTTCTATTTTACAATATAGAATTATACTAATTTAATTCATAAATATAAGTGTCTATAACAAAGCCAGGAAAAAAAAATGTACTCAACAAACATGGCAACGATCACAACTACTACTTGAAATTGATCAGATTGTTTTTAAACTTGGAGCATCTTGATGAAGAGTTAGTATAATAAACTTGCAAACAATATCTAATAATAAAAAATTGTCTTCATATCCAATATTAAAGTGTAACTGTTTAAATAAGATAACATTATTTTAAGATTACTAAATGACATCCTTTTTTTTCAGTGATCCTTATGAAAATGTAGAGTGGAAGCTGGCCCTGAGGATAAGACACACCAGAAAGCAAACCACCTGAGCCCCACCACAGTGTGAGCCATAGCAGTATTTATCAAGATTAGATGCTACATTAGTAACCAAAAGAGCTGTTTTTAGATGTATAGAAGAGGACAGAGACAGTGTTTCCAAAAAGCAGTTCAAATAGTATTCAACATAAAGGTGCCTATCACAATGAGATATGGCTTCTTATCTATTAGGATGGTGATTATTAAAAAGAAAAAAATATCAGATTGTCCCTGGTGGTGCAGCAGGTAAAAGTGCAATACTGTTAAGCTAGCCATAGTCACTTAAGTGAAAATTCAATTCCCGGTTCTGGAGGTGACCCACATGGCTCAGCAGACCTCTCCTGACCCGCCTGCTGCTCCCCTCATTAGTGTACTTTGTAGATCTGCCTGTTCTGCTCCCCACTCTGTCTCTGATGAATCCTTTTTGTGCATCTGCATCTCTGGTCTGTATCCCAGTTCTGTATGCATAAATAAATAAATCTAAATAAAGTTTAAAAAAGGGAAAAAATATTGACAAGAACATGTAGAAATTTAAACACTCTTTTTCAACTAGGTACCAAATTTGTAAGTCTTTTTATTTCTTAACTCAGCTGCCACCATTATATAATAATGACTATAAATGACTTAGCTCAGCATTGTCTAATAGAAATAAATAACCTCAGATAAAACCTACCTATATAATTTTGTTAATATTTCTAAAAATCAAAATGGTCTATATGTTGTTTTAAATATCATGTCATTACTTTAACATATGAGAAGTATGAAACATTAATGGGATATCATATGCATTTTTATTTTACATAATCTTGAATTGAGGGTATTTTACTCAATTATGAACTCTTCTCACATCAAAATATCTACCTTTCCAGGCTTATGTGGTCACAAGTCTTTAGTTGCCATGGAAAGTGAAGACTTCAATTAAAAAAAGTATATAAAGCTGATATATTTATGTTATTATTCACTTACCGGATAGAGGAGGGACTCAAGAAACATCCATAAAATGTTTTTCATTGTTCTCTGCAAAGAGCTCTGTATTGTTAATAGGCTTGTCCAGCTATTAATGATGCAGCTCTTTTACACTTTCCTAGTCATTCCCTGTCATTTTCCCTATCTTGGGAACAGATTTGTCCTCTTACTAAGGTTTAGTGTGTTTATTCATTCTACCTTAGGCTCTGTGAGAACATGTTACTTATTCTCCCTGAAAGATTTTCCCCTCTCCTTTTTTTTTATCTGTTTCATGCACATCTCTTTATTTCAATATAAAATATATACCGTTAGCAAAGCTCCCTGAATGCAAGATAACATTAAATTTCTCATTTTGTAAGTTAAAACACCGACCTTTGTAAATAGTTAAAACACTAGTAATAGTTCTGTAAAAATTAGAAAATTATACCTCAGCCATTCTCAAAAGACTTCCCGTTACTTTTAAATAAAAACCAAATGAGTTACTCTCTCTAACATTTTATAATTATTTGTTTGTCCACCCTTCTAACCTCATTGTCTTCACAGCTATGCCCTTGTTCCTGTCATTTTATTTTTTTAATATTTATTTATTTATACAAACAAAACTGGGGTATAGGCCAGAGGTGCAGTGAGAGGATTCACCAGAGACAGAGTAGGAGCAGAACAGGTAGATCGATGAAGTACACTGCTGAAGGGAACAGTGGGTGGGACAGGAGAGGTCTGCTGTGCCATGTTCATCACCTCTGGGGTTGAGGATTCAACTTGCACTAAAGTGGCTGCAGCTTGCTTGCAGTGTGTGTTCTAACCCAATGCACCACCAGGGAGGGCTCCCGTCATTTCAACTACCCTAATATTCTCTCTACTGTAGGAATATGATAAACTGATTCCAGTATCATTGGGTCGCTGTTCCACAAGTCCAAAAATTTCCTGCTGTAGATCTGTTCTGTGAATAAGGTAGCTACCACACCACAGATATCTATTAAATCTCAAGTTAAATTAATCCAAATTCAGTAAATAAAATTAAGAGTTATGGTCTGGGGTCACACAAACTACATTTCAAAAACTCAGCTGTGTCATGTGACTGAAGCTACAGAACTTAGTGGAAAAGATTTCTGTCACATTAGACAACACTGTTCTCCACCAGGATGTGAAACTTTTCCTTAAAAGAGCAGATAGGAACATGTTACAGTTGGCAAGCCATATGGCCTATGCATAAGTATTCAATTGTTCAGTTATAGCATTGAAACAGCTATGGAGAATGCAAAGAAACAATCAATAATGTTTCTGCAAAATTTTGTTTGTTGAAAAGTGACAGGTTGATTTGGTCCATAGGCTTTAGTGTGCTGTTATCTACATATATATTTGGCCAATTTCTTAATGTTATATATTTTCAGTCAACATGCATTAAACATGATTTCATGATTTAAATTTCTCAAACTAAGTTGTTAATTTAGCTTGACTACAATTAGTCAAGTAGTTAATTTGTGTAATTTGGCATCTTTTTATACAGTCTGCATGCTTATCTTTTTTTTGTGTGTGTGAGAGATTTATTTATTTGTACATACAAGAACTGCATACAGACCAGAGGTGCAAGGGGTGAGAGAACTCACCAGAGACAGACTGGGGAGCAGAACAGGCTAATCTATTGAAAATACATTTAAATACACTGCTGAGGGGAGCAGTGGGAAACACTGTAGAGATCTGTTGTACCATTTGGGTCAACTCCCTGGTTGGGATTGAACTCATGCTACAGGAGCTACAGATTGTTTCATAGAGCTTCACTTTAACCCATTCTACTACCAGGGAGGCTCTATCTTGTGTTCCTCATACAATAAGCATGTTTTCTCACCCACCAAGAGAAAGTTCCTGCAATTGTATTTTTTAAAATGCCATAGACTAATTTCAAATGAAATATTTATATTAAAAGGGTTACATTTATGATACTGTCTTTCTCACTAGATAATTATGTGACAAAATTAAGAGTCCATTACTGAGTTTCAGAAGCAAGAGAGGAAAGCTAAAAATCTTCAAATGAAAACAGTGCAAATTTAGTCATGATATTTCTTCTAACTGCTAAAATCACATTGCATACTTCAAAACCAAATCTGTCCTTATCCTGTGATTCACTCAGATATTCCATTATAAAGGGTTACCCCATTTTTAAAATAATCAATAATTTATTCAGAAAATCACTGGACTTATTTAAGAGTAGAATACTTATTGTGAGGGTATTCTACTGCCATTGTATTTCTGTTGTTCTGGTTTGTGTTTTGCAGCAATTTAAATACTGAAAATATTTATAAATGTAAAATACTGCTGACTTCAGCATATTGGAGGACTGAAGCTTTAATATATTTATTAAAAGCAATGAATCATTTGGCATTAAAGAAAATCCTGTGTATAGCCCCCAATTCCTCTCTCCAATGAAGCATGAGGCATAATCTGGACATGAAAAATAAAAAAGATAATTGCCACTGATCATCACAGTTTTCTAATACAAAAAAATTCACTTTCTTGAAGATTAAACATCCACTGGTGTGGCCCAGTGATTATATTTCTGCAAGTATATATTTCCTTTCGGAAGAAGATCTTACGGTTGCTGACTAGAGATGCTTAAATGATCTACAATTTCAAAATTCAGTAGTGACCAGTTTAAAATGCATCATGAGAAAAATATTTAAGATTTAAATCCAGAAATTAGTCGTTGATCAGAAATTGGAACTCATAATGAAGTAACAAATTAGCTATACTTTATATTACAACTACTTGAAATGCATGTTTTCCAGTTACTCCTTAGTAACAAAATTCTAATTGTTTATTTTGTTGGCTTCAGGATGTTATTTGAATTATTGATTTTCCCTTTAATAATGAGCTACAGTGTGCTTAATATGTTTTAAAGGATATGGTAAAGCCATTAGATGATTTCATAAAAATGTTAATTCAAAATATAAATTCTTTTGATTTTTCATGAGATCCCTCTAATTGCAGCATTGCATTCCTGGCTAAATGAGAAAAGAAAAGCATGGCTGCTTTTCTTCAAATGAAGTCCTATCTTACCTTCTTATATGTCTCACATAAGCTGTCCAGGGCAAGATAAGTCAAATAAATTGAACATGTAACCGAGTTTGAGGAGTGGTTCTAGATTCTGTGATGTTCTATGGTCTCTTGGATTAATTTTACAAAATGTAATTGTTATCAAAAGGCTTTAAGAAAATGTCTAACAACATTTCTAGTTAATGTCTAAGATAGGTAATATGAATTAACAAATTACTGCAGATTATGATTTCCTTGGCTATGACAATGATTCTAATTTACTTTTAATCTGTCTTTATTAGGTTGATTTGTGACATTAGTAAGTGATAATGAACTGACATTTTACAGATATATATCAAGTTTATGGATTATGTCATATAAAAATTCTAAGCATTTAAATGTTTACCATGTTGATACTGAACACATGCACATTCTTATATACCAATTATTACTTAATTTGTCAAATGACTGCTTTTTGCTATGAACAATATTTTCATTTAAACTATGGATTATTCTTAACTGTAAGAATAATCATCGTGTATGGTCATCAGTAGAAAAAGGCCAGTATGAAATTGTAACTATGTAGTAATAGCTAAATTTAATAAATAAAACCTATGAGCTAGACGTTTGCCCAACTTGACTTCGAACACTGAGCTATAAATTCCTATATTACAGTGCCCTCTTTATGCTAAGTCTAAGAGAACAGTGGGGTAGTTTGCCCTTTTAAAAAACACATTAATGAGGTCCATTCCCTCTAGACTCTTTATCTACTGTGAGAGAAGAAAAGAATGGCAGCCAATCCAGTCAGTTTAGCCATTGGAAAATTAGATTCATACCACTTCTTTATAATCCCCATAGGATCTGTTATAAACTTGTTTTAGATGCCCAAAAGCTTAAATGAATTTGAGTTAGCATTGTGACATCTTCATTTGTCAAATTAATGGACCACCGATTTAGCAATCAGGAGATGGCCTGAGGGAAATAGGGCCAGAAGAAGAAAGTTTTCCTTAGTGGTAAAGAATAGTAATTCTGAAGCAAGAAGACATTTCTAGCTTTGGAAGAACACCAGAGTAATGGTGCCTGAGAAGTCAATAGTAAGGTGACTTTTCTACATGGGAGGAAAATGCCATGGCAGAAAAAGAATCCATGATGTGTATATGGATTCTATTTAGTCATTGACCATGTCTAATACCTAATTTGATAGGAACTGTTTACTCTACTTCCCCTCAGAGGTCTTCAATAACTTCTACTACATGTCTAATCCACACTAATCTAAATCCCTTTAGGTCAAATTATGTGGCTCATCACAGGATGAGCTAAAAACTTTAGCTTCAGGGCACATGAAAATATATATGTGATTGCAATATCTTCATGTCTAAATTATCTCCCCCATGCCTAGGATGCTCAAGTTTTAATGTCGAACAAACTCAAAATTATTTTTTGGGGGAGGTCCTGTCCTTAGAATACCTGCTCCCTGCCTTATATAGTGAAGAAGTCTAACCTCAATTATGACAAGAATAAGTCATCACCTGTAAGCTATTTGAAAGTTTATTTTATTTTTAAATATTTATTTATTTGTACACAACTGGGGTACAGGCCAGAGATGCGGAGGGTGAGAGCATTCACCAGAGACAGAGTGGGGTGCAGAACAGGCAGGTCAACAAAGTACACTGCTAAGGGGAGCAGCGGGCGGGCCAGGAGAGGTCTACCTCGCCATGTGGATCTCCTCCGGGGCAGGTGGGGATCGAACTCATGCAGAAGTGGCTTAAGCTTCTTTGTGCTGTGCTTTAACCCGCTACACCCCCTGGGAGGGCCTGAAAGTTTATTTTTAATAAACAGTCTAATGTGGGATTCCATGTTCTTGAACAGATGGAAAGTGACACAAACTTTAGTGATGATTTTCTAAATGAATACATGTATAGAACATTTCTAGTGAAGTTGCAGATAGAACTCAGGGATCTTTCTATTCAGTTTGTCTCAATCACAAACCCACGCATTCCAGTAACTATTGAGATCAGCAAATTATAGGTCTTCTCTCAAAGAAGTGAGAGAAGGCCTCAGTGGCAACAATAATCTTGAATCTTCAGTTAATTAACATCTGGCCAACACTTTGTTGAACATCAATTATTTCAAAAGGCGAGTAAGGTATAGAGAACCATTCACTATTTCAGACACTCAGGATAAATTAATTAAAATGTAATGATCCTTCTTCAAAAAGTCACCCACTGATGTGAGTGTGTTCAGGACAGTACTACCAACCGTCTGTGTGGCATACTGGGTATGTTCCATGGACCAGATAGGATAGCCAAAAATGTACAACCTTTCCTGGTAGCTACCCATAAATACATTATAACTATAGATATTTATCACTTGAGATTTAGAATACTACAATATTTTATTCATTGGATACATGTTTTAATTTTATTTCATAATATAAAATATCTGCTGCATATAAAAGCAAAATGTTTTTATTAATTATTGGAACATTAAATATGATTCCAGTTAACACCTTCATGTTTCTTAAAACATGTGTAGTCATAAACATCTTCAACATTTCTTCAGTGTTTTTCATAAAAATATATATTTCCACATTACCAATGCTTTATGATTAATGATTAGCCTAAAATAATCATTAAAGTTGCATATTCTAGATGATAAACGCAAAAATATTTTTTTGTAATTTCATTAGTCTACATTTTTATTTGAAAAAATTCTAAATATCATTTTTACTACTAGCTACATTAAATATTCTTTTTACTAATTCTAATAGTATCTGTTAAGCTTAAAATATTGAAGACTATCCATTTATAATTTTTCTCATGTGGAAATGTATAAGTTAATATATAGTGCTAGTCCCAGAAAGATTTTAAGATATTTTTTTCCCCAAAGATTTCCTTATTTATCCATACAAGACCTGGGTTGTAAGCCAGAGGGGCAGGTGGGGGAGATAACAGGATTCACCAGAGACAGAGTGAGGAAGAAAGCAGGTAGATCTAGTAAAATACACTGTTAAGGGGAGTAGCAGACAAGACATGAGAAGTGTGCTGTGCCATGTGGGTCACCTTGCTGGCCCGGGGAACAAACTCATGCTGCAATGGCTGCTGATAACTTTCTAACCCCTTGTGCCACCAGGGAAGCCCATGTTTTTAATATTCTTTGTAACAAATTGTGTTATTTATCTATTTTCTCATTAGTCCTATTTTTTATTATTAGTTTATTTTTACATATTTTTGTGCATTTTTCCATCTCAGTTGCAACCCCCTTGGGTTTCCCATCACCAAATCACCCATGTGACATTAGTCTTTTATAGGCTCTCTCAAGTTCTATTTTGTTTCATTTACCTACCTGCCAGATTCCAACATCTTGTGATAAATATCTCTTCCACTTTTTTTTTTTCACAGTTAAAGCAATTATTTTACTATGATTTTTGTTTAAAGATGTATTTATTTATTCATACAGAACTGGGGTACAAGCCAGAGGTGTAGGGGTGGTGGAGGCTTCACCAGAGACAGAG
Organism: Condylura cristata; assembly: GCF_000260355.1. NCBI lineage: Eukaryota > Metazoa > Chordata > Mammalia > Eulipotyphla > Talpidae > Condylura > Condylura cristata. The sequence continues at coordinate 27,505,195 of NW_004567113.1, read as the reverse complement.
TGGGGAGCAGAACAGGCAGATGGACAAAGTACATTCTGAGGGGAGCAGCGGGTGGGTCAGGAGAGGAGGTCTGCTGCACCACATGGGTCACCTCCAGGCCGGGGGATTGAACTGGCACTGAAGCTGTTGCCGCAGGCTTGCAGTGCTGCATCCTAATCCGCTGCACCACCAGGGAGGGCCTTATTTAACTATGATTTTAATGGGCTTTAGGAGGGAAACCTAACTCTCAGTGCCTATAATATGTGGGAGGTTTAAGTTAGTATCAATATTTGCACAAAGTTCACTGTATTTGTGAAAGGAATACTTCTGAAAGGAATATGAAAATATATGAATATTATTTATTATAAGTAGCAGTAGATGCTGCTAATGCTATCAAGATGGGTAAAATATAATAAATATATTCATATTCTGTCCTCTCCAGAAAACAGTTAGATTGAGTTCTTGTCCAACAAGCCTGAGTGGTAGGTGGAAAAAAAGTCATATTTTTAAAATGAGAAATGTACAAGCTGTTTATAATGCAGTTCTTTATTATTTTTAATTATTCTGTTTATCTGTCCAAAGGGAAATTTTCTGTATCCTCAATTTATATGATAACCACTAGTCACATCTGCCTTGGAACATATAGAAGGTGCCTTATATGCCTGAAAATTTCACTTAAATAGAATTTATTAACTAATTTAAGTGCCCATAACCACAAACATAATAGCCACCATTTTGGGCAGTGCAAAACCATTTAAAGAATAAGAACAAACATCATCATTTCTTGTAATATATTTAATATATATATATATATATATATATATACACTGCACATATATGTAATATATACATATATATGCACATACATATACATTATATGTATATAATATATATACATACTTAGGCAACGAAGGATTTATTTCTCTCACTTGCAGATTAAGATATTGTTTCTTTGATAAAAAATGGAACAATAACAAGAAAAAAATGTGATTGTTGCCAATTTTATCAAAAACCTATATCTATCCTTACATTTTTTTATTCTTGAAATTTTAAGATTTTTATCTAAATATTAACCATTTCTAAAGAAAATTAAAATCAATTCTCACTGCTACAACTGGCAGAAATATACTTCGCAAAATATATCTTGAATACAGCAAAATCATACTGGGATATTCTAAGTTAAATGATTCAAACTTAAAATTGATATCTATAAAAATTGCTTAGAGCAATGATAAAACAGACACACTTTTTTCTGTGTTGTGTTTTTTGTAGAGAAAGCATATATATTCCCAAATTATTTCTCAAGAAAGGTTTTGTGAGATAGGCATAATTTCATTCCCACTTTACAAGGGAAGTTTAGTTTTAGAATGATAAGTAAAAATAACCAATTAAAATGTTTAACAGCTTGAAATCTTGAAGCAGACTTCCTGGTTTATGTTCCAGTTCCCAGAATCACTAGTTGAATAAGTTAATTGGAATATATGCGCCTCAGCTCTCTTATGTGTTTAATGGGATAATAATAGTACAGCTCCTAGATCTGTTGCTAGATTTAAATGCATTTACATATGCACATTTCTTAGAACAAAGCCTTTTTAGAGAAAGAGAAGTAGAAGGGACTTCCATTGTTATCATTTCTAATTATCCTATTAATCAAGACATGCCATTTACACACAGCACACACACTCTAAACTATCTGAGTGAAGTCAGAAAGGCAAAAAAAAATAAGTGCTGCATTTACTGAGTCACAACTGACTCAGGGAATGAGGCAGAAAGGGGTAGACAGCTGGGCAGATATAGTACTGACCAAGTCATAGGATGACTTAAATACTATACTAACAGGCTTTAATTTCCTAATAGAAAAATTGAAAGATTACTCGCAATGGCATTGGCAAATATCATGCTTTTATGTGCTGTTCTGATGAAAGGCAATGATTTCAGAATAGTATAACTAGAGGCAGAGATATTTTGTGGGTTAATGGAATAGTCCAGATGAGAAATGGATACTTAAATTAGTACAGTGGTACTAGACATAGACTAAAAGGGGAGCGAACATTAGAAATGTCAACAGAATTGTTTGAGTGTGTTGGTAGATGTTAAGAGAGTTGAGAATTCCTTTGAAATTCTGGGTAACAGTGACCAAAATAAATCATGTAAAAAAATAAAGTGTACAATGATTGAGTTTAGTGTATAATGGATCTAAGATCCCAGCCTCAAGAATGACATGCCATTACACATTTGGATAATAATATTAGCCAGAAACTGTATGTGCTTTTTTTTTGCTTTGTTTTGTTTTTGTTTTAAGATTTATTGATTTGTGTAGACAGAACTGGGTGAGAGGATTCACCAGAGACAGAGTGGGGAACAGAACAGGCAGATCCACGAAGTACACTGCTGAGGGGATCAGTGGGCGGGTCAGGAGCGGTCTGCTGCGCCATATGGGTCACCTCTGTGATGGGGATCGAATGCATGCTGAAGTGGCTTCTTAGTGCTGTGCTTTAACCCACTGCACCACCAGGGAGGGCCAAACTGTATGTGTTTTTAACCAATTCATGGTTGGCTACTCTTATTAATTCAGAATACAAGATGTCAGAATGGGAATATACTCATAGACTATTTTTTTCAGTTATTGTTTATATGATTGGTGCCCAACTCTAATTTACACATGCAACTTAATTTTTTTTTTTAAGATTTATTTATTTATTCGCACAGAGCTGGGGTACAGGTCAGAGATGCGGAGGGTGAGAGGATTCACCAGGGACAGAGTGGAGAGCAGAACAGGCAGATTGAGGAAATACACTGCTGAGGGGAGCAGCGGGCGGGTCAGGAGAGGTCTGCTGTGCCATGTGGATCTCCTCCGGGGCAGGCGGGGATTGAACTCTTGTGGAAGTGGCTTAAGCTTCTTAGTGCAGTGCTTTAACCTTCTGCACCACCAGGGAGGGCCCGAAACTTAATTTTTAATCCAAATAAACTAAAAACTGCAAACACTGCTTTGGAATAATTCTGTTGTTGTTGTTAGATGATATAGTGAACTTTCAGGAAATATACTATTATTCTACTCAACTTGCAAACTGATAAAACACAGAAATGAAGAAATTATCCTTGCTGTTCCTAGAAAAAATTATTTCTTCAACTGATAATTCTTCTAGCTCCCTACTCTAATATATAATAAAACAAACATCTGACCTTTCTGGCTTTAAGCAATTTTTAATCTACGTTTTATTATTTCCACTACTAATTAAAACCAAAATGTTAGGTTTATATTTTGATTACTAATTATACCTGCTCCAATTTAGATTATCTGACCATTTTATGATTCACATTTACCAAATAATGCAAATAAAAGAAACAAGACTAGTTTTTCTCCAATGGCTCTTTGTGTGTATATATATATATATATATATATATATATTTTCCCTTTATGTTAGTTTTTTTTCTCTTTTGTAATCAAATAGTACTTAGAAGATTTGCAAGAGGTAAAAAACCTTAGACTGTGGTTCTTGACCTTTTATTTATTAAAATGCTCTGGATACAGATTAATTTACTTTGCAAATATTTATTGCTGTTTCACCTGACTTGAAATGGAAGCTGCAGGCACTTTGCTAAATTTATCAGGGATTTTCTGGCTTCCCAAAAACTTCTGGAATTACTTTTATCCCATATGAAAATTATATCTTCCAATTTTCTGCTAGGATGTCCCTAGGGAAACTGTAACTGATATGCCTATGAATTCTACTGCTGTAGTAATAGTTCTATTTTCTTTTGGTCTTTGTTAGTAGAGGTACATAGTTGTCAAAAAAATAATATTAACACTCCAAAACACTATCTTTTTATACTTCATATAAATAGGTCTTTTCTCTAATTAATGAGACACTATCTTATTTTGCATGTATTATGGTTCTAGCCATTTCTCTTTATGGGATCTTCATTTATAATAATACATTCTTAGCTCTATCTGAGTGACTATTACATGGATCTTTTTAAAATAGAGATAATGGTCATAGATACAGAACTTTCCTTTTATCACATCTTCCTATCATATTCAAAAAGAATACCAATGCTATGAGTTAGGATGTAACTGTTAGAGCAAGTGAAACAATAATAGGTGAACCACTCTATGGAATAATACAAAGCCAAGGTAAAGGTGAACATTTTAGTTGCCTGGGACAAGATACAGTTTTATTTTAAACAAATACAATAAGCTTACTAGTTTATTTTGACATCAAGTCCAAATCTAACCAAAAATTTCTTGTCCCTTTTCATTATGAACTCTTCCAATTTATTTTTTAAAGTTTTTTTTTAATTCAGAAATAAACATGAATATATAACATACTCATTTTCATGGGAATTACATTCTAAGAGGATAAAAGACAAAAATGAAATGATGATTAATTGAATGGGTAAGTGCTAAGAAGAAGGGGGGGAAAGGCTTAGATGAACAGACACAGAAATGTATTACTTCAAACTTGTTCAAAGTGTCTCTTTGGGTAACACTGGAAAAGAGACACTAAAGTAAGGGAGCAAATCTTGTAGGCAGTTGGAAAAGAATGTTCTAGGCAAAGGCAACAATTGTATAGGTTCTGAAACAAAAAAATTAGGAAGAGTTGGTATATTTGTGAAATAGTAGTAAATCCAGTTACTGAAGTTAACTAAGCTAGGAAGAGATGTAGTCAGAAAATGAGAAAAACAGACAGTGTCTAGGAATCAAGAGGATTCAAAGAAGAATCAATCCATTGACTTTAAACAAAGCAACATGAGAATTCTTAAATTTTTAAAATGCGACTTGGGCTACTGAAACAAACAGCAAGATCACATTTCAGCATTGAATATGGTTTGTACTTAAAGTACTAACACATATCGCAAAATTCTAATCAACTTAGGGCCTGCCATGCCATGACTGACTTTTAAATTTTTTATATTAAAACTTTGATTGTCAGAATTAGTTTTTCTGTTTTAAGATTCTAAATTGGATTATTTAAGAGAGATTAAAGGCCCTCCCTCATGGCAAAACAGGTTAAAATACAGCACAATGAAGGTCCCCACAACCACTGCAGCACAAGTTCGATTCCTGGCCAGGGAGGTGACCCACATGGCACAACAGACCTCTCCTGTGTTGCCTGCTGCTTGCCATAACAGTGTATTGCAGTCTATCTGCCTGTTTTGCTCCCGACACTAACTGGTCAATCTTCTCACCCACTCATCTCTGGCCTGTACCCCAGATCTTGTATACATAAATAAATAAATCTTTAACTAGAAAAGACATGAGTAGATTTTCTGAGATTTATTTATTTATGCATACAAGAACAGGGTGTAGACCACAGGTGTGGGGGATGAAAGATTCACCAGAGACAGAGTAAGGAGCAGAATAGATGGATACTGAAATATACTACTGAGGTGAGCAGCGGGTGAGGCAGGAAAGGTCTGCTGTGCCATGTGTGTAACCTCTGTGGCCAGAGATAGAACAGGGTGCTACTGTACCTGGCAATAGCTTGAGAGTACTGAGACTTTAATCTCTGGTAGATATTCTGAATTAACATAAAAGCATATTTACAAAGCAGTCACTTTTTAGACCCCTTCTGGGTCTTGGTCATGGAAAACACTTGCAAGATCCACACTATGATATGTCGTATGACAACCAAATGACAAGTCCCCTTAGTCTCCTAATTGTTTTAACACTGTTATTATTTTTTTATCATATTTAAGAAGATTGTATAACAGAATTAATGAAATTGAGAGGACAAGCAGAAACAATTTGAAGAGCCATAAAAAAAAACTTCAAAAAGAATATATCATCCTGTTTTTATATTTTAAGTATCTCTAAAATGGTGGTGGGGGGGAGAAAAAAAAGTGTTGTCAGAGTCCAAACTGGACTTAAAGGTTATTGCACATGTTATTAGAACTCACATTGTCTGGCCTGGGATAGGTGATAAAATAAAGGTCAAAGTAACACTCTCTCCCCTCCAATTGAAATACCGCACCATTTCCCTTCAGCTGAAGTGAACAGTAAATAGTTCCAAAATGGCTTGGTCTTGAGTTGTTAGCAAAACCTCAAGGTGCCATCTAATTATCAAGTAAAACAAGCAAGTCCCTGGGTGTCAGAGGCTTTGAGTGATCAAGGATAACCACGTCGGATCAGGCATAAAAACTGTCATGGGAGAAACTGCTGGTTTCAATTCAATTTCTGTCTCCCTGTTTTTCTGTAGAAAATAGAAATGTAGCTTGACAAATCACAGCTGACTAGACTATTACACTATTTGGTTTTCCTCACTACTAAATATTGTTATGTAGAGTACTAAGCAATGGAATGATAACCATGAGAGGAACTTACGAGGAGAAAGTTCAGGTCTTACTTCTCAAAGAGCAGCCATACTAAGTTTTCCCTTTGTCATCATCTTTCTTGGAAGGTACAAGTATAACTATGGATAGCTATGAAAAACTGAGGCTCACAAAACTGAAAGCTATGCTATGTGATGACAGACCAACCCACCAAACAAACAAAAACAACCAATGACCCTACGGCCTGTGTCTGTGGTACAATGGCACTATTTGGGGCAGATTATTCTCATGCCACTACATTAGAAAAAAGTCAACTTGCATCTAATTTGAGCCACTTCTATCTTAGGTCTATTTGATAGTAGCATGTGTGTGCAATATCCAAAATAAAGACTAATGAGTTTCTAATAAATATATCCATTATTTCAATAAAAACAACTACTAGCATAGACAACCCTTTTATGTCCAGGAAACTCAGAACACTACTAGAACTTTAAAATACACATTAAGATTATTTTATTATTATTTAGTACTGTGGTAGAGGCAATATGATTTCCCTGTAATTATCTAAGTCTAGGCTGAGACCCACCCTGTAATAAAAGATAGTTGGAAAGAAAGATAAATTGATGACATGTATACTTCCTGTATAAGTGAGAGTAATACAGAGAAACTGAGTAACGACCAGGAGATGGCACAAGGTACTTCTTAAAGAATGCTATCATCCATCAACTAAAGACAAAAGAATTTGGGGAAAGGAGTGGGCAGGCAAAGCACAGTACTTAGGGTATGGTGGTTACACAGGTTTCAGTCTGCTTCTACAATTCATAAGAATTTCTAGAGATTTGACCAGCACCCACTTTTTGAGACAGAGAGGGAGATTCCTTTACAAATGAATTTTTTAAAAATATATAAATGCGGCCCTCCCTGGTGGCGCAGTGGGTTAAAGCACTGCACTCAAAAGCTAAAGCCACTTCTGCATGAGTTCAATTCCCGCCTGCCCCAGAGTTGACCACATGCGCGGCAGACCTCTCCTGACCCTCCCGCTGCTCCCTTCAGCAGTGTACTTCATTGATCTGCCTGTTCTGCTCCTCGCTCTGTCTCTGGTGAATCCTCTCACCCTCCACATCTCTGGCCTGTACCCCAGTTCTGTATTAATAAATAAATAAATCTTTATATATATATACATACATACATATATATATATATATATATAAATGCTGGTGATGGCACACGGGTGATTTGGTGATGGGAAACCCACGGGGATTGCAGTTGAGATGGGGGAAAAATGTACAAAACGATGTAAAAATAAACATAAAATAAAAAAAAAGAAAAAAATATATATAAGTGTATCCCACAGGGATTACAGCTGAGATGAAAAAAGGCACGAAATGATGTAAACATAAACTATTGTATTATTTAAAAAAAAGAAATATACAAATGCAAATACCTCTTATAAAAAGGTAACATCTAGGCTTATAGGGCTTACTTTCACCTGCTGTTTCAGAAAAAAAATCAGATCTTAATAATCTGGCCCTCCCTGTTGGTGCAATGGGTTAAAGCACAGTACTTCTAGCTGGTCTCTTCAGCACAGTTCAATCCCCTGCCAGGATGGTAAGCCACATGGCGCAGCAGACCTCTCCTGTCTGGCCTGCTGCTTCTCTCAGCAGTATACTCTCGGCAGTATACTTTGGGGATCTGCCTGTTCTGCTCCCCACTTTCTGTGGTGAACCCTCTCACCAACTCTGAACCTCTGGCCTGTACCCAGTTCTGTATGCATAAATAAATAAGTCTTAAAAAAATTCTTATGCTAAAGAGACATTTTGTGGAGGCAAATTTTTCTCCAGTTCAATATTATAAGATTCCCCTTCCAATGTGAAATCTTTTCAGTTTTCTAAAATGTAACTATATTTTGAATGCATTAAAAAAAAAAAAGTAGATGAGTATGACATCATTTATAAACTCCTGGAAATGGTTCTCAAATCAGTCATGTGCTTTTCCTTGCCATCTGTATTTAAAAGATGTAACTATATTAGAGACATGCCTCTGGTTTGACTCAAACTATTTTTTAAAAGGTTTATCTGATCAAAAGTCTTTGATCAAGGGAGATTTCTTTTTTGTTGTGTTTTTTCTCCACCTTTAATATTTTACACAAGCCTCTTGAGTTCTAGAGGCTTGAAAAAACATTAAAAATTATTAATTTTTAAAATGTCTTTTTAAACTTCCTTAAAGTAATGCTGTTAGTCCAGTTTACTAGGTGTGAGTCTACTACCCTGCAGTTGCTGACAGTGAAATCCTGTATATGTGCCTCCTTGATCTCAAGGTCATCCTCAGCTATTTGGATCTGTAAGCAATTTATAACATCTGATTTTCTTTGTTTTCCTAATCAATGCCTGCAATCCTTCTCTCGCACACACACATATACATACACAGTAAACATACAGCATTCTATGTATATATGGGATTACTCCATTTTGCCTTAATGTGCCTATGTATATATGGAATTACTCCATTTTGTCTCATGTGAGACTGTGAGAATCTGAAAACTAGGCACAATATTTTTATTCCTTGCAGTTTTGATAGCTCCTAACAAGATAGATTTTGATAACATTTGTTAAATTTAATTTTAATTAGACCAAGACTGTTAAAAACAAAAACAAACAAACCAAACACCACCAAACCATTTTGACCAAATTTTGGAGTGATATTCAAGCAGATGAAACTCACCTTATGTATCAAAAAAGCAGACTTTCAGACACAAAATATATAAATGTACGGCTATTCATATGTGAAGATGCCATTGTCTGCATTGGTTTCCTTGAATTAATTATCAAAAAAAAAAAAAAAAAAGAGTTACTCAGGTGCAGACAAATACTAACCGTGCTAAATAGTGTGTTTTACATACAGTGGAAATTATTTTATATAATAATTCTCGTGTAATTATTTTAACTTTTACTCCTGAACTATAAATATTCCCATAAAAGTATGCTCATAAATTACATACTCTGACATAGCTAGAGTAAGGCAAATTGACATAGTGTAATTTACTGAAACAAAATGTGGATACATCTCAAACATCAAGAAAAGCAGAAAATATAAACAGATGACATCCAACTAAAAAACTATTGCACAAAAGATACTTTACTGAGTGAGAATAAATATTTGTGCACCATTTACCTGACAAGGTAGTGGTATTCAGCATCACTAAAGAATTCATATAGCTCAACAAAAAGAAAAATAATAATCTGATAGAAAATGGGTAGAAGAGTTAAATAGACAGGCACATAAAAAATGTTCATCGTCACATATCATCAATGAAAATCAAACTGCAATGAGATGCCATCATACACTTTTGAGATATTAAAAAGACCACAGGCAAGTATTGATGAGGATGGGAGCAAAAGGAACACCTGAATGTGGTCGGTGGGAATGAAGACTGTTTCATCTCTTACAGAAAATACTGTGAGAATTTCTCAAAACTTAAAAATAGTTCTACCATATGATCTAGCAAGTACACTCCTAGATACCTACTAGAATAATGCAAAAACACAAATAAAATGAAATATAAATGCTACTATGATCACTGTGACACTATATAACAAGTTATTAGAAATACCTATGTGACAATTTGAGTGTATTCAGTAATGTGACCTAATTAAAACAAGGGAATATTAGTCATCTGCACAAAGAGACACACTCTTGACTTTTGTAAAAACATGGATAGTACTGCAGGGGATTATGCTAAGTAAATTAAGTCAAATGAACATGGATTCTCCCTGTTGGTGCAATGGGTTAAAGCTAAACACTAGGGGTCTAGCCTTAGCTGCTCCAGAACAAATTTGATCCTGGGCCAGGGATGTGACCCACATGCACAGCAGACCTCTCCTGGCCAGCCTGCTGCTCCCCTCAGCAGTGTTTTCATCAATCTGCCTGTTTTGCTCCTCACTCTGTCTCTGATGAAGCCTCTCACCACCCCTGCACCCCTGGCCTGTTCCCCAGCCTGTATACATAAATAAATAAATCTTAAAAAAAAAAAAAAAGGTAAATACTGGATGGAGCCAGTTCTGTTTGAAATATAGAGGAAAACAAAGGGACTGATAAACCCAAACCAATACCTAACCCTAGGAATCTGACTGTGGCACAGAGACTAATGGGTTGGGGGAAAGAAGGGGCGAATGCAATGGGGAGGGGGCGCAATGGGCTCTGGTTGAAGACTGTTAGTACCTCAGTGGTTAAATAGCATACAACCAAAAAGTATGATACTATGACTCTAAATCATATACAGTGTTTATTTTTTTAAGGATATATTTATTTATGCATACAAGATCTGGGGTACAGGACATAGATGAGGGGAGTGATACGATTCACCAGAGATAGAGTAGGGAGCAGAACAGGCAGATTAACTGAAACACACTGCTGAAGCAGCAGGAGGGATCTGAGAGGTCTGCTGTGCCATTAGATCACTTCCCTAGCCAAGGATTGAACTTGTGCTGCTTGTGCTGCAGATAGCTTCATAGTGCTGTGCTTTAACCCCTTTCGCCACAGGGGAGGACCCCATATACAGTGTTGTAAACCATCACCTCTACCTTCATTAAGGGAGAAAAAAAAAAAAAAAAGAAGAGCACTTCATATGGAAAATAAACAAGTTTAAGAAAACTGTATTTTTTTCACACATAATTGTGTAAATATAATAAAATGACACTGTATTTTTTGACTTAAGAAGAAACAATGCAATCAATGTACTATTTTAAAGATATGAATGAGGACATTAAGTCGTAGGATGTCTTACTGATTGTACTAAAGTAAATATATACTTAGATCCAGAGTCTCATAGCTTTAAAATTAGTTCTCATTTACTGAGCATATACTATATTCCAAACACCACTAGAAATAGCTTACTTGGTAACTCCCAATACTCCAGGAATACAGTTTACTGTTGTGGTAGTAAAATCACTTAAATCTTAATCCTGGTTCTCCCATATGATAATTGTATAGCACAGAGTAAGTAATTTGCCTTTCACATGTTTCAGTTACTTATATATAAAGTAGGGTACACAATGTTTTAGAACATGCATGATACACTTGGTGTGTCACAAGAAGCATTGAATGGTTAGCTATATTAACTAGATCACAATGATGTTCAAAATAGCAGCTGGGTTTATTATCTACGTATATTATATAAGAACTGAGCCTTAAAAGAGCAGTTAGGTAAAATCACATAAGGTATACATGTTTCAACAGGAAATCCATTTTTGAAAGTGGTCATGACACTCATTCAGTACATGCAGGTTTCATCTATCCAACTGCACTAAGCTTCAGACTACTGTCTAGATGCTCTGGGCATGCATTAACCTACCTGCCTATATGCAGACTAAACAAAGCCCAGCTGCCAGATAAGGGCTAATGACAAAACCAGCAAGTTGTTATACAGATGGCAAAACCCAGGACCCTTAGTTGTCGGTCATGGCTGCAGTGAATCTGCAAATCCACCACAAATGCTGAGGATAGCCTTCCTTTCTCTCAGAAACTGAAATAGCAAGACTACCTTCCCAAATTACACAGATAGCATCCCTGACTTTTAGTATGTAAACCTCCCTATAAAAGACCTGTAGCCTTGCTCTGTGGTAGTAGATTTGAGGATTGCCTCCCACCATGCAATAAGTGCCCTTCAAATATTAAAGTCTTTCCTGATTTAGATAGTCAGCATTCAGTGCATTGTTATCTACTGCCAGCGGAACACTTTCAAACAGGCTTTACAGGGAATTTTTTTTTTTTTGACTTAAAAGATTTTGTTTACAACATTGAGTTGTAATCTCTTATACTCTTGTTCCAAATTATTTGCATTTAAGGTGTCTTTCACTTAAGGTGGCTTGGTCCCCCCAAAGTGATCAAATAGACTTTTTGTAAGACATCCAAAAGAGGCCTTTCCAATATGTCCATTGATATGTGAAACTGTCAATTAACACCTTGGAAGATAAGGAGAAGTCCTTGCCATTCTCCTAGTCCTTTAGCTATTTCCCTAATCAGAAAAGAGATTCTTACACACTAAGCTTTTTCTTTCCCTCCATTTGAAGATGCAGCCACTGCTCTGCATTTAATAATGAGAAGAATACATATTAGAGGGTTGTCATCCAGTGTAGGTTTTTCTGTGAATATGTCCTCTCTAGCTGAAAATCTCATTTTTAGTATGAGAGTAAAAACGATGTCCTTTCTCCCTTCATATGTGAAGTCTTCCTCTTTCCTTGGAACACCAGTATCCCTATTTCATTTCTTCATTTGGGGCTTATACCACTTTCTCTCTATGAATGGGACCCATTTTATCATCATCTTATCATACCTCTGTTTGCACAACTTATTACCTTTTCCTTCACCAACTCATCTGATGCTATTTTGGATATTCATCGAGCCCATAAAAACTCCAGAGTGGGGGAAATTCCTTCGTGTCTTAACACCTGCATTTATGCAGTTAATTGCTTTTGTTTTTATGACAACTTAAACACAACAGTCAAACATAAAATAAATGTGATGCTGGATAGCTGAATTTTTCAAATTGCCCAAAACAATCCTAAGCCAACAAATATTTTCTAATAATTTACTGGAGCAAAAGCTCAAATAATATTTTGTTAGGTTTTATATGGACAAATTTTTTTCTGATATAGGTTACTACTAATAGGGTACTTTTCTTTAGAATAAATATAACTTTAACTGAAATGTTTTTCAATTAAAATCAATTGGTTTACATCTTCTGATTTTTTAACACAAAAATTCAGTAACTATACTTACATCAGCAAAACTGATAGTTTGAAAAAATATTTACTGCTAGAATGTGTTTCAGCAAGCAATTTCTTCTTTTTTTTATTTTGATTACTTTTGCAAAACTATATATGAAACAAAATAAAAAAAAATCAATATACAACACCTGTTAAAATCCTGAAAGGGAATAGAATAAGTGGTCCCACAATGCACCACTTGTCATGTGGATTGTTTTGAGCTGACGAATTCAAGACAACAGATTCAAGGAAAACCTCTGTCTTCTCCCTTAACTCTATAAAATATTTTAATAGAGGACTGGCCCAGAAAGAGAAATACTATCAGAAATTACTTTTTAATCTGAAAGACCTATCTGTACAATGGGCAGAAACTTAATTACAAAAAAACAAACAAACAAACAAACAAAAAACAAATAAAAATCTGCTCTTCTGATTGCTCTATGAATTACCCTTATTATTTCCTTATCTCTGCTCAGTATATTCATTTCAATTGCCTAACTTGCCTTCCTCCTTAGTATGTTGAATGTCTTCAATTAAACTTGTCCTATTAATCTGTCTTAATTATTAGAGCAGTCTAAGAACATAGAAGGGAAGACCAAAAAAAAAAAAAAAAGTCCTCTCCTAAAATCAAGTATTTAAAAATAAAGATTTGAGTCATTGCACTAAAAAGCATAACCCTGGACATCAAAATCCCATCTTAGAAGACATAGAGAGTTTAATTACTCATCAGTGGGTGTTCCATTTATCAGTACGGCTTATTCTTGAACTAATGTTGTCCTGAGGGTTATTCTGTTTTTCTATTATTCCTTCTGAATGGACAGGAAAGATCAGAGATGTGTTCCACAATAGAGAGGCGGGGAACATTTCAATGTATAAGTAAACCCCATGGGAAAGAGGAGCACTGGGAAGCTTGTCATGACTGGTGCCCCTCTGAAGGGCAAGTCCATCACTGACTTTCCTGTTCCTAACACTTATGTGCAGACAAGGTCCATCGTGCCAGCACTGACTGTCTTAATACCAGTGCAGCAAGTGTTTCTCTTAAGTACCTCTGTAAGAACAACTCATTTCAAAAGGTCAAATAGGTTTCTGAAATAATTTTTCAATATTTTCTTCTCAGCATTCCACTTTTGGAATTTTGATCTTTGGAGACCAGGGTCTTTGGAATTTCAAGTTGTCTAGATTTTAACTTTCAGCATTTGGGTACTCAGGAGTGTGTCTTTCAGAATTAAGCTCTGCACTGGACCTCCCTGGTAGCCTAAGGATTCAGTCTTAGAGCTACCACTGCAAAGACCCACTGCATAGACTCAGGCTATGACCTGAGCTCATTACCGGGACAGGGAGCTAAAACATCAGGCACAGCAGTGGACCTCTCCTATTTCACCCACTGTCCTTAGCAGTCAAGTACAGTAGTACTATCTGTTCTATTTCCCACCATGTCTCTGATGAATCCTCTCAACTCTGCACCTCTGGTCTATATCCCAGTTCTTTTATGTAAAAATAAATAAATCTTAAAAAAAAAAAAAACTGCATCAAACAAAAAAAAAAAACAGTGTGCGATTTCTTTATATCAATGTGGCATTTATTGCTATATCTTGGTGATTGTTAGATAAAAGATGCCATGAATTATTAGTACAAAGTGTAAGTAATAGACTGTTGGTGCAATTTTATGTGTTGAAGACATTTTATGAAGCTCTGCAATTTTATTTGAATATAACTGTATCAAACAAAAAGCATTATCTAAAGACACAGTTTAATGGCAAAATCAAGAGTACAATTATCAATTATCAGATTGTACTTCTTTTTTTTGAGCATCACCAGGAATTATGAATACTCTCCAGGATGCTATCATACGTAAAATGAGGAGGTGATAAACTATAGCTTCTCAAGCTTTTTTTTTTTTTTGCCTTTTATACTTTTGGAGCAACATATGGTCATGTTAGAGTAATATAATACACATTACAAATCAAAACAAAAATGTACTATCTTTTTCTCAAATTTATTTTAATTTTCATCAAAAAATGCAAAACAATTTTTCATTTAAAATAGGATTTTAATGTCATCTAAAGTACATTAATAATAACATTAATTGTCCCTCTATCTGAGCTCAAATATATAAAAAACAAATTATATATTTAAAATAAAATATTTTATGCATATGGTTAGCCTGAAATTTGTATATATCCCCTTTAATAATATTTGAGAGATGAGAAATTAGAGTAATGATATTTTAAATCATGTATAACAAACATACCATTGGCATATATTTAAATGTTTAAATTGATTATTGAATACATCCTAACTCTATTATTTGAAAATATAGTCCTATAGAGGATCAGCATCATATAAAATGCTTTGTTTTTCAAGATTTATAATGTCTATTTTATACCAAAGTACTTAAAAATTAGGAAGTTAAACATATTTATGGAAAACTTAAAGAATTATACATTTGGATCCTAAGATCCATTTAGATCTTTGGAACAAAATATACTGGGAAGCCATCTAGATGTTATCCATTATAAATTATTCTGGCATTCAAGATCAATATATATTTTTTCTCATTTCTTATGCAATTGTATTCCTTCTTTCTCTTTAGTAAACTTCCTTTAAACACCCATTTAGTTTAACCTGATTGTTACGTCATGCACCTGTCATTTTGTGTCAGGATGAATAATGATCCCCAAATCTTGTGGATTAAATTCCTAATCACTGGAAACTCTGTATTTTACCTTATAGGTAAACCTTTTCTTTGTAGTTGTGATTACATTATGGATCTTGAGATAGAGAGGTTACCCTCCATTTTCTGGTAGGACCTGATGGCTATCATGAGACTGGTATGATTCAGCCACAAAAAGGCATGTGACATTGCAAGATACAAGAGGTAAGAAGTGGTTTGCATTCTAGATAGTCAAGAGGGAGAGAAGCCTTGCTGAATCATTTTCATTCAGAAATACTAGCTTTGGACTTCACACATCTGGTGAGGTATGACCATCTACCCCCTAATCATATGCATTGTTCTAAAACAATGCTACCTCAATAAAGAAATAAAAAAAATAAAAAGCTAGTTAGTTCTTAGTTCATAGTATGCTGTTCGTTCAAATGATTTTACTGAATGCTTATTCAGCTTATGTCCATTGTTCCCTTAGAGTTTATGCTTCTTATGTAATATATTCTCTCTCTATATATATATCACATTCAAAGTATTGCATCTCAGGCAAAAGAGATTTAGCTTTGCACTATTTTTCCTCCATTGTCTTCTCTCTCCACATAACATTTTTGTCATCATTGTGAAATTCTCATTTGTCTTATCCTTTAATCTTCTATTTAGATTTGATGTTTTTTTTTTGATGAAAAAATCATTTTATTGGTTTTCCAATGCAACATTGCAGTCCAAATTTTCAACGCTGGCAATCTTTTCAGTGATTAAGAGGTTATGCATATTCAAGAGAATACAAATTTGGAAGGGTACCTACTCTATTTTGATTGCCAACATATAGCTGGCATTTATTTAGAAACTCTCTGAAACTGTGGCCACATAGCAATATTATTTGTAAGTGAACTGTGGGCTTTATTCCCAATTGGCTCTTTTGTGTACAAAGACATGAAGAGAAACAAAAGGATCATTTTTAGCAAGATCCCAAACACATGTTGTTACTGGTTAGACCAGGAAGAAATTAGTCATCCTGACTACTTTGAAACCTCAGTTTCTAAGATAAATAGACTGAAGCAGAGTAAATGAGGGTGTTTGTGAAGTACCATGATTGCCGACAAAGAAAACTATTGTTGTTGCAAGGGGGTGAGGGGGAAGTCACTAATTAGTTGGATCTTTGAGAGAGAACAGAATGCTGTGAATAGATTTAATAACTCCCGTAGGCCATTTGGTCAGAAAGAAGAAAAAAAAAATTGATTTGAGTGATTGACATAACTTTCACAAGAGACAAAAAGTAATCTCTAGATATTTTATAGAAAATTTATTTTGGCAGATTTTTTTACAACCTGATAGTGAGTTTGTCATCACAGAGATATACCCATAGTATATTAACACACACATAAATACCTAACCCACACAACACATGCACACACACATATACATACACACACAAGCAATATGCAGCTTATACTATTGTATGCGACTTAAAAATTGCTTTTAATATGTAGGGGCAAAGGGCTACCTTTCTCTTCCTTAATTTCCCCCTCACTCACTTTTGTTTGAGGAATACATAGTATCATGAATATAATGGAAAGGAAGGATACATTGAAAATAAATCCTGGGTAGGTATGGAGCATACAAATAAGTCTGCAGAAAGAGTCTCACTTCTTCAGATTTTGCTTTTTACTTAGAGAAAATGATATGAATGGCAGCCAAGTGGTAAACAAGAAAAATCAAAGATTTAAAAAGAAATATTTTCAAGTACCAATGCTATACATGCTGCAAAATTAATATTTCTTTCACAAAACTTATCTTTCACCTCCCTACTGAAATCCTTCTCCCCTATTTTGTCAGGTTTTTAGAATTTCTCATCTATTCTTTTCCATTTCTGAATCATTTGCAATTTTCTGCTACAATAGCTTTATCCTCATCTTAAAAAGTAAAATACATTTACTGAAATTTTTATAGATAAGTGTACACTAGAACTATTGATTTAAAATTCATTATGTGGTGACCAGAAAAGATAATTTTGCACAGTATGGTGTTCTGACCTCAGGAATGAATTTCCTCTGATTAGTCTCTATCATTTTCTAGTCGTTTTCACTATTGCTTCCAATACATATCTGGTTTATTTGGTTCAGAAATTTGGTAGTTCCGATTGTCAACACCTGACCCACCTCCTAAACTCTTGTAAATAAGCACCTCACCCACCAGCCTGCACAGGTCATTAGTTATGCTTCCTGGCACACACTGGTTCTTTCCTTTAGAAATGTGCTGCTTTTGCTAAGCTGAAGTGTGTTATCTCTCCTATTTCAGACCCTTTGCTTCTGTATATCAAGGCCTGAAATTCATCTTATCAGTGAAGTTAACAAGGAAGTAGAAAAACAGTTTAAATAGTCAAGGCAACACAATTTTCATTTTTAAATGAAATGCATGAGGTTGGCTGACTGGTCAGAAAAACTTAGAATATCTTTCTTTACTCATGTTACCACAAGTAAGATATCTCCTGAAAAATTTGGCATGTGTAGGTATATCAAATTGGAAAAGAACTTTGCTTGGAGGTTTAGATGAAGTATGGGATTAATCCTTATCCTTAAAACTATGTTAATATTTCTAAAAATTGTGAGTAAAGTCTGAAGCAACAAAGGAGACAGGATTTTAAGCAGCCACTATTTTTTTGTTGTTGTTGTTGATTTTGGTGATTTAGGCTGACGTTGAGAAACCTCTCCTGGCACAATTGATCATTTCTATAGTTTTTTGGTGAACCTCATGTATTTATAGAAACTGAGAGTCTGAGGTCTAAAAAGACCAAAATACCCTTCTGTCCCAAGATTTCAAAAATATCTGTAAATTCACTTCCCTTACGTGTGTGAGTCTTTGTTACTGCAAAGTACAATACTGATGACTTTTAGGCTAGCTGTTCCTTGTTTACACGCAATATATGAAATATAAATTGAGTCAAAAGTTTTGATTTAGTTCCCTCTACAACTTCTCTAGATCCTACAACCTCCCCAGGTGAGGAGAGAGTAGAAGGAGGCAGGAGAAGCCAGGATGGGTGATTTACCAGTGCCAATCAATGTAACTCAAGGGCAGACAGAAAAGACATTTTCAGTGAGCTGCATTTCATTCTAAATTCCTGTAACCGATACCCCTTCCAGGGTTTCAGTTTTCAACTGCTCATCTTTCTGGACAGTCTTAATTTTTCAAATACCCCTAAGTCATCTCTGCATAATTCAGACCAAGCCCTCAGTTCTAGCAGGTCTCATCCTTCCTTGTATATAGTTATTTCTTGGTGGACAGATCTATGTTATAAATTCTAAATTCTACTTTTTTTTTTTTTTTTTTTTTGTTACACATACGAGAACTGGGGTAGAGGCCGGCGGTACAGAGGGTGAGAGGATTCATTCACCAGACTTGGGAGCAGAACAGGAAGATCAATGAAGTACACTGCTGAGGGGAGCAGTGGGTGAAATAGAAGTCCGCTGTGTCATGTGGGTCAGCTCCTTGGCCAGAGATTGAACTTGTGCTGCAGTGGCTGCAGACAGCTTCATAGTGCTGCACTTTAACCTTTTGTACAACCAAGAAGGGCCTGAAATTCTTATTTGTTAACCAAGTTTCATTTTTGATGATATGAAGAGTTTTGTTCTCAGGACATCTAAACAATCTAGGTATCCAGAGAATATATTATTCCTACAAAAAACTGTTGTTATATTATTATTATTGCTGTTGATACTGTTTTGTTATTGTACAAAATGTTTGATGAGAGGAAAAGGAAGTAGAATCGAAGCTAAATGGAACTAAACTGTCTGTGGAGATTTTAATATTAGTTTTTCTAATTAATAAATATTAATTAATTTCACTAAAGCTTAGAGTTTTCACTATATATATTTTTTTACTTCTTTACTTAAGTTTAATCCTAGTATTTTATTTTTTTATTCTAGTGTACAGTATAAAATATATATTTTTTGCAGGTCTTTCATAGTTAGTATATACAAATAACTAAATTTTGTATAATTTGTATTGTTCACCTTTACTGAATTTTCTTTTATGGGTCCAGCAATTTTTGCTTAAATCTTTAGTATTTTCAACATATAAGTTCATTCATTCTTTTTAATATAACATTTCACATTTCTTGATTTACTTAGGCTTATGTATATGTAAATACAGACACATTTACTTTTATTTCTCTTATTTGAATACCTCTTACTTCTTTCATTTGGCTCCAGTAAGGATATTCTGTATTATGCTGAATGGTATCATGTGCCTGATCTAAAAGGAAATACATTTTTTTTTTTTAATCTTTCACCCTTCAATATGAGGCATGTTCCTTCTATACACAGTATGTTAGTTTTATATTAAGAAAGGATGCTGTGGCCCTCCCTGGTGGTACAGCAGGTTAAAGCACAGCACTAAGAAGCTAAAGTTACTTCAGCATGAGTTCAATCACCGCCTGTCCTGGAGGTGATCCACATGAGGTGGCAGACCTCTCCTGACCCACCTGCTGCTCCCATAAAGTATGCTTCAAATGTCAGCCTGTTCTGCTCTCTGTCTCTGGTGAATCCTCTCACTGCTCCTGCACCTCTGGCCTGTACCCCAGTTCTGTATGCATAAATAAATCTTTTTTTTTAAAGGATGCTGTATTCTGTTAAATGATTTTTCTGTATCTATCAAGGGGATCATTTAATTTTTACATTTCATCTTACTAATGTGGCACATCATATTTATTTATATATTTTATAAACTTTTTTTCTTGTATTTTCTTAGAAGAAACTTTTTTTTTAAAGATTTAGTTATTCGTACAGAATTGGGGTACAGGCCAGAGATGCGGATGGTGAGAGGCTTCACCAGAGACAGAGTGGGGAGCAGAATAGGCAGATCGATGAAGTACACTGCTGAGGGAAGCAGCCAGCGGGTCAGGAGAGGTCTGCCACGCCATGTTGTCACCTCCAGGGCAGGCGGGGATCGAACTCATGCGGAAGTGGCTTTAGCTTCTCAGTGCTGTGCTTTAACCCGCTGCACTACCACGGAGGGCCCAGAAGAAACTTTTTAATATAAATCACCTATTAGTAAATTTCAAGAATTTCAAATATGCCCTTACTGTTCTGTCAAGTTAACTAGTTTCCATGTTCTTTTGCTCTCTTCTCATTATACTACAGTTACCATCCTGTGGATACATGTTTCATTTATGTGCCTGTAGTAAGTGAGTTGTTCTCAAATATCTCCTACATTTCCTACACTTCTCTTAACACTAGAGATATTTATTAAGTCCAGTATGGATTTTATACATTTCTATGACTCCTTTTACCCTGTTTAACTCTGCTTAAAATAATTAAATTTCTCCCCATCGCCTGCCATTTATGATTTAGACTCCTTGGTGTACTTCACAAAGTTGTTGATAATCTCAGTCTTTTTAAGACTATTTCAATCACATCTTTCTCCTTTTATCTGTATAATAGAACATATCGGAATAGTCAAATTCAAAATACTTGTCTCTTCCCTTCATGTTTTGTTTTGTCTTGCTATGAAGGTTTTATGTTCCATTTTCTGGCTAACTCCAATGTATCCTTGAAGTTATATTAAACTCCTAGTGGGGAGTTTTTGTTTGTTTGTTTGTTTGTTTAACTTTTTTGATTTCAATCAAAATTTCTTCCTATGGCTTCTCATCACTCTCCTGAATGTCACCATGAGTATAAAAATGATAGCATAATGATCAATATTCCTTCCCGAATCACACTCACCTCTGTACCCTTAGAAGCAAGCACAGTGCCAGGATGTCAATAATGTGTTGAATGAATGAAGAAATGAATATATGGGCTTTGTGGACTTGCACTTACATAAGGCCCTTACTGTTCTGTCAAGTTAACTAGTTTCCATGTTCTTTTGCTCTCTCTTCTCATTATACTACAGTTACCATCCTGTGGATACATGTTTCATTTATGTGCCTGTTGTCCCTAGCAGATTTCTGAAGTTCACCCTCAGTGCTCCTTAGCATCTGCTAGCTTCCCTTCAGCTCCTAGTTTAAATAATGTTCCATATGCATTCTTCAAGGTTTATTGATTCTGCTCTCTAGAGAATGCCTTATACTTCAAGTGAAGAATTTGAAAATATGGGGATCATTAAAATAAATTCCTTCTTTTTGGCCAAAGTTCAGTTATTGCACTGTAGCTGTTTGCAGACTTCAGCCTGGAAGCAAAGTTGTATAATACAAGAAACTGAATGCAAGCATCTCAACAGAAAAAAAAAAAAAGAAAGAAAGAAAAAGAAAATAAAAAAAAGAAATTTCCTGGGTCTTAATTTTAATCAGTTTATTTGCAGCAAGAGAACTGTGTTTGAAGTCAATGAATAAAATTCAAATACACCTGCATTCAGTACTGCAACGAAAAGAAGTTATTAAAAAAAAAAAAAGGTAAATTAGAGATGAAACAAATTTAAAGTATAAGGGCTACTGATTTTTGCAAAAGTAGATTTTGCAGTACCTTAAAGACATGTAAATATGTCTTCAAAAGTTTTATCTCTAGTTCAGAATTTTACCCTGTGCAATTTAAAAAAAAATTGGAAAATATACATGTGATTGCCCCATAAGTACCCCAGTCTCCGCATGCTTAAAAATTGAGTGTTAACATTTTCTGCAAATGTATCTTTATTATTGGAACCTTCATCACCTGAAGACACCCCATATAAATAACCTCCTTCTCTGTGTCATATACTACATGCTTTTGTCATCAAATTTGACCATTTTGGCAGTTCTGCAGTGAATTTTTATACTCACACTTATAGATTTTGTGATACTCTCATTTTTACCTAAGCAACTGAAAATGCTTCTATTCTCCTATTTCTTAAAGTCAAATACTAAAAAAAATCACTTTTATTTTATATTATTTCCTTAATTATATCTAATATTTCAGTGATTTCTAGAGGTCCCAATGCCAAAATGTATATCTAATTTGAGCACATTTACTTAGTGATGTTAATAAAACACCAAATCATCATTCTGATTCTGTCTCATTAACTATTATAATAGCTTCCAAATTGGTCACCTTATCTTTATTCCTAACCCACCACTTTGTACACCAATGTGAACCACTGCATAAAGGATAAATACAATTATAATTCCTGTTATATGTAAGCAATTAGCTCTAAAATCTCTCACTACACATGTTCAAGTGCTTGAGAAAATACATATACAATTTCTTAAATTATCTAGCTGAAATTTGAAAAGTAAGCAAATATTGAAAGGCCAAAACTTTAAGAATGGGCATGAAACTAGAGAAGTAAACTCAACACATGGGGAATTTATCAATCCTTCCAGCCAAGAGGCTTATTTTTAAAGTTTTGGATGTATGGAAGCCACATCTTGGACCTACACAGAAAACAGAGAATTAAGAGAAGCTGGCATAAATATAAAATTCTCAATGATGCCATCTTTTATAATAGATCATATGATAGAATAAACATCATCTATCACATGAAATGATAAGGACGCATCTTTGTCTCATTCTGTGCTTTACTTAGAATATTACAGTTGCTCATGGAAATCATAAGCACATATACTGCTGGTTTGGGATCTAAATTTAAAACAGTTTCACAAGCAATGCAGTTTATATGATTGCCAAGTTGACTCCCTGGCGTATATAGGAGAGAACTGTAAATCTCTACTGAAAGGATTGAGACACTCTAGATAAAATGGAAGATATTTCTTACCAGAACATGGCTGCCTCACTGAGACTTGTCACTAAAAAAGAAAAAAAATGAACCACTGGGGAGGGAGGAGGGGGGAAATACAAATCAATGATGCACCAAACATGAAAAAGTAGAAAAAACACAAAGCATAAAAACTATGAAAACTTTGTATAATTAATATATTATTTCTATGAATGGGCACTGTTTCATAAAGTTTTTCACCATAGTTAACACTTAATTCTTATAAGAATGCATGCAGAGGCCCTCCCTGGAGGCGGAGCGGGTTGGAGCACAGCACTGAGAAGCTTAAGCTACTTCCGCATGAGTTCCATCCCTGCCTGCCCTGGAGGAGATCCACAAGGTGATGCAGATCTCTCCTGACCCGCCTGCTGCTCCCCTCAGCGGTGTGCTTCGTCGATCTGCCTGTTCTGCTCCCTGCTCTGTCCCTGGTGAATCCTCACCTCCCCCCCATCTCTGGCCTGTACCCCAGTTCTGTGTGAATAAATAAATAAATCGTAAAAAAAAAAAAAAAGAATGCATGCAGAAATTGGTGATATTCCCTTTTCCATATGAGAAAACTGAAGTAAATTAGAGTATTTTTCCTAACTTAGTATGTGTACTATAAACTCAACAATTCACAGCATAGTTCACTAGATTTCTATAAGAAAATGCATTTATTCTGCTGGACATTTAACATCAAGATTCTTTGTTGTTTTTTGTTTGTTTGTTTGTTTGTTTTTGTTTTTTCCTTACAAGGTATAAACCTCCATTTCTTGTAATTACTTTTTAAATAAGAAACAATCCCATTATTTGTTCAATGTTCATGTTAACTACAATATCAAAGAAACAACACAAAAAATACTTATAGTACATTTATATCAGAAGAACAATAGCTTGCAGGGCCCTCCCTTGTAGTATAGCGGGTTGGGGCCGCACTGCAAAGTTAAGACAAGCTGTGACCACTACAGTGTGGGTTCAATCGTCACCCTGAGGTGACCCCTACAGTGTGGGTTCAATCCTCGCTCACGTGGTGCAGCAGAACTCTGCCTGTTGCTCCCCTCAGCAGCGTACTTCGTGGATTTGGCTGTCCTGCTCTCCACTCTGTCTCTCGTGAATCCTCTCACTGCCCCTGCACATCTGGTCTGAACCAATTTCTGTATGCATCGATAAATACAATTAAAAAAAAAAGAAAAAAATAAAAAGTAATTGAGCACTAAGTCATAGATACGTAGTAGTTGTCGTAGGTCACTTTTCCTCCTCGAGAACATATCCCTTCAAATATATGTCTAAGCTAATTGAAGCTTTCTTCACATAGAAGTGAAATCCATGGTGTGTCTTAACACCATTTTAAACTTCTATATTAAGTGCTTGATTGTGATTTTTATTTCATTTAGTCCACTTTGTGTAAAATGGTGGTAAACATTTTTAGGTCCCATTAGTGTGTTATTTTCACATATCTAAAATAGCCTTAGCAAGATATTTATTTATTTATGTTTATTATCAGAAAAAAAAATTGGGTAGAATGAGTGATATTTTAAAAGCATTGGGTGATTCAGTAGCTTAGGTAAAATCATAATACACCAGGCGAGTAGTGTCAGAACAGTTTCCACATGGCTTTTATGTGAAAAATGAGAATATTATGATTTAGAATTGTAAAGGTGAATGAAACAAGTCATATTAATCACTTAGAATAATTTATGGCTCCTCACCTTCAAAGTTATAAAATCTTTAGCTTTCTTAGCTAAAAAAAATACCCTATGGCAATGTTTTGTAGTTGATATCCATTGATTTATGCTTTTGAATTGTCGCAGGTGCAAATTTATTGATTTATAATAATATGTTTATTGCATAATTATTTATGGACTATGACTTAGTACAACTGAATCTATCCTATATGTGATTTTGTTTAGATCTGCATGTATTCTCAGCAAACATTAACCACTTTGCACATTTTTAAACATTCTTTTGTTTATCTTGCATTTAAAATTATATGGTATTTGTAATTATAAAGTCTTAATATACTAGTACATTTTTTCACTATCAGAAAAGGTAACATTGGGTAAAATTTAATACCCTAAATCATGAAGATATTTGCACATGTCATACTACTGTTCTCTAACTGATGGTTTCTAATAATCTTATTAATGTGTAGCCAGCTTAGGAAGTTATTCAAAGAACTATTGCCTGAGATAAGAGGCCATCCGATACAAAACTTAAATATATATATATATATATATATATATAAATTTTACAATAAAAATCATAGAACGTATACTTGGTGAGCTATTACAAGACCTGAAGCAAATAATTATTCATCAATGCCTGTAGTCTGTTATTGATTAATTGCCATTCAGCTAATTATTGTTCAGTTATGCATATCTTTAGATAAATATAATACATTTATTTTGCAATTTCTGACATCAGGTTTTAATGATCTGAAATCTGCTTGGTTAAACTTCTTTGTCTTTCCTGCCTATGTTTTGATTGTTCTTTCTTTTCCCTTGTTTCCTAGGCTGCCTAAGCTGCTGCCCAGCTTCCCCCTCCCTCCCTATGACTGTTCAGAGCAGTGACAGGGGTCCGTGTATAATAGGTAATATGTTTACATGGCTACTTTGTCCATTAGATGTTTCACTTTTTAATGGCTCTGACTGTTATGAAACCTATTTTATTTGACACAATAAATATTTACAAGAGAGTGAATTAGTTAATTTCACTGACCTCCTTAAGAACAGAGTTGATATAACCATAGTTCTGAATCTTTGTTGTCTATCAATGGAACATATAGATATTTCATTTTCTGTCATTCAACATAATAACCATTAGAACTCACTAAATAGAATTTTGGTATGATTTTTAACACTTTTAATATCGTGTATTTGGATTAAAACTGTGATATGCATAATAGCATTTATAAAATATTTGATTAATGATGATGCCATATTTATCATTATTATTATTATTGTTGCAATGATAATAGAACTCTAAGAAAATCTAAGTCTATCATATATATCTCTGATTGATTTATAAACACTAAAAAATGTGTTGCATGGATTTAACATATTTTAAGGTACTATCTATGTTTTCTAAAAATACAGATTTTGTTTACTTCTGCATACATTTATGAACTGAAAATAATATCTGAAGAGTCAATAATTAATAGCATCTCCCTACAACAGTATTTTCTTAGGAGTACATCATGCATAAAAGAGAGTCTTAGTGTTTTCTGTGAGATATTTAACTCTATGAAGCCCTGAGGATACATTTAACAACAGAGTATTAAGAAGAAAATATTTCCCTTTTGGGAAAGGGGATGTTCCAGTGATATAATGTGCAATAAGGCATTGAGCTACTAATCTTGGAGGTCTGTGGGTAATGAGGAGATAAACATAAATAAAATATTTGGGAACAGTTTGCTCAATGTTAGTGCTAACAGCACAGTAATCTGAACCTTAAGCCATGAGATAGCATGGCAACAAGCCTCACTAGAGGACTTTCTCAGTTACATATCAGTCAGCCATGGACACTGAATTAATAAGTAATCAGACACCAACAGATGGGAAACATCATTGATTGGTACTTTGCTTTAAATATATATATAAAACAGTTGGTTTCTAATAGTGAATTCTGAGCTGAAATTAATATGCAAAGTAAAATAGTGTACATGCTGTGTCTTCTTGCACACATGACACTGTCATTATGAAAAGATAGACGAGTGGCAGAATTCTGTTATAGAATCTAATGTCTAATTATAATTGGCACTGTAGCTTCTGTGAATCCTGTCACAGTACAATAGACAAAAGATGAAATTCTAGGACATTTAAACACTCCGGGTTGGAAGGCCTTTTTAGTCAGGGAAATGTTATAGTTCCAGACAACTAAAATACACCATCATCAATACTATTTACTTAAGTTTACATTTGAGAGAATTTAAGCTTAGCAAATAAAGCCTTAAAACGTATAACTATTAATTGCATATATTTGTTTCATATCTGTATTGTTTTTTTATTTTCTTTTTTACCACATCTTCATTTCTGCCACCCACGCTCACTATTCATAATCATCTGATTAATTAATGGGACTTATATTCTTTCCATCTTCCTGTTTACCATCTTGATTCTTGTCTCATTTGTGAAAGATGGGTTAGATAACTCTTAGCTTCATGTCTGTATTTCAGTCATAGTACTATTACTATTTTCATATAATAAACAACCACAGAGTATATAAGCTCTTTGTTCCAAATTATTTCCATATTCACAAGCAGATGTAAGTCTTGAACCAGTCTATGTCACTTAAGATCTTGATCTTGATCTTTGCTATAATGTATTTAGTGAAATTCCACTCATCCTTCATTCATACATAAAATGCCAGTTATTTGCCTCCTATCCTTAAGGATCATTATGCTCTGTTCTCCTTCATGAGCACAAAACTAACCCAAAGATATATACCCAATTATTAAGGAGACTAGACATCCTTCACATTTTTAAATCCACTATTTTTTTTTTATTTAAGTAATCTTGGTTTAAAAAACTGCATGATTGAGAGACATTGGGACACACATTTTCAGTTGTATGCTACTATACCACACCCATCACCTGGTGCCATGATCACCCAACACAGTGCATTAGAACTCTTTCCAACCTCATTCCACCACTTTAGTAACAGCTCTGATATCAGCATTCTAAGGCTTGTTTTAATTTATTTTTGTCATTCCTTTGCACATATGAATGATCATGGAACATCTGACTTACTCCTGACCTATTTCACTTAACATAATCTCTTCCGTTTCCATCCATGGTTATTACAAAGTATACACACACAGACACATACACACACAGAGACATATACACGTAAATCTTCTTTATCTATTCATCAGCCAGTAGACACTTAGGTTATTTGTATAATGTGACTCTTGTCAATATTTCTATAAAGAACATAGGGATGCGTATATTACACTTTTTTTTTTTTTTGAATCTTCAGTTAGATACTCTATAATGAAATCACTAGACTCTGTGGTTGATCTATTTAGTAATTTGAGGAACCTAAATACTGTTTTCCATAGGGCTGAACCAATTTACTTCCCCATGAAATGTGTGTGTATGTTGCCTTTCCTCCACACCTTGCCAACACTTATATCTGGTCTTTTAGATGTGGGCCATTCTCATAGGCATGAGACATCATCTCTTCATCGATTTCTTTTCACAGAAGCTTGATGCTCTTACTTGTTTCCTCTTTTCAATCACCTTGATGCTCTTACTTGTTTCCTCTTTTCAGCCACCAGTCTCCAAACGATATTCCAGTTTTGCCCCAGGTCATAAGACTCTCTGGTCCCTCTTTTCAACTCAAGGTGTTCCTTTTGAAATGCAGCAAGGAAACTCCTCTGTCAACATTTTGATTGAAAAATTTAGGATTCAAATTATTTAATATATATAAATAGTTGCATATATTTATTTTCTATACAGAATGTATTACATAGCCATATTTATAATATTTTTAAGAAACCAATCCAATATGTTGTGTCAGAAATGTTCTAATTTTTATGTGTACTTCTCTTTCAAAATGCAAGAAAATCCCCACAACTAGAAAGTAAGATACATAAATGATTAAGAGAATATTAAGAGTGAAAATGAAGTTTTTTTTGTTTTGTTTTGTTTTTGTTTGTTTTTAAGATTTATTTATTTGTACATACAGAACTGGGGTACAGGCCAGAGGCTCAGGGGCGGTGAGAGGCTTCACCAGAGACAGAGTGGGGAGCAGAACAGGCAGATCTATGAAGTACACTGGGGAGGGGAGCAGCGGGCGAGCCAGGAGAGGTCTGCTGCGCCATGTGGTCATCTCCCCGGCAGGCGGGAATCAAACTCAGGCGGACGTGGCTTTATCTTCTCAGTGCAGTGCTTTAACCCGCTGCGCCACCAGGGAGGGCCAAAGTTTTGTTTTTATACAGATTTATAAAGCACAATAATTTTATGAAAATTAAAAGAACTTCATACCCATAATAATTTCCCTTATTATGTTTCAAATTTTAAAAAAAGAACAGGGTAGAATGTGACTTTCGATTGCAATAACATTATTTCCCTAGTATTAAAGTATAATTTTATTGTGTCTTATTTTAATTATTTTACAATACAGTGTAATGCATTTTGTAAAAATACAGTAAAATTTACAAGTTCAAGTACTCATGAATTGAACAAATAAAAATCAGGTAGTCTACTTTATTCAAATCATTTGTTTTATGATATATGAGAGAGCGATTTGTATGGTAGAAAATGACTGCTCCAGAAAACAAACAAACAAAAACTGGATATATATAATGATGTAATGCAACCTAGATTAGTGTTGGTTATTAGAGTTGTAACAAGTTTTAGTAGGAATTGTGGAAAATCAGAAAATCATGGCTTTATATAAATTAGTCTACCACACCAGTTTCTGTTATTGCCAGAAGGGCTGACATTTCTAGATACTCTGTAAAACCACACTTTAAATGAATTCTTCTAGTTTTTAAATGTTGGCTCAAAACAGTTATGTGCCAAACAAAATAAATCTACATGCTAAATCTGTCCTTTAGATCACCAGCATGCAACTTCTGAAATATTGGCTTTGGTTTCAAACAGTCTGTCAGATGTTTTTCCGAATACAGAAGACAATTATCAGATGACATCAATCAAAATTCTATTTGTGATTCAGTTGTCAGAGCCAGGCATTTATTTGTTTAATTTTAGATGCTGGTCAAAGGCTACAAACTGCAGTTAGAAGATGAATATGTTCTGGGGTTCCAATGCACAGCAGCATCATGATTATAGTTAATAATTCTGTATTATATGCTTCAAAGATACTGAGAAATTAGATCTCAAAAATTCTCATCACAAGGAAAGAAATAATTATAGGACATGATGGAGGTTTTAATGTTATGGTTGTAATTTTAATACAATATGGAAATGTATCAAATAAGTACTTTGTATACCAACTTATACAATGCTACATGCCAATTATATATATATATATTTAAAGTCCTAGATATTCTGCTGTGATATACAAGCCATTTTAATTTCTATTTATTCTTCACACAGTAGCCACTATGATCTTGTATGGGAATAAAGGCAGTCATGTCAGTCTTTGCCAAAACCATCAATGAGTTTCATTTATTCTAAAAAGTCAAAACCTTGGGGCTCCCTGGTGGCACAGGGATTAAAGACAGTGTTATCAAGTTAATGTAAGCCACTGTAGCAAGAGTTCGATCCCCGGCCCAGCCAGGGAGCTGACCCATACAGTGTAACAGACCTCTCCTGCCTCACCTCCTGCTCCCCTCAGCAGTGTATTTCAGTAGATCTGCCTATTTGGCTCCCTACTCTGTCTCTGGTGAAACCCCTTACCTCTGACCTACATGTCAGCTTTTGTATGCATAAATAAATAAATCTTTAGAAAACAAAATATCAAAACTTTACAAGTTCCTTTATGACTTTTCCTTATTAAATGCATTTTGATGGTTAGGCCTCCTATATTTTTTACTACTTTCCTTCCAACGCTAACTTTCTTAAAGTTTCCTAACACTCCCGAAAAAGTGCTTACTCAGTATTACTATTGCTTCTCTTCCCTTTATCTCTTCATAACCAAATCTTAGGTTTTCATTTAAAAGACACTAAATAAAGCCTTTCTTGACACTTTTTACTGAAATTCCAACTACCTACTCCTGGTTTGTAATAGTCTTCTACCCTGTTTTATCTATTCCATCACTCCACATCTAATATGTACATTGCCAGCATGGTTTTGTAGTTATTTATTCCTATTACAGAATGTTTTCACATCATTTAGTTATTTTCCACAAACCTGACACATTTGATTCAAAATGGATCATTTCCCTCTACTCCTAATAAAACTGAGAGCATATCATTATGCTCTCAATCTGCAAAGAACTTTTCAGGGGACAGTGTGGATCAACTAAATGTTTTCTGATGGTTTGCTTTATTAAAGTGATAGAGATTACTGAGCCAAGGATAATTAATAATTAAAAATAGGATATCTCTTGTAAATATTTAGTCTCCAGCATGTCTTGACTATTGATTAAAATATGTGATGAGTTACTCAAGTATTTAATGAGGAAAGGGAATTGCGCATTCCAAAATATTTTTATATTATGTAGTCATAAATATATTCCTTACATTTACTGTTAAATACTATTTATTGGGGAGGCAAGTAATATTGATATTGTGTAAGTCAAGCTATGTCATCCCTCTTTTTCAAAACCTTCTATGCTTATCATTCATAATAAATATAAAGTTATTATATTGACTTGCTCGATCATTTTCTTCAGATTATTCAAATATAACCTTTTGGTGTTGTATTTCTGATGATATTAAAATAATAGTATTTGCGTTTTTCTTCCCTCCTATGTATGATATTGCTGATATTTACTCATTTATGCCTTCACCACTAAGAATTAAACTATCAAAGAGCAGAGATTTTCAGTCATCTATTCTCTATCTCTGTGTGTGTGGATATATATCTGTATACACACACATGTATACACATATATACCTGTATATGTACACACATATATACGTACATGCATACATATATATGTATGTATACACACACACATATATATATATATAACAGGAAATAGTTGCATAATAAAAGATTTCACTGAAGTGAAGAAAATTTGCATCTTTCACAAAAAAATATTTTGGGCAAAAATGAAAGTAATTTGGCAATGATAATTTGCATTATTGAGCCAAATACTAAATTTATTCCTTTATATGTTCAAAGCTTTGTTTCTGTGATTTAGCAGTTTTTCCCATTACAGATGGAATTTACTTCCCTATTCCACTGAGGATAGAGTGATAGAAAAAGGTATAGTATCAGTTTTTATAAATAGTGCCACCAGTATTTTCTTGGTTTATGTGGTTGATAATCAAGAAATAAAGACTAAGTCATATGGGAGATCAATAAAGAAACAATGGCCTTCAACAACAAATTAGATCAGAGGGACTTAATAGGTACTTGGAAATCATCTCACTTCAAGCAACAGTGAACACATTAATCTGAAAAATTTGTTCTTGGTACTTTAAATATGTTCATGTATAAGTGATTTAGATTCAAACCCTAAAACTCCCAAGGATCAACTCATCTCAATCATATAGTAACTCTTTCAGAGTGCACAGGATATTTAAAAAATAATAATAATAATTACTATGATTCCAGATAGTTCTACAAACAAAATCCATATTAAATTCTAATATTTTGCTCAAACTTGATTACTAAGTCTGTTCTGATTGTGTGGAAATTAAAATTAAATATTAGTCTTCATAAACTTTAAACTAATAACCAAGCAAACATTAGTTAGGTTAAAGATAGTATTTTCTTGTCCCCTTTTAGTAAAAGTCCAAAGACCAATAACTTAAATTTGAATCTAAAACTCTTCTTCCCAATTCCTTTTTCTGTTGAGTCCCACCATGATTATTTCTCAAAACTTACGTTTCTTTTATGCAATTGCATTCTGTACTGTTTTGTATGGTAGCTGGTTAAATCCTTCAAAGTCTCTGAAATTGCACTAGTTCAAAAGAAGCCTGCAATGTGTCTAATTACATTTACTAATTGTTAAATGTGTACTATTTGCTATTCTTCAAATATGTATAGCCATATAATAATAATACAAATCATAATTTCCCTCATGCCAAAACTCTCAAAAAATCATGTCAACTTTAGCAAATCCCTGGGCACAGGCAACTATTCAGTTGCTTTCTGTCATTAAAATCTCGACTTTCTAGGGCCCACCTGATGGTACAACAGGTTAAAGCTCAGCACTATGAAGCTATCTGTGGCCAGTGTGGCATGAATTCTATCCCCAGCCAGGGAGGTAACTCACATGGCACAGCAGACCTCTCCTGTCTCGCCCACTGCTCCCCTCAGCAGAGTATTTTGTCAGTCAGTTTGTTCTATACCCCGCTCTGCCTCAGGTGAATCTTCTCACAAGACCAACTGCACCTCTGTCCTGTACCCCAGTTCTGTATTCACAAATAAATCTTTAAAAAAATAATACTTTCTAGAATTTGGTATAGAACTATTAGATATATAGACTTTGTGTTCCTCTTTCCCTTTCAGATGCAACATTATTATTCCTGGTTTTCAGCAATGCATACCCCTAAATTGTAAACAACTCAAATGTCCAAAATATTGCCAATGGATAGAATATGTATGTAATAGAATTATTCATATTTTAGAGACCAAAATATTAAGAAACATGATCATCAAAGCAATAACTACATAATCATCAACTTTGGGAAGCAAATCTATCCTGATCCCTAAACCAAGTTGTTAAAGGGCCTGGCCACCTCCCCAGAGAGACTTACATTAGTATAGAGTGAAAGAGCAGATATAGAAATGTGTCTTTGGGTTTACTCAAAAATCAGGAATACAGGGCAAATTGTCTGTGCCACTTGCCTGGATTCCATGATGAATTTATTCACACTATAGTAGGAAAAGTCCCAACAAGGACTTAGTTTTTTTGGTCACAACACATTTGCTGTATCTAGTAACCAGACATTATCTGCCTCTTAGGCAAGTTTCCCATATTTGTTTCAGTGGGAGAAGCATAGTCAGATTACTAAATTGAAGCTGCCAAAAAAAAAAAAAAAAATTGGGTAGGGTGAATTGAAATGAATCAAACTTCAGATTTGTGCTCCTCAAAATATTTTTCCTGCTATTTTCAGTATTACAAATTGCTCAGTAATGATCCTCTTGCACGAAAACTATACACTTGCCCACTCAACATAATGATCTCACCTTAAAATGAACTCCAGTATTTTTCTTGAATTTTTTTTTTTTTTTTTTGTTCTTGAACTTGTGGACAAATCTTTATATCCCTCTACAGAATCCTCTATGGCCCAGAATGCAGAATGGAACTTGATTCAATGTATTTAGTCATGTCTACATAAGCCTAGTTCTAACAATTTAAAGTTTAAAATTCCCCTGTGCTCTACAGAACAAGCAACCTCAGATGATATGCATTTTAACTGCAGTAGAAATTGTACTGCACTTAAATGCTTAAAAAGACTAGAAATAACCATTTTCTTGCAATCAAATCTTTGTTTTAGCTATACATCCCTAGGAATCCTGTGCCTGCATTATTAGCAAGCAAAGGCATGCTAACTGCTGTTGCCTGAGTCTCCTTAAGTGTCTGGGGACTGTCAATGTCATCTTGGCCACCTAAAACCAGTATTGGAGAGGTTGCCTATCAACTGTGGTATTTTTTATTAAAGTGTTGCTTTAATTTGAGACCACTTACTAAAGATCCTATAACACTCTGACATTTATAAGATGTTCTTTTGGTTGCCATTGAATTTACTCATCCCTTTCCTTTATATTTCTTATGCTCACTTAAACCCATTCATTTTAATGTGTTTGCCTTTGATATTCCTGAGGAAACCAATGTCATCCTAAGATTAAAGTACTTTTGCCTAACCCCCTTTTCATGAACAATCACTCAACTGTAGTTATAGTCTCTGTCTATAGGAATTATGACCAAATTAAAAATGCATAGCTCAAGAATTAAGTCCAAATACTCTAGCAGTCATTGAAACTCTACTCAGACCCTAAATTTTAAGGTAAAAGTCACGTAGCTAGAATCCATTAAAAATTAAAATAGGGTTCTGCCTGGTGCCACAATGAGTTAAAACACCACATTATGAAGCTCTCAGAAGCCATTGCAACATGAGTTCGATCCCCAGCCGGGCAGCTGACCCACATGGCATAGCAGATCTCCCTGACCAGCCTGCTGCTCCGCTGCTCCCCTCAGCAGCGTATTTCAGCAGATCTGCCTGTTCTGCTCCCCACTCTCTCTGGTGAATCCTCTCACTGCCCCTGCCCCTCTGGCCTGTACCACATTTCTTGTATGTATAAATAAATAAATCTTTAAAAATAAATAACCCTCACTGGTTTTTCACTCAATTGAATAAATTATTTTGAAATAATATAACTGAATTACACTAGAACTTGTGTAATTGTTAGGTTATATAGCAAGAGGGAATAAGATTGCAGATGGAATTAAATTTGTTAATCAATTGACACTGAATGTCAAAAAAAGAAACAGCTGAATTACTGAAAAGTTAACCCAGTTGGTAAGTAACTTGGATAGGATTTGAATGAAAGGTATTTTAGAAGATAGTTCAAGAACTTGCTATTTTATAATTCCTAATTTTTATTGCATTTAAAGAAAATATTGCTTCCAAAGAAATTTGTTCCTCAATCGACATTTTCAAAAGTAGTTTTTTGTTTGTTTGTTTGTTTGTTTCACGTTGCTGATTTCTCTGATGTAAAAGGATACTGTTGCAGGTAAATCTAGAATAGCGGTTAAAGATACATGAAACTTCACATTTTTTTTTTTAGAGATTTATTTATTTATTCATATAGAACTGGGGTACAGGCCAGAGATGCGGAGGGTGAGAGGATTCACCAGAGACAGAGCGGGGAGCAGAACAGGCAGATCAACGAAGTACACTGCTGAGGGGAGCAGAGGGTGGGCCAGGAGAGGTCTGCCGCGCCATGTGGTCACCTCCCGGGCAGGTGGGAATCAAACTCATGCGGAAGTGGCTTTAGCTTCTTAGTGCTGTGCTTTAACCGGCTGCGCCACCAGGGAGGGCCTATAATATTTTATTTTATGTATTTTTACATAGTGTTTTGAATATGCACATTGAATAAATATTCAAAGACATATTTTGGGTTCTAACTTTGAATAAAGGATATCTGAATGGCATTATGCAATTGGATAGTTTTGTTGAGAGTTAAAAATGTGAAGTTTCGGGGCCCTCCCTGGTGGCGCAGCGGGTTAAAGCACAGCACTAAGAAGCTAAAGCCACTTCCGCATGAGTTTGATTCCCGCCTGCCCTGGAGGAGATCCACATGGCGTGGCAGACCTCTCCTGACCCGCCCGCTGCTCCCCTCAGCAGTGTACTTCGTTGATCTGCCTGTTCTGCTCCCCGCTCTGTCTCTGGTGAATCCTCTCACCCTCTGCATCTCTGTATGAATAAATAAATAAATATTTAAAAAAATAAAATATTATAAATTTATTTTTCATGTGTATCACACACGTTCCTAACCAATTCATATGCAAAATGAAATTAAACTCTGATAGTTGTTGTATGCAAATCGTTGTTAATATTCCTATTTGGTAGAAGGGGAACTGAGAACCAAGAAAAAATAAATAAATAAACCCACTCAGTAATACACAGGAAATCAGCATTTGCAAAGATTTAGTAATTTGGGTATTTGAAAGAACCAACTAAACTCTATTGTGCTTATTTACTGTAAGATTTTTATGTAAAATTACAGATGAAAGAGGGAAGGCAAGAAATGGGGATGTGAGAAGCATGCATACAAAAATATCACCAGCGTACTTGTGCACACAAAATCATGCTTTCTCTCCAGAT
The DNA here is from genome assembly GCF_000260355.1 of Condylura cristata. Lineage (NCBI taxonomy): Eukaryota > Metazoa > Chordata > Mammalia > Eulipotyphla > Talpidae > Condylura > Condylura cristata. The sequence continues at coordinate 27,468,434 of NW_004567113.1, read as the reverse complement.
CAGAGTCTGTATTCAGGATACTGGCTTCAGTATAGCTCAGGGCAGAATTTCCACTGGGTCTTTATATACCCCTTTGGTCAGCCAGTCAAGCCGGAAAGTTTAACAATTTAAGGCAGATGAAAGCCATCAGTAAACAAAGCAGTTCTGGGTATAGCCAAGGAATGTGGGGCTTTAAATGGCACATCATAAATTTCACTGCACTTATTTTAGCCAGTATTCAAAATCAGGTAGCCCCAGAGAAACAGCTAGAGATTTCTAGGTTCAGTGGTAAATGCACTCTACTACATCCTGTTGGAACTTGGATTTTAACATGACATTCTGGCTTCAGAGACCATTCTCTTAAGACAACATTATTGAACCCACCAAGGAAAATTTACTATTCATTTGGCTTAATATCACTTACTGAAGATGTGCTAATATTAATAATGTTTCAATTGCTCATAATTTTAGTAACTAACACAAAGCACTAGGGCATCAATGATTTTTAAAAACATTCCCATTTACAAGCAAGGAAATCAAGGCGTATGAAAAGCATGTAGCTTTGTATAACTGTCATGAGAAACCCTTTTCATCCAGTCATCCAGCCATCTCAGTACATTGTGACCCATTTAAAATTTGGAGTTATACTGCTTGTATTATAGACCTGGGCCAGCCCCTAACCATATGTGCTTTTTATACCACATTTCTCAAATGTGTGCATTCTGTTTTTGTTTTGTTTTGCTTTTAAGACTTATTTTTATTCATTTATGCATACAGGAACTGGAGCGCAGGCCAGTGGTGTGGGGAGGGTGAGAGGATTTCCCAGAGACAAAGTGGGGGAGCAAATCTACAGAAGTACACTGCTGAGGGGAGTAGCAAGTGAGACAGGAGAGGTATGCTGTGCCATCCTCACCTCTGTGGCTGGGGTCAAATTGTGTTGCAGCGGCTGTGGAAAGCTTCACTGTGTTGCCTTTTACCACCAGGGAGGCGCCTGCTTTTTTATTTCTAAGTAGGAATAATGAAGGGGTGTGTGTGTGTGTGCGTGTGTGTATACCTTAATCCTCATTATTAGAATTAAATAAATTGATATATGTGCAGTTTTCAGAATACAACTAGACACACAATGCTATATCAACATTATCTATATTCCTCATTCAATATGTGTTTACTGAGTGTTTATAGGATCTGTTCTAGACACAGGGGATGCATTAGTGAATAAACCAAAATCAATGCTTTCAGGGAGTTTATATTCTAATGGGAGAAGGCAGACAATGCTTAAAGAAGAAAACAGTCACCATATCGTGTATTACCATCAAGAAAAATTAAGCAGATAAATGTTTTAGAGACTGATGGATAGAGGGTGTGGTTATTTATCCCATAAGACTTGAAGCAAAACCTAACAGACATGAGGAGAGGGTAATGCAGAATGAACACTGATGGCAGGAAAAGGGAAAAGCATGGAGACAGGCCTAAGTGTGGAGTGCAGGAAAAAGCAAAGACATGCAGTGCAGTCAATACAGTGTGAAAGGGGAAAATAAAATAAAAATCATAGAAGACCAAGTCTTTGAGACATGGAAGAAGGGCTGGGAGAGGGATCAGATTATATAAAGCTTTAATACTTTCAATAGTACGTTGTAAGCTACTAATGTGATTAAGGATGATTATTAACAAAAATCAAGGAAGAGCACATTTAAAAATATCTCATTAGTAAATCTGAGTGAAGATTTGAGGCAAGTAGGGGATATACTATTATTTTAGGATAACTGATTACGATTCAAACAAAGGCAGTGGGTTAATGTAAGAAATAGTATATTTGAAAAATAACAACAGAGTTTAAATCAGGCCTGCTTAGCTTCAAATCCCATGAGTCTATCTATAACTGATTCTGGGGCAAGTACCTTTCTCCTCATAGTCAGGATTCTAAGGTATAACCAAATAGCCTCTCAGCTGATGAGAAGCATTATTCATGTCTACCCTTCCCCACCAGCAGCTAGTGTTCCCTCCAGGGTCTCCACTCATTTTACATTCTTTTCCTAGGAAAACTCACTGCCATTTTCTTACCCATTTACTTAATTATTGTCTATACACAGAAGGTAAATCTGTAACTTTTTTTTTTTTTTAAGATGTATTCATACAAGAACTGGGATAGAAGCCAGAGGCGGCGGGGGCGGGCGGGGTGGTGGTGGTGTTGAGAGGATTCACCAGAGACAGAGTGGGGAGCAGAACAGGTACATGTACTGACATAAACTGCTGAGGGGAGCAATGGGTTAGGAGAGGTCTGCCATACCATGTGGATCACCCACCTGGCCAGAGATCTAATTTGTGCTATAGCAGATAGCTTCAAAGTGCTGCACCAGGGAGGACCAAAACCTGTAACTTTTAACATCTTTCTAACAGTCTCTCAGGCAGTTTATAATTTTCTATGTAGGAAAACAAAACAAAACAAAAATGGCTCATTTATCTTTTCAGGCATAGCAAACTTAAAAGTAAGATAAATATCTAACACTTTCCTACCCTTCTCAGCCCCACTAACCACACACACATAAATCTGCTTACTATCCAATGAACAAAGATGAATTTATGCATCTTTAATTCAGTTTCTATCCCAGTGAATGACAATTTTTTTGAAAAGGACAACAAAAAATGAAAATAAAATTTCAATTTATAGATCCACTTTTAACCATCAGTGATGGCTGACTGGATTAGAAAATGAAAACACAACATAGTTTATCTCTTATATCTCTTTCAAATACACAATTGGAGTTTTGTTTAATGATGTAAAGGCTACTTTAAGAAAAATAAAAATACACTGAACAATGGGAGGGTATCAGAATAGTTCATTTTATTCTAAATTTTAATTAAAATTCACATAGTATACTCTATTACTTTATTGAATATATTTCTAAGTTGTCATTAGTGATATATTAGACAAGTATCTATTTGTTCAGAAAGCACTTCGTACCTTGGATGAGAGTGAATCTTAGAATCTCTGACTTACAGGACACATATTGTCCTGTGTAGGAATCTCCTTTAAAGCAGCCCTCAACTGTCTTCCAGTCTGCATGAGCATGTTTTGTAACAGTGATCTTGATCTTGAACAGTTAAAACTCTAATGATTACATAATTTTTTAAAGATTTATTTATTTATGCATACAGAGGTGGGGTACAGGCCAGAGGTGCAGGTGTGGTGAGAGATGTCACCAGAGAGAGTGGAGAGCAGAACAGGCAGAGGGAGGATGCACACTGCGGAGGGGAGCAGCGGGCGGGTCAGGCAAGAGAGGTCTGCCGCCCATGTGGATCACCTCCGGGCCTGGACTGAACTCATGCTGAAGTGGCCTGAGTTCCTTAGTGCTATGCTTTAACCCACTGCGCCACCAGGGAGGGTCCCATTCTTTATTTCTTAATAGAGTTGTGAGGCAACTTGAACAGAGGAAATATAATGAGATCTAAACTACTTAGCATGTTGTTTAAACATTTTTACAAACTAAATCTAAATAGCTGGTCTACCTGCTCCATTGCTTACTCTTTAAATGAACCTAGCATACATTCACGATCATAGTTATGGTATAGTGTGTATGAATCTGAACAAAGTTTATTTTTTTATCCCTGTAATAGTTCAATATCTGTATCTGTAAAAAAATGGACCTTAATAATAGGGCCCATCCCAAAATAGTGTTCAGAATATTTAATGAATTTATCTAGAATGGGAGGGTGTCAGAATAGTTCACTTTATTCTAAATTTTAATTAAAATTCCACATATTACGCATAGTGCATAGAATTAATTTATCTTAGGTGTTGCCATTGTTCCTTTCTTATTAATATTATAATTTCTCAGTTTCAAGTGTTCCTTGGTAACTCTAGTCCATTCTTTTGACTCTTGTTGGATTCACCTTGATGGACCCATCTTTGGCATCTATAATCTTGATTTGATATTTTACTCTCTCCCTGATCATGACTTCTGATTTGTTTAACCTTCTAGCTTCATGTTGAAAGTGCCAATTTGTGAAATGTGTAGAAGCTGGACTTCTCCCTCTTTCAGGGGCAACCTGACAGTCACGGAGAAAGACAAAAAAAAAAAAAAAAAATCTGCAGCCAAAGTTGCTCCAGGGCTTCCAACTGCTGCAGATCCATAATGTATCTGACGCCAAATTACCAAGCGCAGATTATTTTTCAGTTATGAATTTCACATCATAGAGTACAAAGTATGCAATTCTAATTTGCTTCCTGTGTCCTATGAGATGCTCTCTTATTATTCCAGCTACCCAAATTTTGCAGTGTCATTTAAGACTCCTTGCTTTCTGTGGCATGCCATGGTCTAGTTGTTAGCATTCTGGACTCTGAGATTACCTTTATCTTTCTTAAAATTATCCATCAATAAGCATTTAAGAATTTCCAGGCAAGTATAACAAAGGTGCATATTTAATGTCTAGAAACTGAATCAGTGCTTGCTTTCTTCATAACCTGATATCTATCCTACACTAATCACTTGGGTCTGAAGGTTGTAGGATCACAAATATTTTACATCATAGTTTATCCCCAAGGGCCCTGTGTGTTGTTGATCCTACAATCTATTGATGTTTCCACTGTTTTTTTTCAAAAGCCAAAAAAAGTTAATTGAATGTTCTACATTTATAACTTGATGTCCCTTTGGGCCTTTTTAGTCACAGCTAGGTCTCTTCCTGCCAGTGCTGTGTGACTGTAAATTAGAGTACAGTGGAGTACCTACTGTGCAGCTCAGCAGTGCCTTCAGATACCCTTTTCAATTTTATTCAAGAAAATGTATTGAATATATTTTAAGAAATGTATTTTCCCAGATTTATTACTGGAGTTATCATCCATTGTAGTGACTTATAATAAAATTCAAACACATGCACTCAATCCTGCCTCCATTTATTTTATTTTATTTTTAACATTTATTTATTTATGCATAAGGAACTGGAGTATAGGCCAGAGGCATTGGGGGTGGAGGGGCAGGGTGAGAGGATTCCCCAGAGTCGGAGTGGGGAACAAAACAGGAAGAATGACTAAGTCTACTGCTGAGGGGAGCAGTGGGCGAGATAGGAGAGGTCTGCCAGGCCAGGTGGGTCACTTCTCTAGCCCAGGTTTGAACTCATGCAGAATAGTGGCGGTGGCTAGCCTCGTAGTGCTGTGCTTTAACCCATTGTGCCACCAGGGAGGGCCCTTCTACATCCATTCTTAACTGCACAAAGTAAACCTATGAACAACCAACCATGAGAACCATAGTCCTATCCCAGCCCCTGAATCCAAAATTGATAAACAGTCATATCTATAATGACTTTTTTAATGATACATATAACTTTTTAATATATCCTTAAAGGCTAAGATGCTGCTTCTCACATATCCCCGATAGATTATAGAGTTTTCTAAATCAAACTGTCATGGATTGATTCTACTGTCTCACACACACACACACACACACACACACACACACACACACACACTCAAACACACATATACCATACGTACAATCATAAAAACAAAAATAAAGTCTGAAAGTGAGAAAACTGATACTCAAGTATTAGTATACTTGAAAATGCATACTCAAATTATAAATCCCAACTATTGATATCAATATATGTCATCAATATAATTAAATTACAATATATTAATGTATCTCATCAGTATAATTACAACTGGCCTAAATATTAAAAAAATAGGAAATTAAATAAAAACATTTACTATACTCACTACTTGATTTTCTATAATATAATATGACATGAATGGATTTATTTTATCCATAATAAAGTTGTATTTGCATAAAAACTATGTGCATCAATATTTGAAGTTTTAAATAAGAGCTTTATTCTTGCTTTAATTTATCATTACATACAGAAAATTTCAATCTAGGAGCATACTAATAATAAGAAAAAAATAAATCAAAATCAAGTTCAATAAACTCAGGATATTCTTTTCAAAATTTTGCTCAAAATTGAGTAATTTATTTTTAAAAATTTAGTTTCAGTTTTTCATACATAGTCATTCTCATTTATTTTGTAGATTTTTTTGTTAAACTAAATAATAATTACCTGAACATTAGAGTTTTATTTTCTCTCCTGAATTAGGTAATTTTACTGTAGTTTTCTTGACTAATTTATTTCATTCTCTAAAAATGACAGACAGTATTTTGTTTATAGCATAACTTAATTATAGGTGTGATCTCCTATTATATTCTGTAGTACTGATCACCCAAAATGCAAAAGCAATTCACAGATTATGTTTATTGGAGATACTTTAGAAATCTGTTGAGTGAAAATATTACTCTTCTTTTGCAAAATCAATGCTCTAAATATATCTTGGTAAGTACCAAAATTAAAAGACATTTTAAAAATGGCTTGTAAAAGTTACAGTATTTCATGCAAGAATTAGCAAATTAATTTTGGCAAAAATCAGAAAACAACAGCAAAAAAAATTGTGCCTCAGCCAAAATATGGCTATCAAAATGCTGATGATCCTAATGTAGACTAAACTGAGTGGGGCTGGTTTAGTGAAGGAAGCTAATATTTGGTTTCAACAGTAACTGTTTAGCAGCAACAACATTTTTTTTAATCATATCATAGTTTATTTTTACATCATTTTTGTACCTTTTTCCATCTCAGTTGTATCCCTGTGGGCTTCCCATCACCAAATCACCCATGTAGCAGCTACACCATTTCATTTTAATGTAAGTAATTCCATTTATTTTTCATGCTCCACATTGGTTTAACTATTATTTTCAAATTGTGCCAGCGCCAGTTAACAATTATATGTATTAAAAATAAATGTAATTCATGTTTAAAGAAACTGATAAAAACACTTGGAGAATCACCTGGTGATACTGTAATAGCTTCACATGTATCTGAGAAAGACTTCATATTCTACAGTTAACTTTTCCATTTTAAATCATTTGTCAGTTTCCCTGTATTCACATATTGAATCTTGTCGCTGGGAACGAACTTTAATTCTCACCATCTGTGCCTTGGCCAGGAATGTCCATATTCCTTTAATGCATAAATATATCCTGAATATTTCTCATTTGTTAGTCAGGGCTGCGAAGCATAGAAAATGATGTTTGAGAGAGGAACCGCGAGGGATCATTTATTGCTCCAGCACTTTGAAAAATCTATGAAATTCCTTTATAGCTTCTTCATTATATGTTCAATGGAACAATTAGTTTGAGTGGCTACAAACACTGAATTTTCATGAGCACATTAGCCTTTGAAGCCAAAATTACTGACTGCATTATTTTCTATGCAAAATAGAGTGATGTGGCAAATTTGTGAATAGAAAGTGTAAGTTCCCTCCAACTGGAAAAGTAGTTGATATTTAATTTCATAAATGTATATCTGGTCACACTTTGAACCCATTCAGCTTACATAATTCAACAGTTTGTTCCAAGGAAATAGTTTATAATTATTGAGAGCAGTAACACTTTATTTTTTTTAATATTTAGTAAAGCTCTTGCAATAAATAGTAGCATCTCAAATATAAAAGTAGTCTCTTGAAAATTCATGTGCAATTTCTAAATGTAATAAGACATTCTTGTGCCCATTTCATTCAAGCCGACTCTGTAATTACCTCAAAATTGCTGAGGGCACAATTCGAGCACTGACTGAAGTAATTTTCCACAGCTTGACAGTAAAAGCATGATGAAAATATCTTCAAATAATATGGCATTGCTTTTTTTCAGTGGACCTTATCCATTCCATACTCTTAAAATTCTGGAAGTTCAGGTAGTGCATAGATATTTTTGGCACTGGCTCAAAGGTAAGTAAAGGTGTCCTATGAGGAAAAATGTAATATATATTTTACAAACAGGATCATATAGTCTAGGTGGCAACTTCTGTACTCCTCCACTGAATCATAAAAGCAACATCAGAATGCTTAAATAAATAGATGTGATTATTTTCCAATAAAATGTTGACAGTACAATGACAAATAGGATCTGGTACTCAAAAGCTATTTTGTCTCTTGAAAAAATAGAATAAAACACATACTTCCATTTACCTAATGAAACCACATTCCTGACTGGAGAAGTCCTTTCTAGAAAGGAATAAAATTGTACTGTTGGAAATACATTCTATATCCTTTGTGTTGATCCTACTTCATTCAATGGCAATGTGATGGTAAGTTTCATGTGGCAATTTAATAAGCCAGGGAAGACAGATTTTTTTTTTTTAATTTGGGTAGTGCCATGTTTTTTTTGTTTTTTTTTTTAAGATTTATTTATTTATACATACAGAATTGGGGTATAGGCTAGAGGCTCAGGGGCGGTGAGAGGTTTCACCAGAGACAGAGTGGGGAGCAGAACAGGCAGATCTACGAAGTACACTGCTGAGGGGAGCAGCGGGCGGGCCAGGAGAGGTCCCGGGCAGACAGGAATCGAACTAATACAGAAGTGGTTTTAGCTTCTTAGTGCTCTGCTTTAACCCGCTGCACCACCAGGGAGGGCCAGTGCCGTGACTTTTTAAAATATGATTAATACATAACTCTGTAATGTTTGAGTAAAGTAAATTTTATTTTATGTATGGGTGGAACTGAACCACTAACCAAGTAAAATCAGGGTCTAATATAATAATCAATTAGAGGCTCAAGATCATGATTTGGGTGCATGACTAAAGACAGTCCCAAGATGAGTTATAAGGGTTATATGAGTTATAAGTGTACGATAAAAGGAGCTTTAGAGAACCAGGAAGAGAAATGAACAGTTACTTGTGGTGGAACTTTCTGGATTGTTTCATAAACCCACCTGCTTATCTATTAGTGATGAGCAAAAGTCTCCAGACAGAGGACTGGTGTGGGGGTCGGTGTTAACAATCAACAGATGTCTCCTATTTTTTTTTCCTGTTTTATTTATTTATAATTACAAATTGAGTTAGACTGTTTAGTTTTCATGTAGTAGTTTCAATAAGGCAATTAGAGACAAAATGGCATCTGTTAGACTTAAAGCAGTTTCCACTTTTCTAGAGCTATTAGTGGTTTTATAACAATATATTCAATGATTATGATTTCAACAAGTGCAATTGTAGAAGTTATAGTCCTCTGTATTACTACATGAAACATACTTCACTTAAATAATCATCTTCTGAAAAAATTTTGTTCACGTATTTGTGTATGTGTGAAAGTGAAGTAACAATGCTAATTGGTGGCTGCATTGTAGCAGCAGAAGTTTAGAAAGAACTATTATGTTAGTAACATATTCTTCAAACAACAACAAAAAAAATCTGTGAAATTAATTCCAACAATGGTGTGTTTTTTGTTTCCAAGTCATGGAATCAATTAGTAAACATTTTGGAACTCCACTTTAGTACATATGAAACCTGAAATAATTTAGATTATCAATACACATTCAAGACAAATTCTTAGAGACATGATGTAGATTTCTTTGTGTTGCAGCTTGTGTCAGAATTTCTTGCTGCTGAATTGTATTTCCTTTTATAGTACATTTTGCTTTTTTGCTTATTCATTCATCCACTGAAGTGCACTTGGCTGCCTCCACCTTCTGGCTATTGTGAATAATGCTGCTATGAATATGAGTGTACACATATATGATTGAGTCTATGATTTTAAGTATTGTGGGCACATACCTCAAAGTGGAATTGCTGTATCACATAGTCATTCTATTTTTAATTATTAGAGGCAGTACCATACAGTTTTTCATGGCAACACCACCGTGTCACATTCCTACTTGCAATGCATGGGTTCCGATTCTCCACATACTTGCCAACACTTATTTTTTGTTGCTCTATCTATGTAGTTATGCTTTTGTATGGGGACTATAATGTCATGCTTTTGTATGGGGACTAATATCTTATTGTGGTTTTGATTTGAATTATCTTAATAATTAATGATAATGAGAATTTTTATGACCATATTTGCATCTTCTAAGTAATGTCTATTCAACACTTTGCCTATTTTTTAATTTGATTGTTATATGTTGTTGAGTTGTAGTTCTTTATATATTTTATATATTTTTACAATGCATTAATGCTTTTATCAGCTGCATGATTTGTAAATATTTTCATTCCTTCCTTGAATGGACTTCTCACTATTTCAAGTTAGTAAAGTTTATCTCTTTATTTTCTTTACTTTTTGAGCTTTTAGAGCAATTTACAATAATTTATTGGCAAATTCAATGTCATGAAGTTTTTACCTTATGCTATCTTCCAAATTTTTGCTCTTGCATTTATATCTTGTTTCATATTTAATATGATTTTACATATGGTATAAGCTAAGAATCTGTCATTATTATTTCCCATGTGTTTATCACCTATCTTCCATGTGCATATGCAAACATTCTTTCTCTGTGAAAAGTCTTGACATCTTTGTCAAATATTACGTGAATATATAACAATAACAAGGATTTATTTCTGGGCTCTCACTCCATTCTAAAGATTGTGTATCTATTGATCTTTACACCAGTATCACATTGTTTTGACTACTGTAATTTTGTTATAAGGATTGAAACCACAAAGTATAAGGCCCTACAATTTTGTTCATTTAAAAACTTTATGTATTCGGAATTCCTTGATATCCTCAAGAATTTTAAATGTATTTCTTTCTGCAATAAAAACAGCCATTGAGAGAGCTCTTAATTTTAACTTAGTAAATATATTCCCATATCAGAATAATATAAATTAAGCCTTCAGTATTAATTTGGCAAGATTCAAAATATACACAGGAAAAATGTAAGTGAAAAGCTGTTTCTGACAAAAATATTTTCATGTAAAATCTACCATCTATAGTTTAATTTATATACAGCCATCACCCAGTGCTCCTTTCCTGATTATGTTTCAGGGTGCAAGTAGAGTTGGAAGAGGAGCACGCCTTTCAAATTTGCACATAAAAACAGAACAATGCTACATAGTAGGATATATCTTAGATTCTCAAAATTTTGGATTAAAATTTTGTGAAGTATTCAGAAAAGAATCACCTACCTCCCAATCTCTGGGGCAAGATTATAGCAAAACCCCATTTTCAATCTATTTTTTTTTTAGATTTTTAATCTAAATTTTATTTAGATGGGAACTGTTTTATCAATTTTAACATCACGAACAGTATGTCTGATATAAGATATAATTTATAATAATATAAATGTGATTTTTCATGTTTCAGGAATTTGGGAAACTGATAGAATCAACATGTACATGAAATGAATAATTGTGCTCAGACACTGAAGACTATAGACAGACAATTCTGTGCATTCCTTGGAGATAAAAACTAGGTTTTTAAAAAAATACATGGAATTAGAAAAGAGAAATATTGACAATAATCATGAAAACAGTAAGCTTTATCATTAAAATGCTAACCATAAAGCAAGAATTTGAAGACCTGAGTAAGTTTAGTAGATTATTACTGACACAATAGAAAATGTTGGGGCAGATTATGTCCCATTCACATTAAATTAATTATAAGCTATTTATGGAAAATTAGCAATAGGAATTCATATTAAATTTAATGTTTTTTATCCTTCAGCAGTATAACATTTCCCATTGTTTAATTGAAATGTATACATTCATAAATTAATAAATAAATGTTAAAGATAAAATAAAAACATGTTGTTATTCAACTAAATATTTTAAAAAGAAAGTCTTTTGATGTGAGATTTTAATTCTTGTATGTTTACTAAATTTATTAATGAGATCAGCTTGACTGAAAAATTATTCTGCGCTACAGTAGCAATTTCTATCTTATAATAATAGATGGGACTATACTATCCTTTATTTCATCTTATTGTTTGAAAGATAATTGAACCATTTCATTCCTTAAATTTACTAGCAGTCAATGTATGTGATCAAAAAATATAGTAAGAAAAATATCTTAAGACTCAACTTTGATCAGGAAAATTTCACTTCTACAGCTTTTCAGAAATACATCCTACAATGGGAAATAAAATTAGTATTACTTTACATCTCCTTATTGGGACAGTCAGATTAAATAAAAGGCAACATAGATGCTTCATGTCCTTTTCTCTTATTTTCAGTCTCCTTCTCTCTCTCCTCCCTTCCCTCTTCCCCTGCTCCCCTCTCCTCTTCTGCAAATTCCCATCTTGCATTCCTCTGATATAATCCTTTAGTGGCAGACTACAACCATTTCACATAATAGGTTTAGAAGAGTGATGTTATACATCACAGAGATTATGGTTTATTGAAGAGTTTTTTTTTAAGAGATATTTACTTATGCATACAGAACTGGGGTACAGGCTAGAGATACAGGGGTGGTGAGAGTATACACCAAAGAAGAGTGGGGACCAGAACAGGGAGATCATGAAGTACACTACTGAGGGGAGCAACAAGGGAGACAAGAGAAGTCTGCTGCACCAAATGGGTTAGCTCTTGGGGATGGAACTTGCACTGAAGTAGCTGTGGTGGAGTACTGCATCATAACCTCTTGCGCCACCTGGGAGGGCCACTGAATAGCGTTTAATCTTAGGAATCGGTTTGGGACTAATCTTCACAATTTGTCTATTTCTACTTTGAATTTTTTTAAAGGAAAGAAGAACAAATTCACATCGTAGTTTATCTGACAAGACATAAGTAAGTAGTAATGGCCTTCTTGTGACCCTGTTACATAAAATGTTGAAACCAGAGAAAACTAAATTTCAAAGCTTTTATAGCAGAAAACTGACCTTCATATTATTGAGTGTAGAAGCCAGTAAGTTAGTGTTCAATTACTAATTAATAAGGCTGATTAATAGTATCCATACATTCAATATTTTTTCCTTATTTAAATAGACTTAAAGGTCTATTTATTTTCCCTCCAGAAAATCAAGCATATATGGTATTCAAAATTATTTGTATCTTTAATTCCATACGCTCATTACTAAAAAAATGGTGACATATATTTTATTATTTATGTGCTATCTTATTATCACTGTCACTATTACAAGAATATTATTACCTATTTACTCATCTATACCAAATTGTTTCAATTTTTCTTACTTGCATTATTTCATTTATTCATATGTTCCCATGGTTATTAATTCAATCATTCACTATCCAGGAATTGTCACTGATAAAAAGAACAGATAGTTCTAGAACTGGAGCAACAGTGTATCTGAATGGAAGGCTGGCAGGCGATAAACAATTGTATTATGGAAAAGAAAATAATACAAACCTGCAGGATGATAGAAAAAGAATAACTATGAGAATGGCAAACCATATAGCCAATTACTTAAATTTTTGTCCTCAAGTATAATTTGTGTTAGATTGACAACATTTATGAATTTGTCAATTATTTATACTTTCTGACATTACCAACCATCATATTGCTACTTGAATTGTTATTTCAACTGTAACAAAATAATCCTGAATTTGATCTTGAAAAACATTTTATTTTTCCTTTAGCAATGTAGGAAGTGAACTAGTGGTGGATACATTTTACAACTCACTAAACATATCCTATTTAAAAAGTCAAATAGCAGGAGGTGTTATAACAATGAAGATTTCATATTTGCTTTGTGCAACACTCAGAAACTCTCTGCAGGAAGGCCTTGTTCACATCTACATAATAAATATACTGAAATTTTGAGGAGAGAAAGTTGATACCATATGTTTATCTAGGAAATGAATGCATTAACAAAAGCAAATGAGCAAACAAACAAATAGGTAAATAGTGTCTTGGTGAGTAAAGAGCTGGATGCAGTTGTATTTTCTCCAACAATATGTCACCTCTTTTATTGAAAACACTTCTACAAAACATAGTACAAAGACGTAGTTCAACAGTGTTTCCATTTTGTGGCTGCAAATCAACTAGCATTGAAAATCTTGGCACATCTTTTTTTGCTAAGGTTCTTATGGATCATAAGGAGCCAAGTTTATTTTAAAACTGGATAATGGGGCTCTCACTTGAGGTTCAAGGGGTTATATCTCAGCATTATGATGTGATCAGCAGTCACTGCAGCAAGAGTTAGATCCCCAGCCAGGGAGATGACCCACATGGCCCAGAAGACCTCTCCTGTTTCACCCCCTGCTCCCCTCAGCAGTGTTTTCCAGTCAGCCCACCTGTTCTGCTCCCCACTTTGTTTCTGGTGAATCTTCTCATTCCTTGTACCTCTGGCCTACATCCAGCTCTTATATGCATAAATAAATACATCTTTAAAAACTAAATAAAAGGTGGTTTTGGAAGAAAACCTGAAAATATTCATAAAGCTTTAAAACAAATTTTTGCCAACATACTGGATTGTTCCTAACCCATTAGTTGATAGTATTAAGATATGATGCAGGGGTGTTATGGTGGCAGATGAGCTGATAGGAAAAACTAATTACCATACAAAAATGAACAATGATATAAGTAATAAGTGGATTAATTAAAAAATAAAATATAATGTGATGCAAAATGATAGTGTTTCTACTTCTTTTTTCTTTTTTAAGATTTATTTATTTATGCATACAGACTGGGGTACAGGCCAGAGGTGCAGCATAGGTGAAAGGCCTCACCAGAGACAAAGTGGCGAGCAGAACAGGTAGATCAACAAATTACAAAGCTGAAGGGAGCAGTGGGCAAGACAGGAGAGGTCTGCTGTACCATGTGGGTCCCCCCCGGGCAGAGATCGAACTGGCACCAAGACTGGAAACTGCTGCTAGCTTCACAGTGCTGTTTTTAACCCACTGCTCTACCAGGGAGGGCCTGTTTCTACTTCTTAAAGAAAAAAACTGATACGTCTTTTGTTTAGGAAAACAGTTTTTGTTTTACTCATTTTTAATTTACACCCAAAAGTGTCTCCTGATATAGTAACAATCACCAGGAGAAAATGGTTTATACTAGTAATTGGATTTTTATTTAATATTTTAATATTTTAATTTTCATATCACATAAGCTTTTCACTACCTCTCATTTATACTTTTATTAGATGCATTTTAATTTACATACACTTATAAAAATGCATTTTTAAAAAGTAGACAGCTATTAAAATAAAGGCTTGAAAGCAATGAAGGGAGTCAGAAGTCTTTGTCCAAAAGATTTGAATTTAATTAATCAGATCACCTATCACCTTGACAAGTGCAAAGGATTTTCAGAGGGAAAATCCAGACTTTATAGTTTTATAGGGTGATTATCAGCATGATTTTGATCTGGTGACATTTACATGGCCCAAGTTACAAGATAAGGACCCTTTCTAAGATTGGCTGAAGTTAATTCACAAGTGTTGAAAGATGATTAATAGTCCTGTGACAGAAAAAAAAAAAAATGTTTTCTAGAATTCCTCTGTCCTGTTCTCCATGATAGGGACAAAGGTCTGGTTTGCCTTCCATGTATTGTCCTGCAGGAATCAACTATGTCCTGTTTACACCCCACACACTATCTGTTCCTTCTCCAGGAGGTAAATGCTCAAGTTAAGGAAGAATATTTGTAAACGTAATAAGGTAGACAACAAAGTCTTCTACAGTTGTCTTTAACTGTTGTGCATGGGCATGTTAATCTTAAATTTTCACATCAAAAACACAGGAAAGTGAAATTATAATAATAAAATGTACAAACATTTTGTAAAAAAAAAATGCCATTGAGAAGTTTTAGGGCAATACAATTACTGTTTGGTATTTGTAGATATGAAAATATCCAATCAAGTGGTTTATCCAAATGTTTGGATAAAACAACATTTATCCAAACCAAGAAAACATATAATATTAAAGGTGGACTTTAATATAAAGCATGCATTTTGATGATTATGATATGTCAATGTAGGCTTATCAACTGTAACAGACATCTGGGAGGACACACTAATAATGAGGAAGGCTGAGCATGAGTGATATCAGAATTGCTATAGGACATTTTTATAGCTTCTGTTTAACTTTGCTGTGAACCTAAAACTTTTTGAAAAAGGAAAAATCTTGAAAACATTGAGTTGCTTTTTAAAAGGATTGTTTACTCTAAAACAGTGATCTATTACACACTACCAAATGCATTTAATACCATGATTTTTTAAAATATTGACATATACCAAGAGTTTAATACATTTTTTTAAATGGTTAAGGTAAAATAGTTCAGACAAAGCAAAATAAACATCAAGTATATCGAGCAAAGTAAGAAAATGTATAAGTGAATCAATAAAAATAAACCATTTGCATCAACATGTAGTCTACCCACATCTGAGTAACACTGCTTAGGTTTTGGTATAAGCCAACATATGAACCTGGTATAACCCACAATGATTTTTAAATAGCTTATTTGGAAAATATTGTAGCTAGAACATGTGATTTATAAATTTCTTGGAAGTTTATAATGTTTATTCATTATATTAAAAATGAATGATTAAAAAATGGACAAGTTATTACTGCAAAAACTTTTGTATGCACTATTTTAGTATTGCATTCTTCAATTAATAAAATAAGCAAACCATTGGATTTACGAGGCTCTGATACCTATGAAAGCAAGCTAAAGCCTAAGTTGCAGTTAATTCACGTGAACTTGACAGAATGAAACTTAGTAATAACCAGTCACAAAAAGCATAAACTAGGTTTTCTCAAATCAAGCAATTGCTTAAGTATAGCTAATCAGTTAATTTCTATCATTTCCATGTCTGCTCTATCGCAAATTCTTCTCCATCTTCTTTCTAATGAAGCACTGCTATTTTTCATTCAGCTTGCTTGATAAGAAGCAATATTTGTACAAATAAAATGTTAAACATTCTGACATCACTTTGTTTACTTTTTAAACTGTCCATGATCCACTCATTCTTCAAATGATATGTCTATGATAAATGTGCTAAATTCACTCTGAGATTCTACAATAGATAGGGTCTTAGTGGCATTTACTTTTTTTGAAAATTTTCTTTAAAAAATTATAAATGGAAATCTTGTTTAAATATATTTTAGTAATATGGAAAAATGTATTACTATTTAATAGGTGAGAAATATCAAATATATGAGTGAAATGAGGTCACCCGAGATCACTTATTACGTGCATATACATACATATATACACACACATACACATGTATGCATACATGTGTACATATATACATTTATACATACACATATGCATATACATATGTGCATATGTTTACGCATATACATACATATACACGTACGTGTGTGTGTGTGTGTGTGTGTGTGTGTGTGTGTGTGTGTGTGTGTGTGTGACAGCCTGTTCCTGCAGCTACACAAGAAACAATTATCTGGATTTGAGTAGGTTACAGACTCTAAGAACACCTAATAAGACCATTCCTGCCTAGATAATAACTACTTTTCATCCTTTCATATCATGATGCATTCATCTCTACAAATAGATTCTTTCCTAAGAAATATAGTCCCTTACTGGAAAGCAATTCACTCTGCATAAAACAAAGTAAAACCTCTACAACTATGCACAGAGTGCTTGTAAGAGATCACTTGTGGACAGGTGATTGAGGTTGAAGGTGTTTGAATGTATTATGAATAGTTTATCTTTAGCTGCAGTAAAATGACTACTATGAACTAACAGACCCAGAAAATTGCATGGAGCAATTGTTACTTGCATTTTTGTGGCCTAATTAAGTCTCAAAAGTTTATAGAGAGACCTTAAAACCCCTGTTTTCCTAATTATTCCATTCATAAAATTGAAATGAACACTTTAGCATGATGCTATGGAAATTTAAAGTATGCTACCTTTAAAGAAGAAAATCTTGTTAAATAGCATGAAATGTGTAACCTAGGAATATAGAGACACATTCAAGAACTGTTTCTCAGCTTTGGAAATAGGAAGGGGAAATATTGAATGTAAATTCATCACTAGAAAATCTCACACTTGGGGAAAAAAAAGACATGTTTTATCTAACAGATCAAGAGTTAACACAAAGAAAGCTATTTCTAAATTGCTTATCACATTATGTACTAGATAATTTAACCAATTTTAATTTTCTTTGTGCCACTCATGTATTCCAAATAAGACTATTATTATGTTAGATGCATTTTCACATCTTAGAGAACATTATGGTATATAAAATGGTTAAATCAGTACAATACATCTTTATTAGGCATATTTTATTTATCTGTCAAGGCCAGTAATATACTGATAGTGTAGTTGCCTCTCATAAGCCACAGATATGCAACAGATGAAATCGCTTCAGAAAAGCATCATTGGAAACTTGCATTATTAATGTATTGAAATTATAAAATCATTGGAAACTTGCATTATTAATGTATTGAAATTATAAAATCTTCATTAGTTATATCTAGCTTTTAGACTCAAAAAAGTGTTGTTGGTTAAATATATATGCACTTGTAAAAATATAAGATGTTCTAATATGAATGCATGTCTCCAGATAAACATTTTATTTATTATATATGATTAAATCCTCTAAAGCTTCTATTATATAGAATAAACTGATCACTAGCAATGGGGAGGAAAAGAATCTGATTTTCATAGTATTATACTTCTATATTCAGAAAGAAAATTTATTAGTAGAAATTAAAAGATTTTGTCACCTTGCATCAGTTACATAGAAAGAACTTGAAGGAAGGAAGGAGGGAGCGAGAAAGGTAAGAAGGGAGAGAAAGCAAGTAAGCCATACTTAGACATAAAATATGAGTTTGAATAATAGATTTTGAGCCTCTCTGTTTGAAATTTAATTAATCCTGATTTAAGAGATACAAGCAATCATTCACTAGGTGTTGAGGGCAACACACAATCAGAGGGTGGGTACATAAAAGGATTTTATAGTTATAGAGATAAATATTAATGATAGATGGCACCACATATATTGCGATATTGTTAAAATATAAAACACAGTTTGCGGTGAATATTGAGATATATGTTGAAATCACAGAAGTCAACATCTTGGTTAGAACAAATTTTCTGCTTCAAAAATCTACAGTCCTTCACCACCATTAGAGATGACGACTTTTAAACATTTTGGTATTGTTTCATTATAGTATAAATCTGTCATAAACTACAACGACTTTCATAAATATGCCATGCCTTGCTTATGCTTAATGTTTGAATTCAGATGTTATTAAAGGAAAAAATACCTGTTGTTGATTATTTGTTTTTATTTATGTGGAATACCAGAATAATGCTTCAAGATGATAGTACCACATAATGTGCAGAAAATACAGTGTCTAATATATTTTTAAATGTATGTACTTACTTCTTTATTCCCTCTGTCAACTATATATTACTGATGATTTAAAATAATCACATATCAGCGATATAAATAAAAATAGTTATCAATGCGAGAAGTATGGTTTTGTTTTTGAAAGATTTATTTATTCATGCATACAGAACTGGCCAGAATTGCAAGGACCATGAGAGGATTCACCAGAGACAGAGTAGGGACCAGAACAGGCCGATTGACCAAGTACACTGCTGACGGGAGCAGCGGGCGGATCAGGAGAGGTCTGCCCCGCCATGTGGTCACCTTCGGGTCAGGGATCCAACTCATGCTGAAGTGGCTTCAGCTTCTTAGTGCTATGCTTTAACCCACTGCACCACCAGGGAGGGCCCGAGAAGTATGCTTTTAAAATAATTTTTGGAAAAAAAATGCTTTACTAAAATTTAATATTTAGACTAGCTCTGGAAAATTCTCTAAGGTCACACATATCAGAAGTTCATGTGTGAAGCAGATATTAGATATTATAAGAAAGGGCAAAGTTCTAGGAGACATTAGGGAAAAATATCACTCTCAATAGCTTTTATTCTTCCAGTGTATTTTGACAAAGTACAGTGTCACGTGCCAGGGTAATAATACATAACGATTACACTAGCTAGTTCAAAACAAATAAATCTCATAAAAAATGGATAATTACCTTAAAATAGTCCTGTAAGGAAATAACTTATTAAAGATATCTCCAAAGATTCAAACACAATAAACCCTGAGGGAGGAAAAGCAGATAGGACATTTAACACATCCTAGTTAAAGTTATCCATCCACTCTATCATGAGACAAAACAATGGTGGTTTAAATTACATCTGCTAGTGACTGTTAACTGATGAAGAAAATTAAGTTATCAGAAATAGAGATTTACATTCGCCATATTTAAAGGGTACTGAAACAGTGTTTTATAGTGTAATTTTTGAGTTAAAAGTGCTCTGAAATTCTTATGATTAGATAGTCAAAACATATTTTATTTTACTACCTCTTAGGATTTATATTCTGGATATCTAC
>NW_004567113.1:27425049-27447837 GCF_000260355.1 Condylura cristata | reverse complement strand
TCATTTACATTCATTACACAATCTGTATGCAATTAATATTTGAAAAGTTTGATTGTTATCTGTTACATTGTAAAGAAATACCTTTAGCTAAAGGCATGGATGTAATGTCATTTATATAAACAAACACTATTTTGAGGACCTGAATATGTCTATTTTAGTAGTCATTAATTACAATTGTGGGAGCTTGAATCCATCTATGTTTCTTTGGGCTTCCTGTGCATATCCCCAGTGAATATACTGCAAAATGCACATGGGAAGATTTATTCATAATTGAATATTGGTCAATATTATATTCATTGCCACATGATTTAGCTTTGAATTGCTGAAGATAATCCATTTTATCTACCAATCTATAACCTATGTATCCCAAAAACTGCCATACGAATGGAAATGGAATCACATCAAATATTCCAGACTCTTTCTCTAGCTGTGCCACCTCTTCTAGGCTACGCAAACACCTGCCAACCTATCATGTTCTAAGTCATTCTGGGATTCCCTGGACATCTGTTCCCATGTTCCTTTCATTATGTACCTTGTCTTTCAGCCTAGCTTAATGTTCATAAGCACAGATATGACTTTGAGTCATATCCCAGAACATACTATTACATTACTTTGCCCAAGAGAGCAAAGGTCACAGGACTCAGTGAGTCACTTCATCTAAGGCCTTGGCAAATGTGTGGCACACAGAAGGCACCATGATAGTTTCTGTTGTCATGTCTGGTAACTTCTAGTATTATATGCAATAAATGTAGTTGTGTAGCCCCAGGTGCCACCAGACTTATTACTACCACACTGAGGTCTAACATTACCCAGAGGTATCACTGCCAGGAAAAATGCCAAGTCCTGATGTTTTGAGCACTGATGCACCCTCTGAGGACCTGCTTGCTCTTGGCACAACCTCCAGCCCTGCTGCTTCTGGCTCTGAGGCTGCTGATGCTGCGGAGATCTCACTGCCCTACAGAGAGCTTTGTCCAACAGCTCAGCTTTCTACTATCTCTTTTATTGTTCTAACTTTCTCTGGAGCAACCATGGGGCTTGCCCGTTTTCCTTTAACCAACTCTTTATAGCTAGAATAGTTCTTGCAAACTCATAGCTTAGGGGGAGCATTTATTGTTTATTAATTCACTTCTAATGTTCTTATGTTGGACTTCTACTTTCAATCAACTATAGAAATATATAATATATAATATATATATATATATATAAGATTTATTTATTTATGCATACAAAAACTCGGCTACAGAACAGAGGTGCGAGGTTGGGGTAGGGTTGAGAGTATTCACAAAGGCAGATTGGGGAGCAGAACAGGCAGATGTAGTGAAGTACACTGCTGAGGGTAGCAGCAGGCAAGAGGAAAGGTCTGCTGTGACATGTGGGTCAGTTCCCTGACCAGAGATGAAACTCTTGCTGCAGTGGCTATGGATAGCTTCCTACTGCTGAGAAATGCAACTCCTTACACCACCAGTGAGGGGCCCTATTATTAATTTTTATGTTATGTCCTGGTACATTTTTCCTTCTAGCTTCTGAAAATATTTTTCTTGACTTATATGTTTCCAATTTTGTAGGGTATAACTTACTTGCAGACTCTTATGTATAATATATGTGTAAACTCTAATTAAAATAACTGACAATACATGTGGCCTGAGTAGAATAGGGGGGTATTACTACAAATATAATGTAATTTCAAAAATAACAATTTTACAAAGAGTTCTGGATCTCAAGCTTCGTTTGACAGAAAATATCTTCAAAGTTCTCAGTAGATATTTTTTAATAAACAGTTAATAGTAAGCATGTTTACTATATGTTCTCTCAAAGAAATTTATATTCACACTTTAGAAAATTCTTGATTTTTTCCTATATTCAGATTTATTGTAGAATCTAATTGTCTAACTGAAGTATGAAGTGATATGCTGAGAATAAAAAAATGAAATTGAGTATTTTTTGAAATATAGTATTAAACATTTTAATATTTAATGGGAACTAGTTATTGTTTTCTTTTTGTTTTTTTTTTCTTTTGATATAAGGTAACCACACAACCAAAAGCCATGAAGAGCACAGTGAGAAACTTTTATATTCAAAATTATATTTTTGCTTTTCTGAAATATGATTAAATACAGATGGTTAAATATATGGCCAATGAATTAACCAAAGTGGTAGCAGCAATTGTGGTAGCAGCAAAGTGTGTGGAAAAGAACAAGTGCCCTGAGGTGACCATCATGTGAGGTAGATGAGAGAAGAAGGTACACCTACAAGGAGGACTCTCAAATTCAGACCAAGAGTCCATTGTGATTTAATTGCAGTCAGTCTGACAAGTCACTGTGATCCAATACAACTATCTTCTTCAACCAGCCTCTCAATTTCCTCTTTCAACTTCAGTATTAGAAAGAGCTGATTGCCTCCTATATCAAGGTTCCCTTCTTCAGTTATGGAACCCTCCATTATTGGTGAAATATACAATGATCTGGTCTTTATACTAATTTTCAATCCCCCCTTTGATATATCTGTCACCTCTAGGCCCTGTTTTGGTCATTGGCATTGAGATAATAAAACAATATTAGGCTACTAAATCAGAATTAGCAATACTCAAATTGTAATAACACCTTAAGGATGTAGCTAATGGTGAAATCGTCACAAAACCTGAAGAAGATGAAATAACACTTTGTCTCCTTTGTCTTATCCTTTCTGGGTGGGGCAGAACATTTCTTGGTTCAGATTTAACATAGCAGATTTAACCACGAATGATATGCATTACTCAAAATAAAGCTTATGCATTACTCAAAATAAAGCTATCTGGGTTAAAAAAAAAAAATCTTCATTTAAAGCCCCAGTAGTTAGATAGTTTAAGTGATAGCTTCTATGGACCGTATCCTAAGTAATTCATAGATTCAGAGACTCCACACATATATGTATTATAAACCACCCTTAATACATGAGGTACAGCATGCTGAAAATATTTCAGCTAATAAATTCCCTTTGTGAGTTTGCCAAAGTATTAGCAAAATTACAAGAGGATGTGACCTGCTTCTTACCTTTTACAAATCAGATATATAAGTTGAAAATCTATGTGAAACTTCCGGGATCCCTTCCCAGATGTTCTACCATACAATCTCCATCAACTCAACTATAATTAACATTGCCCATCATTAGGAGCAGATATTGGTCAAACCAAGGGGAATGTTGATATACAAATACTGATAATTCCAGTTTGATTTAAATGTAAGATTCCTCACTCCTGTACCACTTTGACTCTCTTCCCACACATGAAAATTTAAAATGCCATAAATTAATAAAATCTTGTGATTATTTTAGTGTCTAAGGAGCATTTACTCTCAAATAAAAAATTGTAAACAATTCAACATGAAAGCTAGGAACTGATTTAGTTATAAATCTAGGGTTAATTAGGGATGGATAACAGAAGTGAAAATGAGGGGCATGCCAATATAAATAGAGAAAGTGATGCCAGTACAAGATTTTCAGGGCATGAACTGCTTGTAAAGGGAAAGCCTCTGATATCAGAAGGAATTCATGAGTTTAGAAGTTTGGAAAACACACATTTATAAAAATCCATCAAAATATCTCACTTTCACTATCAGGATCTTACTGCTTACCAATGAATAAGTTGACTTTCATAAAAGAGACCTGATAGGATTGCTGCTAAATCATTCCTTAGTGGGTGCAGAAGCACACCTTGATCCAGCACTAGTGAGGATTCATCAAATAGGCACACACTACAGCTATATTCATTCTGCAGATTTCCATCATCTAATGATATGTTCTTTCCTTTTCAACCCAGCCATGTCAGATAACCATCACTAATAACCTTTGCCTTCAGATTGGTTTTGTTGCTTGCATGCTCAGGTGGTAATAACTGCTAAACACAAAAAGTAATGTTACATGCATAATTATTTCCATCTCCTTTAAGTAGAATTTAGTTAAGAGGTTGAGAGCTCAGTGCATCTTTTAGAGGACTAAAGTGACACATTAAAAAGTAATTTCCAGAAATTGTTTCTTAAACCAAATCAGAAAGCTGGAAAGTAAGGTACAACCCTCCTCTATCTCTAGCAGTAGAATGAGATTGAAAAAAATGCTACCAAAGATGTTATTTCCAGGACCATCCTTAACTCTAAAAGGATTAGCACCATCAAATATACCTGCTCCTTGGCTCTCTTCTCTCTTCTAACCTCTGGTAATGATACATTTATCAATTGGGAATCTCTCTCATTTCATGTGGGTGAAGGTTTTACAACTGATCTATAAAATCTAAAAAAAAAAAAAAATCTTGAAGTCCAGTAGTAAGGTGAAAAAAGCATGATTATTTTCCTTTTTTTTTTGTTTTGTTTACACGTAAAAATAAATTTCAGTCATGCTTAATAAGTAAGTCATTGTATCTGATGTGGCCATGATTGCCTTTCTACTGGAAGCAACCATCAACATAGAATGTGCATTTATATAAGATGAGAAATGCTTGTCAATGTTAATAAGTTTCTTATTGTGACCAATTTAAAAACATCTTATATGCAAACCCCTGAAAGGTGAATAAAATAAGAGATAGCTTATGATTTATTTAATAATATTTTTTTCATGAAACAATATTAGTAGGTATTGGGATTTTAGTATTCAATGCCACCAAACATAAGCATCTTAACTGCTACTTTTTCATACAACTGTGTGAGTACAATTGAATGCCTCCACTTGGCAAGTAAAGAATTAAAAAGATGAGATCAAGAAGAAATACACAGAATATTCACATCTGTATAAAATATAATGCGTGTGTGCATGTATGTGAATACCTACTTCATGCATGCTTAAATATGGAAACTGGGGGTAAATGTATAATGATAATACAAATGAATTTTACAACATAATAACAAGCTGATACAACATAAATTTCCATCAAGCCACTGGAACATAGAAAGCCAAAAAATAAGAAGACTAAACTAGTAAGAGAGAACTTGGTAGAACTGAAATATTAGAGCCAGGAATATCTCACCATACTCTTGAAGAAGAGCTAGAAACAAAATGTTTGTAAACCCAGTGAAACAGAATAATAAACATACCTAAAGGATTTGATGGTATTATGAATCATCAGGGAATACTATTTGAATGTGATGAACATAATTGAAAGTCTATGAAAATCTTTTATAAAATTTTAGAAACTTGGCCCTCCCTGGTGGCTCAGCGGGTTAAAGCACAGCACTAAGAAGTCAAAGCCACTTCCGCATGAGTTCGATCCCCGCCTGCCCCGGAGGTGACCACATGGAGTGGCAGACCTCTCCTGACCTGCCCGCTGCTCCCCTCAGCAGTGTACTTCGTCGATCTGCCTGTTCTGCTCCCCACTCTGTCTCTGGTGAATCCTCTCACCCTCCGCATCTCTGGCCTGTACCCCAGTTCTGTATGAATAAATAAATCTTTAAAAAAAAAAATTTAGAAACTTAATAAGAAATGCCTGTCACGTTTAAAGTGGAAAATATAGATCTTAGATAATAAAGAATACAGCATCTTAAGAAAAGAAAAAAAGATAAATTTATTTTTCTGTGACATTACTAAATAACAGAACTTACTGAATCTATAGCTATACCTTCAAGGAAACAATACCCCAGGAATTTTAAATATGACAATTTATTCATTTCTAATACATCTGAATGTTAGCCACAGAGAAACAAAGAGTTGACATTCCACACATTTAGAAATATACTATTTGTTATTGTTCCTAAACACAATATTAATATAGGTTATAAAGCATCATCAATGAATAAGGAATTCATGTACATATAACTTAATAAAAATGTTTTGAACTTAGATTATCATTTGAGATGAGAGCTGAATGACAAAGAGCCAGCCAGTCATGAATCTGAAGGAAGAGGAGCTGGAAGGCTTACTTCAGGGACATTATGAAGTAAGATTAGAGATTCAGGCAAGACCTCAAGTTTGTTAGGCTTTACAGATTAGAGTAAAATGTAGAAGCCTGAAGTGTGTTGCCATGGAAAGCCATGAATGCTTTTGAGCGGGGTGGTTACTTGACATGATTTGCATTTAGAGATCACTGCAACTGCAGAAAGGAAGAGATTTCTGGAATGTAAACTAAAAGAGGAACATCAGATAGATGTTTTTGTAAGAACTTGAGGTGTGATTCTGATTTAGACCAGGTACACAGTAGTGAAGCTGCAGATAAGTGGGATGTATGGAATATATTTTGGAGAAAAGGTGATAAATATAAAATAAACTGGTTATCAAGAATGAGAAAAACTGGAAAAATTAGGATAATCTCTAGAGGTTGCCTTGGCAAGTGGACAAATATTGTTATTTGGTAGATGGAGGATATTATATTAAAAACTGCATTTATGAGGAGAGGTAATGAAGAGATCTCTTTTTTAAGTTGATTAAGTTACAGATAGTTCTTAGATGTGAAGCAGCAGGCTGAATATCTTCGAGGCACTGGAAATGTAGCTAATGCTTTGAAGGAGAACAGTGCTGATGGATATCAGCCAATGTACCAGCCTGAGAAAGGAAAATACCACTATCCCTATGGAAGCCTGGGGGTCTAATCAGGCAGGCTGCTGGACAGTGCCCTGGAGACTCCATGAATTATTTGAAATATTTGAGTTAGAGAGAGCAAAAGAAATACATTCCATAGAACGGGTGATTGCAAAGCCAGAGAAATTTTGTTTTATGGCTGTTATTTCAGATCCACTTTAGTCCTTGGAAGCTAGTGCTTCTTCAGACATACTAGTACATTATTAGGTATGATGAATGCTCTAAGGGATTCGGTGTGGATCATACATACACATTCTGGCATTCTAGTAATTAATCTTGCACAAATACCAATTAGGAAACTGCAGTTATGCCTTTTAATTTCTTATGTTATATCTATGGGAAAGAAAAGGACCCTGGGCTTATAGTAAAACTAGAAAGTACACAAAGCTTTCCTAAGTAAGTATATATTTTGACAGTTCAAATTGTTTTAGATTTTTCCAGTTTTCCATATGAGCATTTATTATTTTTACTTTAATAAAAGCACCTCATAAACACATTCATATTTTTCACTATGCAAAAATTCAAATTCCTATCACATTTTTGGAAATTGCCTTTGCTGTGTTAAATTACATACATCAATTTGTTTATATGAAGCACTGTATGAAGAAAATACAAACTACTAAGACATAAAAAATTTCATGAAAATGCTATGAACAAGGATGAGAAACTGGAAAGAAATCCCCAATATAAGGGAGATTTAAAAGAAAAGGTTTCTTCTCAAACAGAGACAATAATGAGATGATTAAATAAAGCTTTTAGACATCTTATAACTTAGGAAAATATTAATGCTATATTGTATAGTTCTATGATATATAAATTACATTTTCAGTATAATCACAGATGTTTAAAATAGTTTTAAACATCAATATACTATGGCAGAATGTTAGCTACAGTTACTCCTGAGAGTTGGGTTTATTTATTTATTGTATTTCTTCTAAGTTGTCCTTTTTTATTTTATTATATTTATATTTTATTCTGATAAAATTTCACTGAATATATTTTAGTTTTATAGTTAACATATTTTGTTGGGAAAATGCCAGGTTATGCCTTTAAAATCTAGAATTCCATAGGGCAATTGTTAAGAAAACAAATAGCATGTCTCTTCCACCTAACTTAACTAAATAAGATGATATTAAAAAGCATACAAAGAATGGAAAGTTCAAATCCAACTTTGTTTCTAATAAAACTGATATCTGTGGTGGAGCCAGTTTCTTAGAAGTGAATACCACTATTTGATATATCCCCTTGTCAGTGACACATGACCACTTCTAATAAATAAATGGAGTGGGAGATTCGTTCTTTTGAGGGCAGGCTGGTTTCTATGAGAAAAAAAAAAAAAAAAGAAGGAATGACAAACCATATACTCATGCCAGCTGCTCATCTTTAAATCAGTATCCAAATAAGTCATTCATCCTTTGCAGCAGAATGATTTGTGGGAGAGGAGAATGATAGAAACTAACAGTACTGTGCTTTTGGAACTCCCTCCACATGAAAAGAGACCCCAGAAGTTAGGAAGTACCACATGGGTCACATTTTATATAAGGACAACTTCATTTCAATGGTTTAAGTTTACCTCTAAATGGGCCCTCCCTGGTGGTGCAACGGGTTACGATGCAGCACTGTAAGCTCACCTCAGCCGCTTCAGTGCTAGTTTGATTCCCAGCGCCAGAGGTGACCCAAATGGCATGGCAGACCTCACCTGTCTCTCCTGCTGCTCCCCTCAGCAGTGTACTTTGGCAATCTGCCTGTTCTGCTCCCCTCTTTGTCTCTGGTGAATCCTCTCACCGCCCCTGCACCTCTGGCCTGTATCCTTGTGTATGAATAAACAAATAAATCTCAAAAAAAAAAAAAAAAAGGTATCTGATATCTGTGGTGGAGCCAGTTTCTAAATCATTAACATTGTTGTAATCCAATGTTATTTCAAAATAATTAAAAACATAAAAAAAACACGATATCTAGAACAAAAAACACATGTACTTCTGATTATGACTTTATATTACACAGTTACAATTATTCTTAAGCAATTTAGAAAAAAAAAAACTCTGAGGGTATCATCAAAATCCATCAACATAATTGCTATAACAAAGTTTATAAATATACTACTTTGATGTTGCTTTTTGAAAATACTTTCTAGAATGGAATTATTCTATGTAGAAAGAAGAAGAGAAAAGAAAAAGTTCATCTTGTTTTCGCCAAATAGAAAATTGTAAGTAATAATTTACCTTTTAATGTATGCAAATTAAATCATGTTCTATTATTTTTATATTTGTATACCATTTAACAATATTTTGGACTACTTCCTATTGAAGCACATAGAAATCTATTTGTATCATATTTATGAAAGAAAAGCATTCTGTTGTGTAAGCATATTTTAATTTATTTATCAACTGACTTGGTGAATAATTAAATTTGGGTAACATTAAAGATGCTGAGCATCATACCCTTTGCTCATCAGATTTTTTTTTCTAGACAGAAATATTACAATCCAAATGTCTAGATGAGGAAATGCACAGCTAAATTTATGTTCTAGATCCCAATATAGGTAGCCATTAAAAAAAATAAAAAGTACTGAATTGAATAATATTTCTACCAAAAGTAATTATTGGTTTGGATAGATTTCCAGTTCATTGAAAGTGTTGTGTACTGCATTTTCACATTTGAATACTGAAAAATGATTAAATATATTTGACCAGTGACCATATTATTTGGCAATATTTCTCCAGCCTAACAAAATATGGAGTGCAATTTTTGTTTTTAAGATTTACAGAGGCTCAGGGGCGGTGAGAGGCTTCACCAAAGACAGAGTGGGGAGCAGAAAAGGCAGATCCACGAAGTACACTGCTGAGGGGAGCAGCGGGCGGGTCAGGAGAGGTCTGCCACACCATGTAGTCGCCTTTGGGGCAGGCGGGAATCGAACTCATGCGGAAGTGGCTTTAGCTTCTTAGTGCAGTGCTTTAACCCGCTGCGCCACCAGGGAGGGCCCGGGAGTGCAATTTTAAGTATTCATAATAGCACAATATTAAGGAGCAAATTGGTAAAATCTGGTGAATTTGTACTTGTTCCAAGGTGTGATTTTAATGTGTTTCCAATTAAGACATTTAATGAGTAAAAGAATAACTAGCATGTTTGGTTTAAAAATACCCTAACAATTTGTCCAGCCAAAATCTAAATAAGTAACATTTTCCTTTTGCACTAATTCCAAAACCAATACCAAATACTTAAGTATATTTAGAGGCTTCATTATGTCACAATTTCTAACCTGTGATATAATGGAAAAGGCTTATTTATTCATCTACTTAAGAAAAACATATCATGAGTATGTATGCTTTAGTTACTACTGAGTGCTAAGAATACAAAAATTATCAGACATGGCCTCTTCCCTGTAGGATTTTTTTAGAAACTATATATTGTATCATAGTATTACATAAGCTAAGATCTACAGTGTAAAATTAGACAACTTAAAAAATATATGTAATATGCATATTTATACCACATTAGAATTTAGTCTCTGAATTAATTTGTGAATTTGGACCATTCTGACTACTAATATGAAGTATACTAAATATTTATTAATGCACTTAAATGTAAAATGATGGACTCAGAAAACATAGTATATATGTTACAGAACTATTTATTTGTTCCTAAAAAAGTTAACATTTGATGACCATTCAATTTATAATTCATCAACTTATAATACTGACATGTCAGTATGGTTATCCCTGAAAAGATACCAAATCCCTGTCATATTGTAAGTTGTTTCCCAATGTAGGTCTCGACTATCAAAACATTATCTGTCTGCTACTTTAGGTTCTTACTCTTAGCTAAGAAATCAGTGACCTATGGGAAGGGAAAAAAAAAAAAAGTAGAATAATTACAGGTTTTTATTTCATTTGATTAGTTTGTGGATAAAATGACTTTCACAAGGCCCTTCCTGATGGTGCAACAGGTCAAAGTGCAGCACTGTGAGTCTATCCACAGCCACTGTAGCAGGTGTTCAATTTGGGACCAGAGAGGTAACCCACAAGTTATAGCAGACCTCTCCTATCTTGCCAGTGGCTCTCTTCAGCATTGTATTTCAGTCAATCCACCTGTTCTGCTACCAGCTCTGTCTCTTGTGAATCCTCTCATCCCCTGCACCTCTGGCCTGTAACCCAGTCCTTATATGCATAAATAAATAAATCTTCAAATAAAATGGCCTTCACAAAGTATTGTGAAGTATTATGAAGTACTGACTTCACAAAGTCAGTATTGAGAAAATGGAGACTGAATTGGAGTGAATCAGGATGATGGTCAAGCTATCACTTTCTTATAGACACTGGCATCGATAGAACCATTGAATAGAAAGTTTGACATCTTCTAATTTACAAATATTCAGTTACATACTTGAGACTTATTTGCCCAATGTCTCTGCCCACAATTTGTTATGAATTTACAATTTAAAGGCATAGCACTTTCCCATCTATCATAAACTTGAAACATTTTCCATCAGAAGACTGAAAAAAAATGCTGCTTAATAACTTTTACAATTTAACTTTAAGTAAAAATAAAAATAGGGCCCTCCCTGGTGGCACAATGGATTAGGGAGCAGCACTGCAAGTTAGCTTTAGCCGCTTCAGTGCCAGTTCCATCCCCCATCCCAGAGGTGACCACATGGCGTGGCAGACTTCTCCTGATCCCCTGCTGTTCCTCTCTGCTGTGTACTTCATCGATCCTCCTATTCTGCTCCTCTCTCTTTTTCTGGTGAATCCTCTCACCCCCTTGCACCTCTGACCTGTACCCCACTTCTGTATGCATAAATAAATAAATAAATAAACAAACAATGATATAAAAAAATGAACATGCTGTTTAAGTATGATAAGATGAGAATAAACTTGATGCATGTGATTTGCCACTTATGCTGTAACACCATAAAAATAAATATTGTCTGGGAATGTACTGAAAACATAGCATCTTCAACCAGTCCAAATTGTTCATAAAATGTCCATTTCAATGGTATACTATAATTAATAGGCAATACTCTGTAGAATTGTGTGGAACTTGAAACAATGAGACAAGTTTAAAGGAAGAGTTATGTTGTAAAAGGAATGGCATAAAAAAAGAGATGCCTAGCCCTCCCTGGTGGTGCAGCGGGTTAAAGCACAGCCCTGAGAATCTAAAGCCGCTTCGGCCATGAGTTCGATTCCCACCTGCTCCGGAGGTGACCACATGGTGTGCAGACCTCTCCTGACCCACCCGCTGCTCCCCTCAGCAGTGTACTTCATCGATCTGCCTGTTCTGTTCCCCACTCTGTCTCTGGTGAAGCCTCTCACCGCCCCTGAGCCTCTAGCCTGTACCCCCGTTCTGTATGCACAAATAAAAAAATCTTTAAAAAAAAAAAAAAAAAGAGAGATGCCTTTGAATGGTGAGTATGAAACTGTTTGGATTAATGTAATACTAAAGTGGATGTATTTTGTTTACCCTTTACTTTGTTTTCCTATAGAATACCCAGTGATCATAGGACTTTCAAAGATGTTTGTGATATGCTCCTAGAAATGCAAATGCAAGCAAAATAAAAGTGTATACTGGAGCTGCAAGTCACTTAATCCAGATGGCATCTTTATTAAGACTGTTGAATATTTTTCAGTGTTTTGACCAATTTTTTTTTGTCTATATCCCCAGTAATAAGCAATGCTAAATCTACTAAGCATCTAAAACCTTGGAAGAATGCCCTAAGTAAATGGTGTATTTTAACACAGTTTATTAAAAAACATATTGGAAGTATTGCTTTATAACATTATACAGATTTGGGTTATATAGCACTTTAGTCTGCATCTGCATATATACTGCATTATGTTTACTATGAAAAGTCTCGTTGCTGTCCCACCTACCATCTACCTCCTTCCCCTATGATAACTGCTGCTTTGCTCTGTCTAAAAGGGTGTCCTTGTTTTGTTTGCTCATTATTTTAACAAAAGTGAATATTTGGGGTAGAGTTGTTAACTCCTTAATTTCTGCAGTTCTAGAACTTAATTTCTGACTTGAGGATGATGTACCTGTATTCTCATAAGATAGGCTCCTGAAAACAGAGACAGGTAGTATTTTCCTGCTGCAGTTGTGGTCCATAACACAGAGCCTGTACACAGCGGGTGCTCTGCACAGGCCTAATTAGAGGAGGACTGATTGGCTAGATGTCAGAATGAATGATGGACTACATAGTTTAAGGAAAAGAGATTCCATTTGTCATCATTGTAACAAGGGGAGAAAGGAAGAACTGTGTCCTCAGCAGTTGTTTGGAGAGGGTCATTAAGCTACAGGCGCCATTCCTTGATTTTTCAAGTGGTGACTGCTCCATTCACTCAGCAGGTAATGCCAGCAACTCCATCACTGATAGCCTCAGGGGAGGCCACTTAAGGGGTAACTGTCACTTTAAGGGGATTTCATATTCACAGAAACTGCAGGCTTCTAGATCTATCCTATGTCCTATATATGTTGCACACAACTTCTGAACACAAACACGAAAATATGAAATAATTATATTGAATCTAGCTGTCCTCTCTGCCACAGCCAGGGCCACTGGATAGTGCAAATTCACATTGTAAAATTATAGTAGTTCATTTGAAAACTGATAAAAGAGAGATGCAAAGTAATGTAAGTAAAATCATAAAATACATTTTATGTACCATTAATTCTGATAACTGATTTTATTGCTTTGGAAAATTATTATGGCAGTCTGCTACAAAATACTTAACCTAATTTAAATTTCAGAACACAGTTTTTGGCAAATCACTAGAAGCAATATTTTTAATCAATGAAGTGAATCTAATTTGGATTTCAGAAGGAGAGAGAGAAACAAAGTTTTGTAAGGTAAGCACTTTGTATTTCACAACTGTGCTTTAAATGTTGTTACAAGGAGCAAAAAATGGAATAATGACTTTATACTTCTCTGCAGAAAACCCACAAAAGATCAAGAGTCTAAACTATTTCCTTGCTGGCACATTTTAATTGATATTTTTATACAGTCATTATGGTTCCAGGAACTACTTTATCACCACTACACACAATAATTTTGCCAAGAACCAGATGATGTTTTGAAGTTCTATTATAAAACCTAGCAAGAATAAGAATTTTAAAACTGCTGTCTTTGTTGTGATTGACAACTAAAACATAACAAGTTATTCTTCTCAGTCATTTACATCAGGAAGACAATATCACATTGTTTTCATTTTTAAAAAGATTTATTTATTTACTGGGGTATAGGCCAGAGGTGCAGGGGCGGTGAGAAGATTCACCAGAGACACAGTGGGGAGCTGAACAGGCAGCTTGACGAAGCACACTGATGAGACAAGCAGTGTGAGATACCGGAGAGGTCTGCCACACCATGTGGATCACCATGCAGGGTAAGAAACTCACACTGAGGCAGCTGTGACCAGCTTGCAGTGCTATGCTTTAACCCACTGTGTCACCAGGGAGGGCCACACATTGTTTTCCAATGTTTTACTTTCCAGTTCAGATTTGTTTGATGGCATCACCTTTATCAAAATGTTTGGCTGCATCAAACATTAATACTATAAATATGTCTCCTATACAGATGCAAAGCAAAATCTCTACTTTCTTGTTTGCTCACTATAAATATTGGCAAATATTAGGAAAAAACAATTTTTTTCTAGCAGTTGGCTGATTACATGCTGTGAATTGTAGGCAGCCCTTACAGAATCCTGGCTTCATTTCCTTCTTTTATTTCTTCCTGAAGCAATCATCCATGATACCAGCAAATAAAGCTATCCGCTGAACTTAACCTAAAGCCTAGATGAGGTCAGTGATTGTCAGAGTAGAATGAGAGCCAGCGATACATAAACTGCCCCTCCTCCAGACATTGCTGAGGAATATAAACTTTTTTTTTTTAATGATACATATGTGTTGATAAGAGAAGTGAATTAACTCTACTTGTTCAAGAGCTAGTACAGGCTTTAAAATCAGCTGCTTTTTATTTATATGTTGATTATTCCTAATGAAGTAAAGATGCATGTAAATTAAAGCAGAAGGTTTCTCAACTCATTCTAGATATTAACATGTTTAGTTTATCTCAAAATGTTCTATTATGCACAACAAAGAAACTAGGCACAGAACACAACTTTTTACCACTTGTTATCAACAAACTATTTTCTACTGATACATGTGTACTTAGGATGTGTGGAAGTAGGTGAGAAGACTTAGCTCCACACAAATGAATTTAACATGACTTGATAAGAAAAATTAGGTACTTACAAAGTGTTATCAGGAACCAATTTGCTAGGTGGTCCTCAGACAATGAACAGGCCACCCAAGTCTCATGGGAGACTGTTAATCATCTCCTAAAAAATGAGAATTCTGATGCTCTTGGCAGAAAAACACTCTTGAACAGATAACCCAATCAAAGAACTTTTGAATGGAACATGAGAGCTGCATTTTTCATAAAGCAAGATCAAATATCCAATATGTGTCATGTAGAGCAATGGATTTCTTGCCAGGGTATTTACTATGTCATTATCATTGGGAAGTAAGGATATTAGGAAATTATATTGGGATCTTGATCATTTAATCTTCTACATAATAGACCATTTTACCAAATTAAAAGGCAGACATTTCAGGCAAAAATTTGCAACTAAAGAGGATGATTTGTTTACAAACATCCCAGATTTAGGCATTATTTGAAATACCATAATTTCAATCTCAGAATTTCACAGGACATAAAGAAAATGCATTAAATACATCATTTGAGAAATAATGTATTGAAGAACATAATATAACTCCAAAATAATTTATAAATATGGTACACATTTATAGGGATAAAGGAAATAACTAAAATAAAGTAGAGCAAAATGTAGCTGGCCTGTCTTGGGTATTAATAAATTAAGAAATTCCTTTATTATCCTTATGTTTTCTCACTTTATTACAAAATAATATGTTAAAATATTAGACTGGAGTAAAATTATTTTTAAATGTTCTATCTTTCATAATTTGCACATTGTAACAATAAATTGCACACACACTTATTTAATTTATAGGCTAAATCAAATATTACTTATACGTAATCTAAAGGGATATTTCTTAAGTTGACACAATTAGAAAAATCAGTGATTAAACACATAGTTCCCTTGCCATGACTCCCAACAACTGAAATAAAAGTCTCAGTCTTTTTGATTCACTATTGTTTAAATGTATCGTTCATAGAAAGCTAAGAAAACTAAAAATTGTCCTATTCCTTATAAATTGGTGATAAATTGACTAAAAAAAAGCGTTCCTTCCATCTCTATTGTGTTTATCATTCCTAGTAGATCTTTGATCAAAACATTTAAAACAGTTGGGCTGAGTAAACATATGTCAGAAATCAAATTCTACCTTACCAGTGAAGTTTACCTAAGTTACTATATGCCTATAGATCATTATACTAATCTTGCTTCCTAAGGACTTGACAAATTGCAGCACCTGAGAATGCTTAATTTTAAAAATGCAATAGTTAATGAGAGCGTCTTCAGCAAACTTGGAAATGTTCCCCTTATCTGCCTGTATAACTGACTAAGAGATCCATCTGCTGCCCTCCAGATTCCCTCCATGCTCACTCCAAGGCAGATCAGTTATGAACTACTTCCAGCCAATGAATGTGCACCCTGTGGAACAAATAAAGCTTACTCTTTGAAATGTGGAACTTCTCTGATTAGTGCTCTGGGACTCCCATTTGGCTTTGCCAGCCTTTCTTGAATGTACACTAAAATCTGAGAATTTTCCCATTCTAACTTTTTCTTTTCCCTGCTCTTTTTCAGCATCACCACAGCTAAAGTCTCTCTACAAATTATTTATTCCCACTGATTTTGTCCTTAACCCTCATTTACTGCAATAATTTATTCATGTATTGAATTCTGTTTTACCATATGTTTCTTAGAAAAATCCTACAACTAGAAGTATTGCCAATAGTGGGCTAAGAAAACAGGCAAGTTAACAGAAGAACAAAGCTATGCCTGGTGATGATGAATTACTAATGAATTCTCTGTTGGTGACTTGCAGATATCGCAGTGAAAGGAAATTCTTTTTGTAGGTAAAATGGTTCCAGAAATTAGAGGTAGGGTAACTGGTGGTGGCATGGTGTAAAAATATGTATTTCAAAGTTTAAGCTTAGAATCCCAAAGAAAATACAATGATGTTAAGACTTAGAAGATGAAAGCATTTATCTCAATGGAAGTCATGAACTTTTGCTGAGAACCTAGACCTGGCCCAATTTTTATACCAAGAATTCTTTGACTAAAGAAGTATCTGGTTTCTGAAAGGCCCTGTAACATTGATACAAGTACGCACTATCATCTTATACCAGTCTCCTCTAAAGGAGACTGAAGGTATTTAACTAGGTGACTTTGCAGTGGGAATAAGAGATTACCTAGGCATTGTAAACTCTAAGGGACACATTGCATGTTTTCAGTTATACCATAAGATCTAAAGCATGAAATAGACATCCTGTTGAAATAGCATAATAGCTAAACTACTGCTCACAAGGTTTAAAAAATAAAAAATAAAAAAAAGTAATAATCGGCCTTCCCTGGTGGCCCATGGGCTAAAGCACGCCACTGCAAGCTAGCCGTAGCTGCTTCAGTGTGAGTTCAATCCCCAGCACAGGAGGTGACCACATGGCACGGCAGACCTTTCCTATATTGCCCATTGTTCCCCTCAGCAGTGTACTTCATCAGTCGACCTGTTCTGTTCCCCACTCTTTCTCTTATGAATTCTCTCACCACCCCTGCACCTATGGCCTGTACCCCAGTTCTGTATGCATAAATGAATAAAATATTAAAAATAAAAAGTAGTAATTTTTGAGAGTCTAAGATTTGTTAGTCACCAAAGATTTCCTAAAATCGTTTTTTTTTTTTAAGATTTTTTAAAAGATTTATGTGTGCATACAGAACTGGGGTACAAGCCAGAGACTCAGGGGCAGTGAGAGGCTTCACCAGAGACAGAGTCGGGAACAGAACAGGAAGATCTACAAAGTACACTGCTGCACTGCTGAGGGGAGCAGCAGGCGGGTCAGGAGAGGTCTGCCACACCATGTAGTCACCTCTGGGGCAGGCGGGAATCGAACTCATGCGGAAGCGGCTTTAGATTCTCTGTGCTGTGCTTCAACCCGCTGCACCACCAGGGAGGGCCGATTTCCTGAAATCTTTTAGGAAAGATTTAGGAAAGATTTCCTAAATTCTTATATTTATTTATTATATCATAAACATTATTAGATACATATTTGTCTGGTACTGTGGTCATACAGCATCACATTTAAAGTCACTGCATCCATGGTTCCATCAAGTGACTGTTTCACCAATCTTTCGGGTAGAAGTGGAATCCATATACTTGGTAACTGGAATAACCATCACATTTGGGTCTTAACTTATGGGTAAAAGTCACAGAGCAGGAAATGTCAAGTGGAAATACCTGAAACTATGATCCCTCACACATTAGCCAAAGTAATACATACAAAATAAATATCAGAAGACAGGGAGGATTGTGAAGTTTAGTGCCATCACAGATACTGTCACCTATCATAGCAAAATGTGTCTCACCATTTAGTTTCTGTAGAAGGTAGAATGGCCTGGAGAATAAAACATAGACTTGTAATTAGCGGTACCCCAATGCAAACACTGTAGGAGAAAGAAATTAGAAAAGTTGATTTAAATATTCATTTTTCTTACTGTGTGGGTAGAGAGTGACAATCTTCTCAACTGGTGGAACTACAAATTTTGTATTGGTCATTGACTTTATGTAAAGAGCAAAGTGGCCTAAGGAGAAAATATGGTATTGAGAAATCTAGAGGTAGAGCTAGAGCTAGAGATTCTTGGGCACAGTGAATGGCTTGTCCATGTGATCAGGGACTAAAAGAGAAAGACCAGGACTACAACGAGGATATCTGGAATTGAAGCATGTGGATGGCCATTCTAAGTGGGCACAAAGAGTGCAGTTTTTGTATTATACTTTAATGACCACCAGAAAACACGCAGAACACAAGATACATTAAAAATGGAATCAGCAAAATAACGTAACCAGTAAATCCTAGTGAGTTATCACCATTGTTTACAGTAGATAGTGAAAAGAGCACAGAAACAATGTGGTCATGGTGGCAGAAAATAAGATTATTATATATAGCATGGATTCTTAACTTTACATGGTTAATTTGTTGCTATGTTTGAATATTCAACTTGCCAGAAATGAAGAACAATTCTGTGCCACTGATACGACATCTCCTCAAGGAAATGTACTGGCCACTCGGTGACAAGTTAAATATTTTAGACACATTCACCTAATAATACTACATAAACTCAACCGTAGAAAAATGTAAATTAAGAGGAATTACATAATAGCCTTCCCTTTACTTCAATGAAAATAAAGGATTCAAGTTGCCCAAACCTTTTGATTTTAGAACTGGTCATCAAGCATTTTCTGGGTTTGATTTGACTGCAAATAAGGCATACTCAACTTTTCATTCTCACTTCCTCTTTTGTATAGACACTTGAAACATTTATCAAGATATAAGAACCATTTCACCAGGGTTCATGAAGGTATAGTGCACAAGTCTGAACCATGTAGCAAGAGAGAGAAGAAAGCACTTGTAATTTTAAGTCAATAATTGAAGACACATTAAAATATACCCAACCCAGGTTCTTACATTATTTGTGGGTATATGCTCAGGAAAGTGTAGAACTGTGTGTAGGTATACATATGTATTTGAAATCATGTTTATACTTTTTTTACAAGCTGAAACAGAGAACAAAGATCTATCTATCTATCTATCTATCTATCTATCTATCTATCTATCTATCTATCTATCTATCTATATATATGCAGCAATAACATAACATACAATTGCTGTTACTATTTTTGTCTGTGAGTAATATTTAATTATATGTGTTTAATATTTAATTATCACAAAGGCATAAACTGTGTTCGGCATGCACAATTTCTTAAAACTTTACTTGACTCATTTGACATAATTGACTCATTTTATATCATTTGAAGAGTAGTTATTATGAAAACTACCTGTATAACAATTAATACAAACACTGATAAATCATCAGTACAAAATGGTCTCTGGAATGGAAAACAAAAATATGACTTATTAGTACATTTTGTTTTCTGCAACAGTTCATGAGATATTTCAGAAACATAAAAATATTTATTGTTTATGTTTTGCTTTAATTTTCAATAACAAGCATATGTAATAATAATTTGCAAATCGAGAAGTTGCTATGCTCTGAATGTGCTATTCACCCCCTTAAAGTATGGTTTTAATGTTGACGATTCTGCATAACTAAAGGTTTTAAAAACTAAACTAGAAGTTTAGACTGTAACTGAAATATTTTCACATATAGTGTCAAGTGCCATAAGTATCATTTAAAATCTTACCACCTGAATTATCCTGTACACTGCTGAGGGGAGCAGCAGGCAAGACAGGAGAGGTCTGCTGCACCATGTGGTCACCTCCAGGGCTAGGGATGGAACTCACACTGAAGAGGCTTGCTTGTAGTGCTGAGCTTTAACCCGACACAGAAATCTTATATTGCATTACCTCTACAATAAACACTAAAATTTGGAAATCTATCTTGAACTTCTACAACCATTTAAAGCTAGATTTACAGATAAAGAAATGAAAGCACAATCAATTTAAACAACTCCCCCAAGATCACACACTAGTCACAGAGCCACTACTACTAATTGAGTTGTATAATAAATATATAATAAACTAATTTTATGAAATTATCCAAGGTGGTCAGGCTTTCAAATTATATAATTTTTTAAAAGAGAAAGAAAAATAAATGCTATTTTGAGAAGATAGACCTCTGCCAATAAGAGCCATGAGATGGTAAGTTTCAAATTGTTCTACAATCACTAACTTTTATTTGTAGAGATTCTTATAAAACAGTGTGACCCACACAATTTCGTCTGATATTGACAACAAATAGCCTGAGATAAGAATAATATAAAACATTAAATAAGAATAAGTAGGAATCATTTATACATATTAACAAAAAAGAAAAAAAAAATGAGGTCCAAGGAGTTGAAATCCTTTTCATATTCACATCACTACCAAGTAGTGGAGAGAATCAGGACCCTTCAGGCTAGCACTGCTACTACCATTTCTGCTCAAGCATTTCCTGGATCTGCCTTTCCCTCTGTATCGTCTTTATCTGAGCAATACAGAATTCTGCTTAAAGAAGTTTTCAGATGGAAGAAGAGCTGAAATTTAAGAGCATAAGGAGCTTACTTTTATCTTTCATCACAAGTACTATAATTCTGAGCAAGAAATTGGACAGAATTGTTAGCCTTAAACTCAAGGATGAATATAATGTTTCCTTTCTCCTCTGAAATGTAGCTCATTAGAACAACTTGACATTTTCACTGTCTACTACAGCAAAGAGTCCTTCCTTCCTTGTGGTGTATTTTTCCCAGCCAGAACCACACCTAGTAGTGAAGAGAAAATTCAACTGTTAACACCATTGACTAGTTTTCTTAGTCAGCTCATTAATTTCCTTTAAAATATGGCCCTCCCTGGTGACGCAGCGGGTTAAAGCACAGCACTAAGAAACTAAAACCACTTCCGCATGAGTTCGATCCCAGCCTGCCCCGGAGGCGACCACATGGCGAGGCAGACCTCTCCTGACCCGCCCGCTGCTCCCCTCAGCAGTGTACTTCATTGATCTGCCTGTTCTGCTCCCCTCTCTGTCTCTGGTGACTCCTCTCACCCTCCGCATTTCTGGCCTGTACCCCAGTTCTGTACGAATAAATAAATAAATCTTTTAAAAAAATAAAATAAAATAAACAGCAAAAGTCCTCCCTCGGTTAAGTCTCAACACTAAGACATTACTAGAAGCCATTGCAACATGAGTTTGATCCCCATCAGGGAGCTGACCCACATGGCACAGCAGATCTCTCCTGTCTTATCTGCTATTCCCTTCAGCAGTTTATTTTAGTCAATCCATGTTTCTGCCACCCACTATGACTCTGGTGAATCCTCTCAATGCTGCCACCCTCTCATCCCACACCTCTGGACTAAGCCCCAGCACTTGTATGCATAAATAAAGAAAACAAATCTTTAAAAAAAATAAGGAAGACATCCATGAAGTAAGTGTCAATTTTGTAATAATTTTACAAGCTATATAGTATCCTTAAGTTCCAATTAAGATATTTGATTTTTCGTTACCAATACAAAGCTTAAGATCACTAAATTCAAGGACATAAATTGTAGATGTCGGTTTGAAAATGTATACTAAAAAATATTTGTTTTTATTTTTGTGAGGCTTACTAGCTTCTTCAGTGATCAGAGTTCTCTTAAAATACATTTTAATTCAAAATCAGGTGCAGGGCATAAGAAGTTCCCTGAGGATATATAGATATTGAGCTTAAATTTTATTAGCATTTTGTTAAATTGTCCTTTACTGATGTTTATTGAACACTTTTCCTACAGACTTTGTGGAAAATATGTTTCATGATTTATTTCATCTTTCCCTTACAATGGACTTGTAAGGTAGCTACTTTGATTAGCCACAACTGGTGGATAAAAACAGGGAAGCAGAAAGATAATGAAGGCTTTTTTTTTTTTTAAGATTTATTTATTCATATAGAACTGGGGTGCAAGCCAGAGGTGCAGGGGTGATGAGAGGCTTCACCAGAGACAGAGTGGGGAGCAGAACAGGTAGATCAATGAAGTGCACTGCAGAGGGGAGCAGCGGGCATGTTAGGAGAGGCCTGCCACTCAATGTGGGTCACCTCCGGGACAGGTGATTTAAATCACGCTGAAGCGACTGAGGCTAGCTGCGTCCTAACCCGTTGCATCACCAGGGAGGGCCCAAGAAGGCAATCTTAACATTGTCAAACTAGAATCAAAGGTATCTGTTCCTATATTGCTTACATATTAAAAATGTGGGCCCTCCCTGATGGCGCAGCGGGTTAAAGCATAGCACTAAGAAGCTAAAGCCACTTCACCATGAGTTCCCGAACCCCGAACACCGCCACAGAGGTGATCCACATGGTGGGGCAGACCTCTCCTGACCCGCCCACTGCTGCTCCCTTCAGCATTGTACTCTGTCTGTCAGCTTGTTCTGCTCCCCAGTCTGTCTCTGGTGAATCCTCTCACTGCCCCCGTACCTCTGGCCTGTACCCCAGTTCTGTATGCATACATAAATAAATCTTAATAAAATAAAA
Organism: Condylura cristata; assembly: GCF_000260355.1. Taxonomy (NCBI): domain Eukaryota; kingdom Metazoa; phylum Chordata; class Mammalia; order Eulipotyphla; family Talpidae; genus Condylura; species Condylura cristata. The sequence goes on along the minus strand of NW_004567113.1, from coordinate 27,425,115 downwards.
TAAAGAAGATACCAGTTAATTACGAGCCTTGCTAGATGTGTTTACTTTCTAATAACTCAAAGGTTA
>NW_004567113.1:27422686-27424949 GCF_000260355.1 Condylura cristata | reverse complement strand
TATATATGTATATATATATATAACAATGACACATTAAAACAGGAAAGACCTTCACAAGCTTCCCCAATGTTTTTATTTTGAACGGAAAACTCTCAGGCTAAAGAAGTTAGTGATTTATCCAAGGTTACATAGCTAGGCTATTTGTCATAAAGTTAAAGCTGAAACTTTAAGTGACATTTGACTTTCAGTTCAGTCACTTTTCCTCTCAACTTTTCTACCAAGAGATTTTGAAAGACAATGGCAAATCACCATGGCGCTCAGCCATGTTAACTGATTTTGTTCCAAAAGTATTTGCTTTCCAGCAATTCCAACCTTAGCTATTTTATCCATTCTCTTAGACCTTGTATATATCTTTTGATATCTCCAGTCACAGACATCTAGGCCACAGAAAGTCATAATGTCAGATTCTATTTGTTCTTCTGCCCATTGCAATTTTGCCCCTGCAAAGCTTCAATTCTACTTATTTTTATCCTAACTTTGGAGTCGGTTACTTGTTTCACTTTTTGTCTAATTTAGAAGCTTTTTCACTTTGCTCTCCTGTTAATTCACTGGAATACACTTCTAAACTGGTCTACCAGTCTTATTTGCATTCAACATTACCCATACTTTGCTTCATTTCAGAAAGACCCTAATGGGTTTCTTTGATAGAGAACTATATCTCTTAGTTTTGAAATGTGTGCTGTATATGAGCAAGCACATAAATTTAATAATTATTTTCATGCCTTTCTCCTTAAAATTAGTCCAGTTTTTCATTATAACATGGTTTTACAACATTAGATGGATTGCAATGAAACATATTTGAATAGCTGCCATTCATAACTTATTACATTAAAACATTTCCTAGAGGAAACTGTAGAATTTATTTTCATTCAGAAAAAGTTTATATACTGTGAAACTTGATGTTATATATATATATATATATATATATATATATATATATATATACATAAATGATCAGAGGGAAAAAAATGAACGATGCTATATACTAAAATGTAAAAATCACATAAGCAGAACTTTCATTTCACCAATAGAATATTGTTTGAGGCAAAGGAAATCAGTAATATCCCAAGTATTTTAAATAATTTATTTAACAGTTTAGCTTAAAAATATATATAGATAAAGTGCTCTATTACCTTTTTAAAGGAAGTATTTAGTATGTTGTAATGTCAGCTATATTATAGTTTTATGGTATATAAGCTTTGAAAGTTAGATCAGAATAAATGTATTATTGCCCAAAGTGAACATTTAAAAAGTTGGATCAGATCAGTGGTTTAAAAAACATTAACAAAACCATACTTTCTTTTAGATAAAGTCTGACAAGAACTTTTGATGTTCAAAGCAGACACACTGAAGCTGCTCAATTTCAAAATGTGATTGGACATCTGAGAGCCTGATTATTCCTCCTGCTGGTCCTGTCGCCAACAGTCACAGGAGGGTTGGCTGGGGTTCCAGAGGCTCCATAGAGAACAGTATGAAACTTCTGGCTTCAAATGTAATTTTAAATGTATAGAGTTATAAAAGTCTTTATATGTTCATATCCTTTCTATTCCAAATTTCTCCACTTGTGGAAAAAAAAGTTCTCTGGTAAGAGAGTAAATCACCATGTACTTTTTAATAATGGGTCACTGACATATTACTATGTATGGGGATATTTCTATTGAGCATCCAAATCAGTTTTGTTTTGTTTTGTTTTTATGAAGTTTGTGTTCATGTTAACTGTATTGTAAAAATCTCTGACAAGCATGGATATCAAAATTATAAAAAAAAAATCACCAATATTTATTTGTATTATCTTGAACTATAGAGGGCTGCACATTTTATCATTCAGCAGAATACTGTGCTGGTCTATTATATTGATGAATAATAATAAGAGAATATGTTGAACTGAAAATGGTAAATTCCATAAACCACACAAAAGACACTGAAATGGTAGAAGGCATGAGAAAAAAAAAATCCCAGAAATACATCAGGGCCCATGAACTTTGGGGGAAGGAAGCATGTGGTCTGTATTATGGTATGTTATACCCTCTAAGATATAAGGCAACTATAAGGCCTTATATAAGCCACCTTGTATTTTCTCCACTAAGCAAGAAACAATGCATTTTGGATTTATTTTCTTTTTCAGCTCTATTTCTTGGTTGAATTCAATTTGTCAGGTTCAAGTGGGGCACTATAGAAGGCTACTTTTATGAATTTTCAGACTTTGGGGAAAGATGTGATGCCACTTGGGATTTAAGATCCAATCTATTCAATCTTGCGAGAG
>NW_004567113.1:27381095-27421801 GCF_000260355.1 Condylura cristata | reverse complement strand
GCTGCGCCACCAGGGAGGGCCAAAAAAAACACATCTTCTTTTATCAACAATAGTATACATATAGCCTCACAGAAGGCACTGACAATCCACTAATAATGAGATAGAGGGTGTCAGTCTTTATGAAGAAGTTGGTATGAATATATGAGAAAGCTGGACATAAAGAGCTGCTACTTGACTGCTCCTATGTAAGTTGGCTGTGAAGTCATAAGCAAAGAGAAATGCAAAAACAGTTTTATTAGCAGAATGTTTGTTTGTTCACAGAAAACGGAGGGAGAAGGAAACTAACATAATTAGTTTGATTCCTGACAAATGAATAATAACTCAGTTGGTTAATCTGAGGCCTGGGAGTTGGACAGGATTGCATGAATGAAGCTCTGAGAATGAAGACAATGAAATTGTAGATATTTGTTTCTCAAAAATATGTCAAGCAGAGATCATCCAGCACAGATGAAACCCTCAAAAACCAGATGGGCTGGATTATCCAAACTATGGATGGAATCCCAGGAAGGGGTGAGGAAGGAGAGGAGTTAAAACAAGGAAAGGACCAGAACAAATAACTAAACATTTAGTTCTGCCAAATAATTTTCAAGTTTTAGGGTAATGTCAGAAAGGACAATCTAACAAGCTTTATCTAGGATAAATCTTGGTATCTAGGAATGAAAAGAGTGGGCTATTTTTATCTCACATTCATTCACTGTGGAATATGTTTTCCATTTCTGCAAATGCTTGCTACATTTGAGTTCCACAGTTACAAAAGTTAAAAACTTCTATCATAGTATACCAATGGTTTAAATGAACTTGCAGCTAAGCTTGCTACCTGCTCACATTAGACTCCTCATACTTAATAGGCCAGGCAGCAATTTCTCTGTTGAGTGACATCATCAACTCTGATAACTAAGAGAAGGCAGGGTTTTGCATGCATACTTGAGGGAACACAGGGGCTTATGACATTACCTCATAGTGTTTCTCTGTCTATTGATATTGGTAAATGGGCAACATGCTTGAGTTAAATGAATGTCCATATATCTTATGATGAAGGTTTGGATCACCTAGTAAAATCTAGAATTCTTGAATGAGTAATAAAGGAAATACCGGTAATATAAAATATTGTTGAGACCAAATGTTGAAGCAATGACTCTCTTCCTAAGTTATTTTAGGAAGTTACAAGAGACTGATATCTTGAATTTTTCAACTCCTTCAGAGTCAACACAAGAATTGGGACAGAATTCCTTTACAACTATTAGATCAGAAGCCAAACCTATTTTATCACTCACATGTATCACTCACATGTGACATAAAACAAAACAAAATACATACAAAAACAAACACAGGTTGTGGTTTTCTTTTGCATGGTTAAGTAAATTCTCCATTGGATAATCTTTGATCAATTAAAGGAAAATAGAAGGAAGTTAGAAAAAAAAATGTTTGGCTATTCTTGCCCATATAGACTTCAATGAGATTCAAAGAATCCATGAGATGCAAGAAATACATGTTTTCTGAAGATGGAGTAATCAGCTATATTTCTGGGGACCCTATGTTTTGATTGGGAAAATATAACTTCAATTTTCTTTTTTTTCCTTCTCTTCATTTTCTTTCATCCCTTATCCTGGAGCTTTTTGGGTTATCACTCTAAATAAAAAACATCCATTAACATTTTCTTAACATCAATTCTCCATTCAAAATAGAATTATTTTTTTTAAGATTTATTCATTTATTATTTATTTATGCATACTAGAGCTGGAAGATAGGCCATACATGTGGTGGTTGAGAGGACTCACCAGAGACAGAATGGGGAGAGAACAGGTGGATTGACTGGAATGCATTGCTCGGGAGAGCAGCCAGAGAGACAGGAGAGGTCTGCTGTGCCACATGGGTCAGCTCCCTGGTTGGGTATTGCACTTGTGCTTCAGTGACTGCAGATGGCTTCATAGTGCTTGAGCCATTGTGGAGGCACCCTCCATTTTTTTTTTTTTTAAGATTTATTTATTTGTACATACAGAACTGGGGTACAGGCCAGAGGCTCAGGGGCGGTGAGAGGCTTCACCAGAGACAGAGTAGGGAGCAGAACAGGCAGATAGACGAAGTACACTGCTGAGGGGAGCAGTGGGCGGGTCAGGAGAGGTCTGCCACGCCATGTGGTCTCCTCCGGGGCAGGTGGGATTCGAACTCATGTGGAAGTGGCTTTAGCTTCTCAGTGCAGTGCTTTAACCAGCTGCGCCACCAGGGAGGGCCGCACCCTCCATTTTTTAATTGGCTTACAATATGATTTACATTCCAGGAAAACAGCTTCAAAGCTCAAAATGTGTATGTGTGTGTGTGTGTTCCACACCACTAACATCACCAATCACAATTCACTATTGCCATGTTAACCCACTGAACCCACTGTTCCCACTGCACACTACCATCCCCACTTTACTTCCCCAAGTGAATGAGTCCTTAAAGGGCACATAATTGCAGCTCACTATCCTAATGCTCAGTGTCTTAAGTTTAAGTCCTCATATCTGAAGTCTATAAAGCCATAAAAACTTGACAATATTTATTCTGCTTCAATGGTGATTTTCTTTTAATATTTCTTCATTGTCTTTACAACTGGTTCTATATCAACTTCTCCTCAGTTGATTGTCAGCGCCTGTTCATGTCTGAATTCCTGGTGTTGGTCACAGTCTTTCAATTGTGCACCTGTACCCAAACTTACAAAGAATCTGTTTAGTATCTTAAAGCATGACCCCAAACATTAATTTTCTGTGAAATAACACTTGTTTAGTATGTTAAGAGTTTTATGCATACACTCATGGGCTAAACTAATTGGTCTCTTTGAGAAGGTCTCTGCTACTACTTTAACCATTGGTTCTTTCTAATAAATCCAAATTTGAAAATGTTAACAAATACTTTCATCTCAAATTTCAAGTTAGTTCCAAACTTATCTCCCACAATTCACTTCCAGGTCTCTAAGGAAGAAAACAATGTGATGACATATAAAAGAAAATAACAATATATCTTGGAGGTTCTTCTGCCACTATTGAATTCATGACAGTGAAATTTTTGTTTTCTCAGACCAGGTCACTATGGTAACTGCCAAGAAGAACTGCATCACTGTCAGACTGCCTCATTTTCCAAAAGCTTGAAGGTGTTATTTCTTTTTAAAAACTAGCTTTAAAATATATGTGCGATGAGTACCTGAAACCTTATCTAGCTCAATCCTGTCTCCACTTGTAGTCAAATTTTAATGAGTCTTGGTTTTATTATTCCAATATCCTAGGAGATAAGATATGAACGTTCCTTCAAACAGAAATACATATTTGCAAAATCACTAAGCCCCTTATTTATTAGCTGATAACAAATAATGCTTTTGAATAAATATTTGAATAGATATAACTTAGTAAATTATATGTTTACTATAAAACTAAATATTTAAATATACACATAAATGTTGAAGTAAGTATATATATATGGAAGTATAAATGAACACACATCTAGTGTAAGGAATGAAGAGATGGATGCCAAATCATAGAATATTAACATTGAAATAAATTCCAGAAATCTGTCCATATTTTTCAATAATGTATCATACTTAGAGATAGTCAAACAGACATATAGGCCATGTATCTAGGTGGACAGTGACTTGTTATATATTCCTAGAATGTAAAACTTTCCATGTTTTTGCAATTTGAATAAAAGTTTTAATTCTAGAACAGAGAACCATTAATGTAATGGCTCAACAAATATTGTAAATATTGTATAATGTATATCCTAATGTAAAACTTGCCATGTTTTTGCAATTTGAATAAAAGTTTTAATTCTAGAACAGAGAACCATTAATGTAATGGCTCAACAAATATTGTAAATATTGTATAATGTGTATCCTAATGTAAAACTTGCCATGTTTTTGCAATTTGAATAAAAGTTTTAATTCTAGAACAGAGAACCATTAATGTAATAGCTCAACAAATATTGTAAATATTGTATAAAGTGTATCCTCTTCTGGTTTTGGTTACTTTCTCACTTTGACCATTTCAGCATTGGTGTGTGGACCAAGTAATCAATGGTTACAAAGATGTGTGGCAATTAGTAGTCATTCAATATAAAACTATCGAAGTTCTGCCTATAGCTAACTTTACCACTATCTCCTTGTTTACTTATGAATTCTGAAGCAATTGTATTATCTTCTAGGAACAACACAGAAATATGTCACTGGTATCTTTTTCAATGCCTGTCTTTCATTTAATCAAAAAATGTTAAAACTTGATGCAAACAAGAAAGCAGTACCTGCCCTAGTTAGAAACCAGGTTTGAGTATCAGTTTGCTATGATCTGTATTCCCTGTCCTTGTTGAACTCTGTATACTAGACACAGTGTGCTAGAGAACTAGACAATAATATCAGAAAGGGAAATTCTTCAGTAAAAACATCACATCTGGGGGCCCTCCCTGGTGGCGCAGCGGGTTGGAGCACTGCACTAAGAAGCTAAAGCCACTTCCGCATGAGTTCAATTCCCGCCTGCCCCGGAGGCTACCACATGGCGCAGCAGACCTCTCCTGGCCCGCCCGCTGCTCCCCTCAGCAATGTACTTCGTCGGTCTGCCTGTTCTGCTCCCCGCTCTGTCTCTGGTGAATTCTCTCACCCTCCGCATCTCTGGCCTGTACCCCAGTTCTGTATGAATAAATAAATAAATCTTTAAAAAAAAAATCACATCTGTTTGAATGAAACACAACTCAAATTCATATTTTCTAGATACCAGAAGTGCCTAAGGGAAGTCATGCAAATGATCTTATATCAGGATTAGAGAAAGTATATTGTTTGAGCCACATACTCATGAAACTACAGTAAAATAGGTGGGATTATAGTTAAGACATGTATTAAACACATTTACTAAGATAAGGTGAACATTTTTGTTTTGCACAATTTATGCATAGATAAAGCCTTAATCTGACTGGGGAAGGAATAGTAGCAGTAATATGAGCACTATCCACATCTAGCTCTCAAATATTAGAGTTTACTGAAGTGAAAATTCTACTCTTAGCTTTTACAGTTTCATGTTATTCCCATTATAAGAATGTGTAATGCTTTTTTTTTTACTCTCCAAAACCAGCTATGTGGGTCACAGAAACAAGATAGCAAGGAGCCGACCTGTCTGCCATATAAGGATTATTGAGCTGTCCATAGTTGCCAATATTTCCCCAGTTCAGGGTCAGATCATGGCCCATCAGAGATTGGAATCCAATTTGCTGCGTGTAAGGATGAAGAAATGACACCTGTTCACCATGCACCGTGCTGCTTCTCCCCCTTTCTTGTTTTCTAGAGTACCCGCCATGTGTTTCATATGTAGTATCTGTAATTCTCTTCAAAGTAGATACTGTAGTTCAAAAATTTTTGTTCACGTTTTATGAAGGAAGATATGGAGATTCATAAAATATGAGATCATTTACACATATTGGCATTATTAAGTGATAAAGACAAGATCCAAACTCACAAATTTCCATTTCCAAAGTACACATATGCTATGATTCCATACTTACCTAACTTACCTAACCATTACTATACTACTTTTCTATATTTATAAAGAATTTTTTGTAATTACATTTTCACCTTTTGTGTTCTAGATTTCTTAGAGTTTGATTATAAACAGCTTCCCTTTCAGAGCAAAGGAAAGATAACAAGCATGAGCATCTAATGAGATATAGGAAACGATGCATAGCATTTTGGTGAAAAAAAATACTTCATGCTACAGAAATCAAAGCATTTTTATGTCTGCTTCATCATTTAACTAGAAATATGTTGTTTTGGGTAAATATTGCACAGATAGATTTATATGACACCAGATCATAGACATATTCTGCATTCTAATATTTGTTACTTTGTTTTCCAATATGAGGTACAACAGCTGAGGCAGTAATTAGTCACCAATTACTCTGAATGGGTAATCAGTGGCAATGATCCAGTGAAAGGAAGCTGCTCACTTCACATGGGTTAGAACACATGAAGAACAGCCTCTGCCTAGAGAGAGACAGTAGAGAGGCAAAGCCATCGAAAGACTGACATATGACTTGGCAGATTCTCTTAGACAACTTACTTTATTTTTTTTTTTTTAAGATTTATTTATTTATTCGTACAGAACTGGGGTACAGGCCAGAGATATGGAGGGTGAGAGGATTCACCAGAAACAGAGCGGGGAGCAGAACAGGCAGATCAATGAAGTACACTGTTGAGGGGAGCAGCGGGCGGGTCAGGAGAGGTCTGCCGCGCCATGTGGATCTCCTTCAGGGCAGGCGGGGATCGAACTCATGCGGAAGTGGCTTTAGCTTCTTAGTGCAGTGCTTTAACCAGCTGTGCCACCAGGGAGGGCCTAGACACCTTACTTCTTATCTTGCATTCTTCTTGACAGAACCTTGAGTCTGATCCCCAAAGGAAATCTCTAAAATATTTCAAGGAGAATCACTCCCTTACAGAGAATTATTAACCTTTCTATCTTCCCAGGTAATATTCCAGGGCTGTGAGAAAACCCTGCCCTGTAAACAGAAGTGGGAGAAGTGAAGTAATAATTGCTAAATAAATTTCTTTCTCTACTGCACACAATTAACAAATGGCTATTGACATTATAATGATCCTGACTGGTAGGAAAATGAATGTAACTGAAGGGAAATTTCTTATCCCATCAATTAAAGGAATCCCTGATTAGGTAGGATATTGACAACGCAGACTCAAGCTCAAGGATAGGTAAAAAGCCTAGCAATGCAAAGTAGTCAAGTTTAAAATAAAACAAAAGGAGGGCTCAGGTAATACACGTGGAAAGTTATTTCATATAGGATAATAAGCCTCTCTGAGAAGCTTTGGCCTTGGGTAGTTTTGCAACCAAGATACTGGCAGAGTTTGTCTCATCTTTCCCAGTAGGTGCAAACTGCCCTCCTATGAGCTATGTCCTCAAGGGAAGTTCTGCATTCCACTATCTGCTGAAGTTTAAGTCTCTAAATCTAGCATTAGTGGTTTGTGTTTCCCCTCCCCTGATTTATGGCCAATTGATTTGATGGTTACATTATTGTAGAGGATTTCCCCTAATAAAGTCACAGTATAATGCTCTGTGATTGACTTGTGTCAGTTGTGAAAGCTTTCATTTGGATGTAAGTTAGCACATTAAAATCAGAGGCACACATCACGCAAATCCATCTTCTTTATGTAAAAATAAGGTTTGATGGCTCAATTTTTAAGTAAGTTATCTTAAATTTACAATTATGCCTTTGCCTATCTTAGATGTTATTTTGTAATACATACTGCATTTACCATTTGGTGGTTTGTTATGATTTGTGAAATGTCTTCTATGTTGCTATATGCAACATTACCATTTCAATGGTTTCATAAAATCAAGGCTTAATTCAAATAATTACCTAATGAAAAATGTGTAATTGCAATTGTTGTTTAACTGTTTTTTTAACTACTACTGAATATTTTTTAATGAAATATTTGCATAGGAAAGTCAAACTTTTTGAAGTATCATTTTATAGCTCTATGGGAAATCAGAGAGAGAAAAGACTGGGAATATGTAAGCCACTTAAAACATTTAAGAGATAGGCCCTCCCTGGTGGCACAGCGGGTTAAAGCACAGCACTACGAAGCCAAAGCCACATCAGCATGAGTTCAATCCCCGCCCCAGGAGGTGACCACATGGCATGGCAGACCTCTCCTTACCGACCTGCTGCTTCCCTCAGCAGTGGACCTCCTCAATCGGCTTGCTCTGCTCCCTACTGTGTCTCTGGTGAAGACTCTCAATGCCCCTGCACTCCTGGCCTGTACCCCAGTTCTGTATGCATAAATAAATAAAATAATAATAATAATAGATAATTTTACCTCAGGAAGGAATATTTTGTTCCCTTAATGGTCACTTTTCTATTTACAACTTAAGTTTGGAAATATGTCTTCTCCTCTATAATAATTTTATTGGACTTGGCATTACTTAGAAAACAATGATGCACTTTATTCCTAAAAAATGTAATTAGAAACAACATTTTGTCCTGAGAAAATCAAAAAGATAGAACATTATGATTGCTAAGACAAATTTTTTTAGTATTTTTTGTTTGTTTAGCTTTAGTCATACTTCAAAGCTATATTCAATATCAAGCTACAGAAAGTTTACAATATTCAGATTGTAAGCCATAAATCATATTTTTAGGTATTCCTGATAAATTTATACATACACATACAGGATATATGACATATTATATTTATTATATACATTGTATTATACACATTATATATGAATTATATATATATATATATATATATATAATTTATGTGTTATGTTTATTCTTGCATTCATGACTGACTTTGTATTCATTCAGGTCTTTGTTTATTTTGCTGGTAGTATTTCAAATGATATTTGATCCCAAATCTAAGTAGTGCTTAGTGTTAATACCTATTCAAACAGAAGCCTTGACTTCATATATTTTTATATGTATAGTAGTAGCCTCAGCCTATTTGAATCAGGTAAGAAACTCAATTAGCAGGAGTCAACCTGGTGGCAAAGGGGTTAAAGCACAGCACTGTGAAGCTGTCCACAGTAGCTGTAGTATAAGTTCGATCCCTGACCAAGGAGGTAACTCTCATTGTGAAGCAGACATCTCTTGTCTCTCCCACTGCTCCTCTCAGCCGGGTATTTTAGTTCTGCTCTCTCTCTGGTGAATACTCTTTTGCCTTCACCTGATAACCCGTGGACCTGTGGACATGTGACCTACACCCTAGTTCTTGTATTCATAAGTAAATAAATCTTAAGAAAGAAACTCAATTAGCAACTGTATACTTGCAATTAACAAGAATGAAAAAGTAGTTTTGTATACTTAAATATTAAAAGACAAATACAAGTCTCATCATTAGCTTCTTAGCCATTTATTTTAATAACTGGATTTTTTTTTTTATTTTTAAGATTTATTTATTTGTGCATACAGAACTGGGGTACAGGCCAGAGATGTGGAGGGTGAGAGGCTTCACCAGAGACAGAGTGGGGAATAGAACAGGCAGATCTACAAAGTACACTGCTGAGGGGAGCAGCGGGCGGGTCAGGAGAGGTCTGCCACACCAAGTAGTCACCTCCGGGGCAGGCGGGAATCAAACTCATGCAGAAGCGGCTTTAGATTCTCAGAGCTGTGCTTTAACCTGCTGCGCCACCAGGGATGGCCAATAACTGGATATTTGTAATATATTATTGTTTTCCACTTTTTCAAAATATATATCATGTAACTATGAAATTAAAGCGTATGATGTGATGACTGGACACATGTATATACTGTGAAATGTTTACCATTATTAGCATTGCTAGTAAACATAGCTGATCTCACAAAATTATAATTTTCAGAGCTAAGAATATTTATGATATACTCTTATAATGTTGTTAACAATAGTCACTATGCTGAAAATGAGGTCACCAGAAATTATTCATAATATAATTAGAAGTTTGTAGCCTGTGACCAGCATCTCTCCCTTTCCTCTATCCCACATATCTTAGTATCCATCATTTCATTGTGTTTTATGATTAAAAAAAAAATTAATTAGGTTCTACATGTACTTGAGATCATAAAGTATTTGTCTTCCTCTGTCAATTTGTTTTCAATTACCATAGTTTTTGAGTATGTTTATTTATACAATATGTTTGACAAATCAAATATAAATAAAAATTGATATTTTTTATGTGGGAACACTTTTCAGGTAAGAAACAAGAGCAAGTTGCATTCTCAAAGAAATAGGGCATAGTCAATCTGTTCTGTTTATAGGGCTTAAGTAACTACAATATCCAAACTATATATTTATGAGAAAGTAACATATTGATTAAATAATAGATCCCCCAATAGTTCACTGAAAGCAAAGATAATTACATGCTCTATTTCTTAATGTCTAATTCACACACTATATGTGATATATGACAGATATATATCTGTTATATATCTGCATTTTAATATATACATGGTAATGTTTTATATTTACAAAATAATTGCCTAAATTACAGTATTATTGCTGAATTATTTTGTAGAAAATGTAGATGTTTCATCTTCCTCTAACCCGTAAGTATAGCGCAACGGCAGATCTAGAGACAGGAGTTGGTAAGGAATAATGTCGATAGGGGTGTCATGCTCTCAAGGCTCAGTGGCATCTCCCACAAATCAAGATTTCAAGATTACATGTCACCTTTGATACACTGAGACCTTATGGTAGCCAAAGTTCCATGAAATTTGAAAGAAGTCATCCATGTAATGATACTATCCTAGCATCATTAATATTACACATTTTAGGATGAAATTTTCCACTCAAGCATTGTGAACTAGAGTCTACCTGGGACCACGGTGACCTCTATCAGACATGCCTGGTGCAAATATATATGAGCTCTAAGATTGGTCACCTATTTATTTTTCCCATAGAACAGGCTAAGACTGAATCTTGCTGACACCTGACAAGAATCCTTCTTTTATCACAGTTCTAAGAAGTTGACGCTATCAGATAGAAGGTAAAATGGAGCAAAAATATTAATTCCATGGAGATGATATTGGAAATAGTTTGTTGTAGGGTTGTGTAGTTTGGTTCTGATTAGAAGCCAACATTTTCTTGCCCTTAATAATTAGTGGTGTGACTATTAGTTACAGTTAGTCTGGGATAATGGGAATATTTTTCCTGTTGTCTGGGCATTATTGTTAGTAGTCTTGTTTTCAGTCTCACATATTATATGGCTGATTAGTTTTATAATCATACTGTCTTATAGCCATACTGATTATTTTTTCTGCTCAATCACTGCTTCCACACATAAGTTTAACTTACTTAATGTTCTTTCAAGAGTATTTTATTAAGAAATTTAAGTTAGAACTTAAAAAGACTTAGTAGTTTCTTTAATTTAGAGGAATGCAGTTTTAGCACATCAAATATATGATAGAATTGGTCATCATAATGAGAGCTAGCCTGTATTTAAGTTTTAGCTCTTATTTTTTAATACTTACTTTATTTTATTTATTTATGCATACAATAATTGGGGTACAGGCTAGAAATTCAGGGTTGATGAGAGGATTCACCAGAGACAGAATGCAGGTAGAATAGGCAGGTCCATGAAGTACATTACTGAGACAGAAGAGGTGAGATAGAAGAGGTCTGCTGTGCCATGTGGGTCACCTCCCAGGCAGGGATCAAACTCATAGTGAAGTGGCTTTAGCCTCTTAGTGCTGTGCTTTAACCCGCTGTACCACCAGGGAAGGTTCAGGTGTTTATTTTTTTTTTATTATTAAAACAATATTAAGTTCACATTTTATTTTACCAAAATATTTAAATCATAAAAAATATTTAACATAAATTAAAATACAAGAACTACCAGTCACTTTAGTCTTAAAGAGAGAATGCCTGCCATGAGTTCCTTGTGGCATTTCCAAATAGATACTCAAAACATATTGTATCCTAGACAAACTCTTCAGACTTACATTTAACTTCTGTCTAAAAAGAAGTCAGAAATTCAAATTGACTTACAACCTTTGTTCCATATAATATTGACAAGGTCAGCACACAAATGTAGTTCAGGAGTACAATTTATAAAGTAGTTTTTAATCTCCAAGGTTATAGAGTAAATAAAGGGATATATTTTGGATTCTTTACTGTGTTGATCTCTAACATTGCCTAAATCTTTCAGTTGACATTTTACACAACTGAAAATTTTGAGTATTATGTAGGGAATTTTCATCAGTAAAATCTTCTGAAGGCTGAAGGTTATCATAAGCAAATCAAAACATAAATATAGACAAGAGAAAATGCTCTTTGAACATCAAGTGGTCAAGTTTTTAACCTTTTGAAAGCATGTACTCGTTCATACAAGAAAGTAAAAAATAAATAAATAAATAAAGCCGACAAGCAAATGACAACATACCAAATACAACAATTATCACAGTATTTAAAAAAATAATTTGCAGGCCCTCTCAGGTAGTACTGGGGTTAAAGACACAGCATTAGCAAGCTATCACTACTCAATGCAGCATGAGTTTGATTCCTGCCAAGGAGCTAACATAATATGGAACAGCAAACCTCCTCCCTCTCTCCTGATGTTCCCTTCAGCAGTGTATTTCAGTCAAGCCATCTGTTCTACCCCAACTCTGTCTCTGGTGAATCCTCCCAACACCTGGCTTCTGGCCTACCCCTTAGCTCTTCTATGCATTAAAAAAAAAAAAAAAAAAAAAAAAAACTTTAAAAGAAAGATAATTTGCAAAAAATATAAGACTACCTAGAAAATGTATAAGCAGATGGTCAATTATGTGCATAACTAAAGGCACACAATTTAAAACAACAATAAACAATTGTCATCAATATAGTTTAAAATATATAAATATGACTGATATCAATTGTTGCTGAGGGTGAAGAAATATGTGGATAAGTTGCGTATACTCCTATACTCCTGACAATAGGATAGCCATTCATATTGTATACAATGATTTGCAATGATTTAAAATGGGGCACCATTTGACCTAACATTTTAATCTTTATTTCCTAACTTAAAGAATCTCTTACACAGGGAAGCTTGTGAAAGATTTATCTCTGTAATATTATTTATATTTGCTAAAACAGAAACATCAGATATTGATATTTAATATTATCATTAAATATATGTATAATTAATACAGCCAGAGTATAGAAATATAATTAATGTATGTTCATATTAATACAATATAAAGGGCTTATTAATCCTTGTGTTAATCATACAAGAAAATATCAAATATTCATCTAAAGTTGGTTAATTGTACATAACTTTAGGGTTACATATTTATATCTCCAATCTATGTTATTAAAGGAAAATAGCAATGTTTGCCATATCCTAATTTTTCACAATGATTTTCTAATATAATCCCACAACATTTGCTTGAGTTAAATATTTCTTGGTTGGGGGGAAGTTACTCAAGAACACAAAGGAGAAAATTGAGTAGCAACTAATTGTATTCCAATTATTGTATATTCAGTTATTATGATGTATTATAAATATATTCCTGGATTTCTGTCTATCACACAGATTTTATTCTACATTTGGGTACTGATAACACATTGCCATAATTATTTTACAAAGAATTTTGATACATGGTTCACCTGGCATTAAAATGGCTCGCCAGACCTCCCCTGGTGGCACAACAGGTTAGGACACAGCCTAACTGATGCTAGCCGCAGCAGCAGCTTCGGTGTGAGTTCAATCCAGGCCCCGGAGGTGACCCACTAGGCAAGGCCCGCCTGCTCTCCTGACCTGCCTGCTGTTCCCCTCAACAGTGTACTTCATTGAGCTGCCTGTTTTGCCCCCCACTCTGTCTCTGATGAAGTTCCTCACCACCTCTGAACCTCTGGCTTATACCCCAGTTCTGTATGAATAAGTAAAATAAACCATTAAAAATAATATAAAAAAATAAAATGGTTCATCATTGCTGTGTAGAAACATTTTTGATTTGATGATGTGACCTAACATGTGGCTATCTTGGGGAACTTGAGAGGAATGTGATTTTGTCTGCTGTTAAAGGTACAAGTTAGCTGTTTACTTAGAATTTCCATTTGGATAACGTACCCATCATTCTTACTCACATATGGAAGTTCCCTACTTTAATGTATCACTGTGAATTTCTCCCTTCAGAACATTGAATTTTTTTTTCATATGTACATGTTCTGATGCTACATACATTCTGATCTATGTCTATCTATCTATCTATCTATCTATCTATCTATCTATCTATCTATCTATCTATCTATCTATCTATCTATCTATCTATCTATCAATCTATCTATCTCCTGACTGACCAAGTACACTGCTGAGGGAAGCAGCAGGTGGGTAAGGAGAGGTCTGCTTGCACCATGTGGGTCACCTCCAGAGAGGGGATCAAACTCATGCTAAAGTGGCTTTCGCTTCTTAGTTGTTGTGCCACCAGGAAGGGCCCTCTTTTAACAGTTTTTAACTTAAAAGCCTATTTTATCTTTCATAAACCTTGCACTCTACGCTGTCTTTTGGTTTCTCTACTCTGTTATGTTCAGTCATGTGTGTCCTTAAATCTGAAGTGAATCTCAGGCAGCATATTGTTGAATCTAGATATTTTTTGTTTGTTTATTTTTCATTTATCCAGCTACTTAAGCCTTTTAATTAAAGAGATTGATCAATTTGCATTTAAAATAGTGTCCCCAGGCGAACTTATATTATTACTGTTTTGTTGATAGCTTTCTATTTTGCCATTGTGTGTCCTTCTTTTGAAGGTAGTGATCTCCTTTGATTCCCTCCCCAGTCATGTGTCATGTTTGTGTATTACAGGTTTATTTTCTTTGTGTTGAGCTCAATTCCTGCATAAAGTATCTTGCAGTTATAAACATGACTCTCCAAACATTGTAACTTCTAGCCATGTTTCCTTTTGTTCTGGATGGTTCCTGAACTGGCAACATCAGCATTTCATGAGAACTTAATAGAAATGCAAATTTTCAGTTAGAAAGACAATCTTACTGGATCAGAATAAAGGGTTTGTGAGATTTGGGTTGTGAGCCTTGGCATCATTTTTCAAAAAGCCCTCTAGGTGATTCTTATGCACACTTCAATTTGAGAGTTATTACATTTGTCTGTAATTATTTTAATTTAATACACTCTCGCTTCACAATTGCTCTTTCTCCCTACACTTTTCTCTCCAATTAATTTCCTCCCATATTTCCCCAGAACTCCTCTTGTTAACATGTACTCATGTTTCAAAATATATATCTTTTTATCTTCCATTAGAAAGCTTTTCTGATCTGTCCCGGATAAGCTTTTCTTTTCAAATCATTTTGCTAACCTTATACATTTCTTAATAAAACTGCATATTTTTGTGCCATTTACTCATTTATTTTACTGCAAAAAAAATTTTCGTCAGTACTTATGGTGTCTGTATTGCCTGATACAATGCTCAACAAATTTTAGACTAAGTAATGGGAAAAATAAGTCATTTCATAAACTGGTAAGTTGTGATTTTTAAAAAAAATTACGATGTAATAGACACAAAACATTTTTTTTTCTTTTTCTATTGAGTACCTTATTCATCCAAAGAGAAATTGGGATACATATTCAATATATTGAAGTTTATGAGATTTATGTAACTTACTCCAATGTGGCAGAACTAAAATGGCAAGTGAAATTATGATTACATACAAAACATTATATTTAATAGAACTATACTGAAGGTTGACTCAGGTCTCCATATGAGTCTGCAGTGGAGACCGAAGCCCATTTATTATCTTTTTACTTTATTCATTCACTATCAATAGATGCCAAGGAGGAATTACTACTTCTATGTGAATCTTACAACCAAGACTTTAGATAATTAAAAATGATAGATTGGGACAGACTGCGAAGCATAAACAGAAGGATAAAAATATCTGGCATCATTAACAGTGACTAAACCAGATTTAACTAACCTAAAAAAAAAAAAACAAACACTGAAATATCATACAAATCTATTATCAAGAAATAATTCTACTGATATATAAGTTAAAATGTTTCCCTTCAATTGAATTTCTATTAATTGGTATATCTGTATAAAATGGGATATTTGGTTTTTAGATTTTATGTGTCCCTGCTGTTCATTCCTCAGTTGAGGACATAATCCTTTGTTTGTGACACTGAAATTGGCTTATGTTGGGATGATTATGATGTACATTCAGAGAATTGTGACTTCAGGTGAGAAATAAGCAGCAGGAACAGATGAACTCCGAGCAATAGAGAAACTATTTTCATGCAAATATTCCCACAGTGACAGAAAGATGAGAAAAGAGAATTATAGAACATAGAGGGCTTACCAAAGTATTATTTCATAATATTGAATGATATTCTATTTTTTAAAAGATTTATTTATTTATTCATACAGAACTGGGGTACAGGCCAGAGATGCGGAGGGTGAGAGGATTCACCAGGAACAGAGTGGGGAGCAGAACAGGTAGAACAAAGTACACTGCTGAGGGGAGCAGTGGGAGGGTCAGGAGAGGTCTGCCGTGCCATGTGGATCTCCTCTGGGGCAGGCAGGGATCGAACTCGTGCGGAATTGGCTTAAGTTTCTTAAGTGCAGTGCTTTAACCCACTGTGCCACCAGGGAGAGCCTGATATTCTATTTTTATGTATAAAAATCAAAGAGTTTTAGAAATATATTCAAATGTCTTTATAAATACCATTAAATCTGTTATCCAAGAGAAATTGCATTCACTTGTTTCCATTACTAAATCAAATACACAATCAGCAAACATACTTATTCAGGTAGTTTTTGAATATCATAAAGAGAAGCTGTTCTATAGTTTAGGCATATAAAATCCAGGAAGCAAATTCATACAGCAAAATGAAAAGTTGACATATAGTTTGATATGTGCTTGTGTTTGTGTGGTAGAACAAAATTTTTATAAAAAAGAAAAAATAGAAATGGACGAAACAGTGATCTAGGTTGTAACATAGACAATCCAAATTTAACAAATTAAGATAATCTATAGTCTATGCAGGAGAAATCTTAATGGTACTCATTATAAACCTTCAGAATATCAATTATTCATCAATTATGACACATATGACCTCAATAATTCATACAGACGTGCTGTCTCTAACTGAAAAAAAAAATTTTTCTTGATCCTACATTTATAACTACTCTAAAAAAATTGCTTGGATAAATTTATCCTCTGTTCATTCCTATATACAAACACTCCCCCCCCAAAAAAAAAAAAACTAAACATAGTTTATACTTGTATAGTTTTACTATTTTTTTTAAAGATTTATTTATTCATACAGAACTGGGGTACAGGCCAGAGATGCGGAGGGTGAGAGGATTCACCAGAGACAGAGTGGAGAGCAGAATAGGCAGATTGAGGAAGTACACTGCTGAGGGGAGCAGCGGGCAGGTCAGGAGCGGTCTGCCACACCATGTGGGTCTCCTCCAGGGCAGGCGGGAATTGAACTCATGCGTAAGTGGCTCAAGCTTCTCAGTGCTATGCCTTAACCTGCTGTGCCACCAGGGAGGGCCTAGTTTTACTATTTTTTACTGAAAAATATTTGCTGTGATCTTGCTTCCCAGGAAGCCCATAGATCTATGGGGAAGATAAATATTCAAAATTTTAGAATAAACAAAAAATTAAAACATGTCCTAAGGGAAGTAAATAGTTTAGTAGGTACATAGTGGAAAAAATGGTGCCAAAATGAGGAGTGGGTGGGGAGGATTCTCTCAAGATCTGATAATGAAAGGGAGATTCATTGTGAAGTGTCAGTTACCTAGTGAAGATGGTGAGCAAAGGGCCAAGTATTCCTTGCACTGGGAAAAATATGTTCTAGGATTACAGTCTATCATGTATGATACCAAGCTGGGGTAATTAGAGAAAGCACAGTGAAATTTTACCTTCACAAAAGGCAAAGAAGTAGAATGAACCGTAGAAGGACAGGTAGGGCAGAAGAGAGATGGAGCCTTAAATCTTGTAAACGATATGTCTTTTTATTAGCAGAATGGTGGGCTGCTCTATTGAGGTCATTAACAGAAAGAAGTGATATGACAGGACTTCAAAAGATTCTTCAGGTGTCTGTATGGCTATGGAGAATGGTTCTTGAGGATAAAAGTGTCAACAGGATTTGTTCTGTTCAGTAGTCCAGGTAAGAGTTAACTACTTGTGTACTTATCATTCTTTAAGTTCAATTTTAACATCTCTAAGTTTTACATATTTTCTGGAAAAAAAAAGAGCAATTTGCTATAAACTGTCTAATAAACTCTTTATAAAAGCAACCTAAGCCATGTAGTATGAGGCCTGGTGTTTCTTCCATTTATTTATTTTTTACATTAAAAATTTGGGTCCAGGGCCCTCCATGGTGGCTCAGCAGGTTAAAGCACAGCACTAAGAAGCTTAAGTCACTTCAGCATGAGTTCGATCCCCTCTTGCCCTGGAGGAAGTCCACATGGCATGGCAGACCTCCTGACTTGCCCACTGCTCCCCTCAGCAGTGTACTTTGTCGATCTACCTGTTCTGCTCTCCATTCTGTCTCTGGTGAATCCTATCACACTCTACATCTCTGGCCTGTACCCCAGTTCTGTATGAATAAATAAATAAATCTTAAAAAAAATTGGGGTCTGGATTTACACATTACACATTGAAGTAATTGTCTATTATTTTCATGAATTAAGGCACATAGTAGATTCAAATGTGAAGATAGGTAGTTAACTAAGGTAAGATCTTTTTCTTTAATCAATTACATTATTTAAATTATAAACAAAGAAACATTCAAATGAAAATTATGGACATTTTGTATGTATTGATGAATATGAGAACTAAAAGAAATTTGAATGCATTATTATCTGACTGTGTATAGGAGGCCTCAGCTATGATCAAACTATAATTTTAGATGAGTAAAAGAAAAAAAAAAGTTAAATATTAAAGAAATTAGATTTGTTTTATCCTTAGCCACCCACCAAATCATGAATTCAAATATATTTAACCAATGAGACAATTTAAAAAATGATAGGTCCTTTGTTTACATTTGTTTATCTGATATAACTCTTTTAATCATTATTGTTTTCATAACTGTGATTTTGTTTTTGACATGAATTTTCACAAAGTGTATCTAAAAGAAAAAAATATGCAAATACATTTAAATTAACCATTAAACATTTAATTAGTGTCCTATAAAAATCTCACAGATATAAAATTTATGTTAATCAGTTAATGTTAAAAAAAGGGACATTCAGGTATGGTAAAATTTAAGGAGTAGACTAGGGACACAGGTGGTTGAGTGTATAATTTGTTATATCAAAAGTTTTAAGATGGAATGAAAACAAGAACAAATGGGTTGGTCACTGTCTTCCTCTCTTCAACATGTTTTTCCCCTTAATGCACATATTTAATGATATCTTGATTTTAATTCTAATAAAACAAGTTTCTCTGAATGTAGCTGAAATTAATTAGATCTTATCTACAATTTAAAAATGCTAATAAAAGTAAATGAGAAAGGAACAGAAGAATTAGCACTTAAGCTTCAATATTAATGAACATTTTATCTATTTATTGCAATCAAAATATAACTTTGGAACTGATTATAATCACTCTAACTTGGATAGTCTTGGTAGCAAATAACTCTCATTAAGTATCAGGAGAGAAATCAAATGGCTATATCACATCAATGTTGTAATTTAGCTTAGAAAATTAAATAACACCACATAAATGAGAAGGAAAAATGTAATTTTATTCATTCAATCAATAGTACTGCTCTTCCTCTATATGCAAACCATTGTGCTTTTCATCAAATATAAATGAAAAATTGAGACTTTCTGGAGAGAAATAACTTGTTCTGAAAGTTGTCTTTTTGATAGTTAACTATCTGTATCAACTTGACCAGGTTGCTATACCTAACTCTCTGATCAAGCACCTCACTAAATGTTGCTATAAGGATATTCTAAAGATGAGGTGAATATTTAAATAAGTAGCCTCTAAAGAAAGTAGATATTCTGCATAATATGGATGGAACATTCAATCAATTCAATGCATTAAAAAAAAAAAAAGTAACTTAGGTTGCACAAAGAAAAGTCTGCTTCCATGTTACGTTCAGACTCAAGTTATAACATCAACTGTTCCTGAATCTCCAGCCTGCTGACTTCAGATTTTTATTTTGCCACCATACCCAATCATGTGAGCCATGAAACTCTTAAAAACTCTCTTTCTCTAAGATATAAAATTATAGATACATTGATTGAATAGATGATAGACATGATAGATATAAAGTATATATTCTATTGGTTTTAGTTTTATGAAGAATTCTGACTAATATAAGCATGAACAAAGGGTTGTTTATACCTTGTGGTTTATGATGAATGTTCAACAATATGAGATGATGTCAATGACGATGAAATGCAACTGGATAAAGTGACTTAAATAACAGTACAGCTATTTTTAATGTGATTGCCATTCAAACTATTTATACACAGATGTAGGCAAGAGGGATTATACTTTTTTTTAATTCTTGATCAATATAACATTAAATATTTATTTTATCTTGTTTTGTATTGCTTTGAGAAGAATTCATTATTCATTATTGTCTTTATATTGGTTTTCATAGTGCAGTAAGAAAGAAATCACTAATGACATATAATGAGTGATGCAGAAATTATCTAGTCTGGGACCTTGCCAAGACTCAAGTTGGAAACTGAGAAAAGCTGAAGATGGAAAACCAACTTCCAAAAATAAAAGAGCATTTTCTTTGTCCATTCATTCATTGATGAATATTGAAGCTGTTTCTGCATTGAATGGGATATTATTCAGCATAAAAAAAAAAGAAGGAAATCCCCCCCATATGTAGCAATATGATTGAACATGGAAATTATTATAGTAAGTGAAATATTACTGTTACAGACAGTAACAGTAATGCTGCTTAATCCCACTTATAAGAAAAAATCTGAACTAGTCAAACTCTTAGAACAGAGAGTAGAATGGTAATTGGAGGAAGAAAGAAATGGAGCGTTTTTCAATGGATATGGGTTTTCAGTTACATAGAATAGGAAAGACAGATCAACACTCACCCATAGATTCACCCACCCGAGTTAGTGAGATTCATGGTCAAGGGGGATTCCACAGTTGTAGAACTGTTCCCTGCAGAACAGGGGAGGGAATTGTCCTGTACTAGGCATTCCAATATTTTGATTCTACACAGCAGAGATGAATTCTTAGAGCCCTGGCACTGAATGGTAGGGAAAATACCCAAGATAATCTAAGACTAGGGACAGCAGATTCAATTACCTTAAAATACCTATCTACAAATTCAATTAACCAGGTATCCAACACAGACACATCAGTTTAAAAATATAAAGGAAATTCACTCCCCACATTCATAACATACCACCACTAATATAGTATAAAATATGGTTGTGGTAGCTGTTCTTTCCACAATGGCCAGCTCTGTTCAGTGTGATTAAAGATGGGGAGAGTAAGAGCATTTTTTTTTTTTTTTGTAATAGATAAGTGAGCTAGATAACAAGTCCAGATGGCACACACAATTAAATAACAATATAAGTACTAAATACTAAAGTGTTGGGCAGAAAAGAAAAAAAAAGGATGAATGAAAGAATATTATGCAAAAGGTGTGGCCTCTTAGGCCTCTTAAAGGTCTTTAAGGATGAAAATCATTTGGAGAAAAGCTACTTAGCACAGCATATTTATTGTTAACAGTATAAAAGTATCAGAAATGTATTATCTTTGCATTGGAAAATAAGTAACTGTTAAATACCCTGTTAATTAAGCTAATCTAAAACAGTGCTAATCTAAAAATCAGTGCTAGCAGTGAAAATACCTTATAGGAAAATCATTGTTATTAGCACCAAAAATAAAAACAATTTCAAATTGATGAAAACTTTATTCTCTAGTCTCTTGCAGCTTTGAAAGACTAGAAGAGATTAGTGTTATTGAGTATGTTAGATTTAACTGTATTAATGCACAGATATGGTCATCCCACTTTAAAACTGGGAGGTAGTTATTTTAGTAATAAGTTGTAATTTCTTTGAAATATACATACTGAATAGGTTATCTATAGGTTATCTATGATTTCAAACTCTCAAATTAACTGCTTCAAATCCTCTAAATTTGAAATTTTGGAAGAATGTTATAATTGCAAGTGTGTGTGTATGTTTATATTATACTTCTTATGTCACTCTATTAATAACAGAAACATATATTTTCTATCAGTTCCTCAGGTTTCAATATTCTTCTCCAAGACCCTGTTTCTCAACATGGGTCTTTTGATTTCATTTGGCCAGTAAAATTTGTAGAAAATTGTCTATACCACTACTCCTTTTCCTCAACTGTTTTAATTAGCAATTGCTTGACTTCCAAAGGCAATCAATGTAAAAAAGGTCACTAGTCAAGCCATGATAGTTATGTGAATATGTGAGAAATAAACTATTTTTAATGTAATCCACTGAAAAGTATGATTCTGTTATCACCATAACATATAATAACACTATTAAGAAACCCAGATACTGCATTGTGGCTAACTCTGCAGGACCTCGAGTGCACCTGTCCACCTGGGCTAAAGTGGTGCATGGGTCAGCACAACGCCCAGTAAGGCCAACAAACAAGTCAGCAGAGCACAGTGCACTCTGTCTTGCAAATAGCTGCAGCCCACTACTTTGTTTCAAGTAGAAGCTACAAGAAGCCCCAGGCCCGGTACAAACATGCACCCCACCATTTGTATCGGGCACATTTCCAGAGCACATTTCCTGTTTTTCCCTGCACCTACAGACCCAATATATACCCTTGGGCAGTCCTAATAAACAGACCTGGGACTTCAGACCCCAGGCTCTTGCTTCAGTTTCTCTTGTCTACGCAACTTCATTTACTAGTCGCCCAAAAGTAGCAGTAATCACACCCCTCGATGGGTTTGCAACACTACATCATAGATAATCCCATTGATAAGAAAAGTGGTATCAATAAAAGCACTAGAAAAGTGGTATCTACAAGCACTAGAACTGAAGTAATGGGTGAGTAGAAGCAGTGGTTTCCTATAATCATGGAACTTAGTCTGGTGTAACATGCATCATTATGGTGCTTTGTATTATAGATATAAACACATATAGAGATATAAATACACATACATGTATATATTTATTAAGCATGCTGACTATGGCAGCCTCAGGTGTATTTCTTTTTGTTAAAATTTAGAAGTAGCAGAATCGGAATACTAAGAATAGGAGGAATTTGATAAATGGAAGAGTTGGGGGGAAAGCCAGGGAGAGAATAATAAATTAGTCCTCATAGAAGATGATAGATGTCATTGTATGGATCTATGTCTTTATGAGGATTTCTCAAAGTAGATGAATTTGGAGCCCTATTTCTTTTTTGTATAGAAAACCAGGGTATAAGCCAAGGGGTTAAGGGGTAGGAAGATTCAATAGAGACAGAGTAGGGAGCAGAACAGATTTACTAAAATACACTACTAAGGGGAGCAACCAGTGAAACTGGAGAGGTCTGCTGTACATATGTGAATTAGTTCCTGGCCAGGGATGGAATTCAGGCCATAGTGATGATAGAGTTGAGACTTAGCACCTAGACCACCAGGGGACCTCCTCCCCCATTTATTCCTCTCTATGGGAAATTCCAAGGTGGCCTTTGTTTTATGTGGTACCTTAGGTTCAGCATTGAACTTTCTTATCCCTAGGTATAGAATTAACAACATTTTATAACTGTCTATAACAGATACAGATTTCAATAAATACAGAGGTTGAATTGTGTGGTAAGTTGTCCTGTAAATCCTGTGGTATTATAACAGTGTATCTCACTTAACTGTAAAGACCTCACTCACAGTTTATGACTTAAAATTAAATAGATTGCTTTATGTTATATGTAGTTTATATGCATTACATATTTTACATCTATTTACATGTTTATATATCTATCTTTCTAACCATCCTCTAGTTTGGTAGAATTGCTTTAAGAGATAGTTTTCTTATTTGAATTTCCTCAAGAATTTTGAAATCCTGACAAATGCCTACCTCTATAAAATACAAAGAGTATGTTGATCTTTTTCTCTACTTTTCCGACATAAGGGAAAGGTGAAAATCCATTCTGCTGAGAATCAGATCATGAGAAGATAAACATTGTTTTTCACAGGACAGAATTAAGGCCATAATGACTAACCCCCTTCTTTGTGAGCAATCATTAATGTTTTACCAATGTTACTGCTTGATTTAATTTAATCATTCATCTTGAATATAAAGTTTAAACCATAAAAATTTATTAAGATATAAAATTAACACCCCCCTCTTTTTTTTTTACAATATCCAATTGAGAACTGGTCCATGCTACTTCATTCTTCTTTTTTTTTTTTTTTTTTTTATTTTTACATCATTTTGTACATTTTTTTTTCCATCTCGATTGTAATCCCTGCGGGTTTCCCATCTTTTTTTGTTTTTTTTTTTTTTTTTTTAGATTAAGTTATTCATGCATACAGAACTGGGGTACAGGTCAAGATGCATGGGCGGTGAGAATATTCACTAGAGGCAGAGTGGGGAGCAGAACAAGCAGACTGACAAAGTACACTGCTGAGAGGAGCAGTGGGAGGGTCAGGAGAGGTCTTCCCCACCGTGTGCATCATCTCAGGGGTGGGGATCAAACTCATGCTGAAGTGGCTTTAGCTTCTTAGTGCTGTGCTTTAACCTGCAGCACCACCTGGGAGGGCCCTAACTTATTCTTAAAGCACTACAAATTGCCCAATTTCAGATGCTCCCCAATTCCCCCCATGTGTGTTCTGTGTGGCAGACAGCTAAATAAACTGACTGTCTCAGTTGAAGTGTGTCCCATTTGATCTCTGGTTGGCAGATTTCAACAATGTAAAATGATGCACTGGGACTCTGATTTAATAGTTAAAAACACACACATAGATGGTGCCCAAATGTCAATAAATCTGTACTCTATCAGGAAAAAATAGTTTTATATTTTATGTAGGAAAACAAACATCAAATTTTCTGAAAAAAGAACATTTTAGTCTCATTCAGATTTAAGATGAATGGAAAATGCTCCTCTGTATATGTTCAAACCTCTGAAGAGAATCTATTTTCTTTTGGCTGCCTTACAGGATTGGTCAAGTAAGGTGCTGAGCCATTTAAACTGATGCTGGGAATCTAACTCAGTGGGCACAGAGAGCCCTGAGATGATCAATCTTATTGTAGTTACTGCTAAAACCAATATTTTCATTGTTTATCCTTTCTTATTATTTCTACCCCATGCTTTCTTGGCAGAACCAATGAAAGGAATGGGATAGATTCTAAAAATTTTCTAGTTACCAAACATATGTGAGACATTATTCACACAAAATATATATACAGTGGGAAAAACAAACAAACTGGGATTTATATATTTTCCTCGAAAAGAATGAAAAATTTTGAGTGTCTAGTTCCTGGTCAGAATTCCGTGAATGTTTTCTGCCATAGTCACAACTTGAGATTTGTTACTTTAAGGTTATAAAGAGGGCTATAAAAAAAGATTCATAACCTCAAATTACATTAACTGTACATTAAGGGAGATACACAAATCCCAAGAAATAATGAAATGTCAGGGTTAGAATCATCCCTTTTCAGGTTTAGTGCTCAATCTCCTATGATCTTGCATAAAATGCTATTGCTGTTCACCTTACTTTTAGGAAGTACAATTGATTTGTTTGCAATATTTATTAGTGCATTAGTCATGTACATTAGCACCAAACTGGAAACAAATAATGCTTTACTTCCTCAAGTCTGGCAAGCCAATGCAAGTAAAAATATAGGTGCCCATATAAATACAAATCTGACTCACACTGTTGAAATAGTCTTCCTTTACTTAGATTTACCAGAAAAAAGTTAGAAAGATAAATATACTCCAACCATTTTAATCTTTGATGAGTTAAAACAGTTCATATTAATCAGGTTATATTGTGTTCTTTCAGTTTGGTGTTCTTTGACAAATTATCAATAGGTGGGGTCCCAAAAATAAGTCAAAACTAAACAAATAGTTGGTCTGATAGTAATAAATAGAAAGCTTGAAGATATTTTTGCTAAATAACCATTTCAGCTCAGGTTGGCACAATAAATTGTGCATGAGATGTGGCTGTTGGCTTTAAAAAAGAGAAATGTGTCCTCAGTCCAATAAAGGTAAGTTTTATAGGTCCAATGCTTGTTATAACAATTGGTTCCATCATGGCCACTACTACCACTGATACCCCGGATACAGGGACACTCCATGGCAGCTTCAATTGCTTATTCCATAACCACATATGTCAATTTCTGTGCATGGTTATTAGCATATGGGGTTTCTCTAAAATAAACATTAAAACTGTCTTTTCCCAAAGGACAGGATTTCCAGATTCCTTGATTCTTATTGTTCTGACTTCCTTTTTTTTTTTCCAGTAGAAATCGTTCCCTTTGCAAGTATTTTTTTAGATCTTGACACTTCAAAAGCCTCCTACATAGCTTAGCCTTACAGCTTCATACTCCCCTAACATTATGGGAGGTTTTAGAATAATAACAAAGATTTGAGTGTTGATACATGGCCTATAAAGAGATGGATTTTAAAATTGTAATGCAGGGTGGATGCATTTTATACTAGAATTCTATCATTTGATTTTGTATTACAGTCAAATTTTCCTAATTTCTTTTTTACTATTTAAGAATTTATGAAAATCCAAACTGGGCTATTGCTATTTAATCTAGTAAAAAGACCACAACTTATTGTAGTCTTTTTTTTTTTTTTTTTTGTGGATGCCAGACCTAACATATTTTTTAAATTTTACAAATCTTCTTCCAAAAGTTAGGCGTTATTATCCCACATGACATTTTATATTTCTTAAAAATAGTCTTGCTCGGCCCTCCCTGGTGGCGCAGCGGGTTAAAGCTCAGCACTGAGAAGCTGGAGCCATTTCCACATGAGTTCGATTCCCGCCTGCCCCAGAGGTGACTACATGGCGTGGCAGACCTCTCCTGACCCGCCCGCTGCTCCCCTCAGCAGTGTACTTCGTGGATCTGCCTGTTCTGCTCCCCACTCTGTCTCTGGTGAAGCCTCTCACCGCCCCTGAGCCTCTGGCCTGTACCGCAGCTCTGTATGCACAAATAAATAAATCTTTAAAAAAAAAAGTCTTGCTCATACATTTTTCTCACGATGACTTTGTTGTTCTTCACATATTATCTAGTTGAATCTCTACCCCTTAACTCTATCTTTATAAAGACATTCCCTGTAATTTTAAGAAGCAATTCAGTGGAAGAGGCATTATACCATTTCTTGCTAGAGTCCTTAACTATTTACTAACTTTTTTAAAATTAGTACCTAGTGAAGCATGGTTACATCCCTAATACTACCAAATTATATAAAACCCAAGATACTTAGAAAGATCTTAATCATGAGATACTTCTAAGAAGAGAGGTCAAGGGCCATTAGTGTCAGGCCTGGTCTTAAATCTTCAAAATCCAGTCAAGCCAGAGCACAGGCCCTATGTAGGGGGGCCTGTGACTCAGAGGTAGACTGTCCCCTTTTGCTAAACCCAAGTTCCCTCTGCTGTAGAACTGTGAACATCTAAATTGACTGGAGGTGGTTCATTAGCAGGGGTAAATAGTCGATACATCACTGATCTGAAAAGGAAATAAAAGTTCAGAAACAATAAGATATTTGACAAACTCCCCACAGATATGAGGTGACTGAACCAGGATTTCAACACTATTTCCCCCAATATGCATTCAATAGCTTAACCACTATGTAATGCAGTCCTCAATATATATGCAGGGACATTATTTTCTGAAAAGACACAAATAGTAAGCAGTA
The DNA here is from genome assembly GCF_000260355.1 of Condylura cristata. Taxonomy (NCBI): domain Eukaryota; kingdom Metazoa; phylum Chordata; class Mammalia; order Eulipotyphla; family Talpidae; genus Condylura; species Condylura cristata. The sequence goes on along the minus strand of NW_004567113.1, from coordinate 27,394,530 downwards.
CTATAGGAAATATGTTATTTAAAAGATAATCTCAGCTTATGGGCTGTGACATGTGTATGTTTATAACCAAACAGATGCTTTTATTTACAAACTTATTTCATGTATTATTGAAACAAGCTGAGATAGTATTTACTTAGATGCACTTTTCTTATATATACATACATGCATACACATATACATACATATATGCATATATACATACATACATATACATATATACATACATAGATGTATGTAGGTGTGTGTGTATTAAACAAATAGACCTACATAATTGCCTTACTTTAAGATATATTTATTTAGATTTTCACTAACTTAATCTCAATTTTGACACACTGGAGGGGGAGTGTGGATAAGAAAGGCACACTTGCCTATCAGCTTTGAATTTGTGCCAGTGGCTTGGGGAACATAGAAGGTGACAAGCTGAGGAGTAAAATTTAGAGGTACCTAGAAAGGATCTGTGGGTGAGAGACATATGTAGAGGTAGCAAAGACCATTATTTTGATTTGTAATTTGATCTTGCTCCTTTTGTCCCAGACTCACCTAGCCCCTTCTGCCAGCTTCTTTTAGTTCCCAGAAGGTGCCTTAGATGTATGCCAAATATTAGGGTCTGGCTGGGTATTTATACAGGAGAACATGGGTCACTTTGGGTATTTTACAGGAAAACTATTACCCTTTTTTCACTTCTCTCTTTATGCACATTAAATTCTATCAAAATTCCTTTACACTAAGTCTCCTTAGTTCACACTGATGGCTGACTTACTTAAAGCATGCAAGTTTAGTCATTCTGCTTACCCATCTATCTGCCTACTAACATTACTACAACAAAACCCTCAGTCAATTTTTCTTTAGTCTTTAGAGATTTGAGAAACATGGGCAGGATCTTGTCAATTTGAATTTTTTTCACTCAAATTTTCTTTATCTCTTGAGGGACTTCTCTGGATGTTGGGCTCCTAAGGAGCCCAGTTTTGCTGAATCCCTTTCACCTCCTCCCCCACCTCACCTTTTGACTTCTTTCTCCTGAGTACACCAAATTAATGATCCTTCAATTTTTTTTTTTAATGAAAAGCATTGTCATTAGTTTTTTTTTTTTTTTTCTTAAATGTATTTTGGGTTGTTGCCTCCACCTATTCCCAGCAGTAATGTCCCCTGCCTAAATTGGTCCATTAAAAGACATTTCCCTTAACAAAAAACAAAACAAAAAAAAAAAAATTCTCCTTCAGAAGGAACTTCCGTGCCAGGATAAGAAATGACGCATTCACCATTGTTTCTTGGTTCTGAGCACTCTAACTCTGAAACCTTTGGGAAGTTACTTAACACATCAGCTTTTATGAAGTAAATATTGAATAACAACAACCTCAAAATGTTGCTGAAAAAATTATGTGGAAGAGGGACGTTTAAGCCTAACACAATGTAAGGACTCTATAAATAGTCATTTCCTTCCTGCTCATCTCCTGCCACCTTCCTTGTGCCTTCCACCCATCTGTTAAAATCACTCTAGGCTTTTTCTTCATCTTTAAAGTAAATGTTACACATTAACACCAAAAGTTCCTGCAATTTTTAAGTAACATTTTTCTTATTCATGGCCTATTAGTTTCTACTTTAGTCTGTGGATATGCCTTATTTCATATATATTGCAAACTATTCTTTAGGTAAAGAACATGAAAATAGGAAGCACCTGTTCATTCTAATTGTAGCCTGTAATCCCTAGCCCTTGAAGAATGACTCTATCCTTAGATAGCCATTTTAAGTTACTTTGTTAAATTGACCATGTAAGACAATCATGCTCTAGTGCTTGGAAAGACAGTGTTTTGTTTTGTCTCCCCCAACCCCACAAAATTGTGTATGAAAATATATTTGAAACAAAGTTTAACTGAAACTGTCTTATCAGACACAAGATATGTGTCACTGATTTTGGATTTTAGAAAAAAATTGTACAGATTATAATTACCACAATATAATTATAATCAATATAATTGCCATGTTTGTTCTCTATATATTACAACTCATATTTTAAAGCTTTTAAGCCTTGATTAAATATATAGTGCACTTTTTATTTTTTTTTTAAATTATTTACTTATGCATATAGAAATGGGGCCAGAGTTGAAGGAGTGATGAGAGGATTCACCAGAGACAAAGTGGGAAGCAAAATAGGCAGGTTGATGAAGTACACTGCTGAGGGGAGCAGTGGGTGAGACAGAAGAAGTCTGCCATATCATGTGAGTCACCTCCTTGGTGGGGGATCAAACTCAAGCTGAGGTAGCTATGGGAGCTTCATGGTGCAATGCTTTAACCCATTGTGCCACCAGGGATGACCCTGTAAGTGCACTTTTTATACTCACTACATTTATATCACTATACCCTATTCAAACTAATCTATAATTTAAAAAAAGTATTTGAGTTAAAAATGTATAGCAAGGTATAAAACTAATAATAAGTCTGTTGCCAGTGACATTCCATGACTACTATTGCCTGAAATCTTGAAATCACAGATTCCACGTATCAGTAAAATTTCCTAAAATATCTGTCCAGGGTAAGATCATGATATATTCTCTTTGGCATTCCACACCACTGCCATGAGAAGAGGGATATGAAGCCCTTAAGAGATGGGGAAATGATAGAATAAGAATAGTTATGAAAATGTTATTCATTCAATTAGAAAAAAATAATAGCATTCATTAAAATTGTGAAAAATGACGGGAAATTTAAATACCATGTATGGTGAATGCCTATAGATATACTTCAGACACAATTTGATCTCTGGGTATAATTTTAGGTTTCACCTATCAGTGAGATAGGGAAGGTAACATGTTAATTTGCTTTTATGTTTTTTGTTTTTTTTCTGACACAAAATTGCTTTAGTTTGGTTATAGCAAATTGTTTGATTTGGCTTCAACTCAAGTCAGTTGGTTCTATAATTGACTCCAAGTTTCAGAGGCATATTGACTAGTAATGACTCATCAAAAATTCAATTACAGGCCAGAGTGACTAAGATATGTGACCAATAAGATCGAATCCATGAAGCCACTAGAAGAAGAACTTTATGTTTGGTTACCTGTTTATTAGTTTAGGATTCATAAAAAAGATTCTATGAAGAGTGTTAACTTGTGTACAATGAGAACATGGCTTAGGTTCCCAAAGTAAAGTACAAAACTTATTTTTTTGTGTTTATTTTATTGTTTTGTTCTGTTTAAGTTTTGTGTTGATAGTGTACTGGATTCTCAAAAACAATTGAGCTTGCAAAAGCCTCAAGGGCCAGTGAGAAGCGGAGCTTGCTATAGAACAACAGATGGTTTTCCCTTGCTTATGTCTCACTAAAATTTTCAAGTGAATTAGAAAGTACAGAGATAATATACTAAGCCCAATCGACTTAGTAAGAGTGTACATATGACATACACTTTTCCTTTTAATTCTTAGAGAATATGCAAAAATGTCTTGAGGATATTAGGCAGCACAAGTTTATTAATGAATCTTTATGTAATGATCTTTGAAATATGTTTATGAGGCAAACCCATGTGAATAAATCTGAGTCAATGTAAAACCTATTTCAGGTGATTGAAAATGTTTTCTAATGTTAGCTGCTATCAGAAGGAACATGAATAAATGAAATACATTTATTTCCAGAAGGATGAATACATACCATATGCTGGAACTAGATAATTTGTTTAAATAACTAAATAGTAAGTGTTAGAGACTAGTATAATTTGCTTAGTAAAAATACCAGTTCTGAAACAATGATAACTATTGTTATAACTATTCTCTGATACCTTTAGTCTTGTACTTATCCTATTAGAGAATAAAGAATCACTGTTGCCATGTCTTTCAAGTTTTCATTGTAGCTTTGTTTCTGAAGTTCCAAAAATGTTAATTGTATTTGGTGATATAAAAGTTACACAAATGAAATGCTTGTGTATTATGCATGTAACTGATGATTTTTTGTAAATGTATAATCCAAACAAGATATAAAGACTTTCTATCTCCCATGGTATTTGCTTCATATTTCATTCCACTTATACAAATAAACAACCCCTTCCCAACTTACTTTATAACAGCAATTGTCAGAGGAATATGACTTTTTTTTTTTAATGTCAGAACATTGTAATTTCTAATCCAGCTCTCAGTATCTCCTTCAAGTGCCTTTCCAGTCACACACAACTCCACTTTCGCTTAGGGAAACTCTATTCTGATATAACACTAAATTACAGGTATCTGTACTAAAAAAGCTAAATAATGCAACAGCATTTAGCTTTCAGGAAATATTTTATAAGACATAAATGCAATATTTGAGTCTTTGTTCAAAACCTGTGTTTATTACACATACTGAGATCCTAGATTCTTAAGAAGCCATTGTAGCTTATTGATTAGAACAAGCCTTCTAGTAGTCAGATGAAAAAGGCAATTTGACCTTACTTGACCTCAAGTTAGACCAAAATGATCACAAATAAAATGATGGCACTATTCTGTATCTGATTATATTGTTTGAGAGAAATATGGCAGTTTTCTCAAGCTGAGTACTATTAAAAAAAAAATAAACAGTTCTGTATAGGTAAGTCTAACTTAGTAAATGAGATGCTCATCATGCAGAAACAATATGTGTATGTTCATCACCTGATATTTATTAACTATTTGGTGTTGAAATATTTAAGTTTACATTTCAATTAATTCAAGATTTGGTGAGCTAACCTTTGCCATTTGGAGGAAATTTGAGTACCTTGTTGAAATAGCATTACTAATGAAATTGATACAAGACAAACACATACAGAACATAAATTTATCCATTCAGAAATATGAAATCCATCAATATGCCTTTACCAAAAAAAGAGATATTCCAAATTGCAATTTTATAAATTCAGGTTAAATCCAGCACATTTTTTGATCTCTCTATTTCATTTGGTTAGCTTCCATGGTTTTTACAAAGATCCATTACAATGTCTGCCTGTTAGCAAGATAGTTTGTCAATAACATCTTTCCCTAAAGCTTAAGAAATTGAATTGTCCTTGAGCTATATTTGATGAATACTTTGGTTAAAGATTTCCAAATGTGTTTTTTTTGGCAAATTGCAACCAATATTCAGAGAATACATTTACAACAATCTAAAGTCCCTGCTTAATACTTTAGGTTGATTTGTAAAGTAATTCTTCAACTTTGAATAACTTCTTCTAAGAAGTAATTCTTCCATGTGTGTCTCTTTAGTCTTCTTCAATATGTGATTGTTCCACATCATTTCTTGCCTTTTATTATCTATAAATCTTAAAGAGGACTCTATAAGTTAATTGTAGACTGTCTCTAATCGTAGTTGACCATTTTTTTTTCTAATTAGATTGAAGTTCTGAACTTTGACACAAATACTACATAAATGATGGTATACACTTTTCAAGGTTTCATATCTGATTGTTTGTGATCTTGACATGTCTATTACTGGTAATGCCAATCTTGACAACTCTCTGAGGTCATTCTCTATAGCATTTCCCCACAGCAAAATTTTCATTTTCTCTTTCATTCTTAAAAATACCTCCGGAGACACAATTTAAGACTCTGTAAATATCTGATTTTCACACATTTCTCACCTGATTTTCACATATTTCTCACCTGATTTTACCATCAATGTGCGCAGTTACCTTCTATTATTATAAATTTCATGTTTACTTAATAGTGCTTTTGTATTTGTCTCAACCCTTTACAATTTTTAATATGAATTCTTCTATATGGGTAAGTAAAGTTTGTCTCCCACATATGCATATGCATATGGGGGATACATAAATTTTAAAATGTATTTATTATAGCTATTAGTTTATGTTAATATGAATTAATGAATTAAAGTTATAGTATCTTAATCTACATGTTATTTAGTACCATCGTAATTTTCTTACATTGCTCAAATTTGGTCTTTAGAAATTTGTTCAAATTTGCCCTTTTTGCTTCATTTCATTCTGTTTAGAATACTTTTGTTTTCCATCACAACAAGATATTATTATTTTACCATATTATTTCACTGCAATATCTAAAAATATGGTTCTTTTTATTGGGGATTGTTGATTACAAATGATCTGGGTACAGTTTGCATTCATTTCTAATGGGGAATTACTAGCTCTATGCACTTTCTGACAAGTAAGCATAGATAAGTTTGTGTGCATGCACACCTATACTGACACATGTGTGTGAATATATACACACATTTTGTGTGTATGCATGAACACACACATACATATATATGTATGTATATAAAAATGCATTAATGCTATAAATCCTAGTTCAGTATCACAGAGCTCATTCTATTTCTTATTATTTATTTCCTTATCAGTGGTGCATAGTTATTATTACCTATACTGCATTTATGAATTGATCATTCTTGAATACACATAAAATAGTTTCAGAATTGCCACTGCATACCCAGCAGAAAATAAATTTACTAACTGGTATATGTATAACATTTTAATGAACTTTATTACATGAATATTTAGTGCACTTACATATTCTTTAGCAAATCTTCTATTAAGTATTCTAATAAGATATTATTTACCAGAACTTCATGACAAAGAGTAGAAAGTAAGTTGATATGAAAAATAGTGAATTTCTAGATTCAAACATACCTGAAGATGCTATTTTAGAAACACACTAGTAACCTATTCAGTGACACTTCTAGAAAAGCAAATAAGTAATCACATAACTGAACTATCAGATTAACAGCTCCCACTAAGAATAAGCTTATCATAAATATAAAATAACCAACTATCATATAGAAAGTGCATGCCATATTGATTTTACATGTATTCATTGAAAATTATATTTAATTAATTCAAGTTATGATGAAAGCAATAGTACTAGATTATAATATTTCTGAATTACAATAGTAAATAATAAATGAAAAATCACTATTGCTTTTGTTGGTTCATTATACTGACATTAATCATCACAAATTATTTTTATGTTATCAATGGGGATGTAAAACACAATACTGACAGTATAAAGAATGAATCATCTTCCCAGTGGTTCAGTATCTTATAAATATCTACCTTATAATTTTTGAAATCATTGCTATTCATGACATGAACATGAAACAAGAAAAATAAATTAACATTTAATTCAATTGTTTAATAGACTATTATAATGTGTCCTGTGCTCAAAATAATGAAGCTAGTTATTGAAAACAATGTCGATTCATCATTCAAATTTATCTTTTTTTTCCACAAAGCATTCTATATAATTTTGTTCAACCTATGAGGTGAGGGGGTAGGGGAAAAAGAGAGCAGAGTGAAGATATCAGCTCAATCCTTCACATAGTCACAACCAAATAACAACAACCAAAAAGTCACAATCCAATATAAGATAAAAGAATAACTGTAGCACACATCAGGAACAATGGTATGGCAGAAAGGGGTGGGGAAAAAAAAAAAACTACAGTTATTCTGTTTATAGAGTGATACTAGGACAATCCATTCATTGGGGACAGATGGGTGGCTGCTAGAGCGATTCTCTCTGTTGTTTTCAAGGACATGTACCCATATTGAGGACTTTGAAAACTGGGCACTATAAATAAGAAGGGAAGAGCAGAGCAGGCATGCAGGAGACAGGCAAGCCACAAGAAAACAGTGGGAATAAGATATAGAATGGTGATTACTGGTTTGAGCCTGGGGCTTCCAAACTAGAACAGCTGGATACCTAACCAGTTTCAGAGCTAGATGGTATCACCTGTGTCTCCTCATAGGAGAATTGTTATTTGCACCCTAAGGTTGTGATATACAATTTGACTACCACAACTCAGGGGCAGATATAACAAATTTATACAATCTCATCTTAAGGACAATGGAATATTTATGTAGCAGATTGTTTCTGAACTTATGTTAGTGCATAAGCTTCTTCTCAAAGTATGAATTTGCTATCATGATTTGTGAAGAGATCTGAACTGACAATTTAATGACAGAATTTTTTTTCATTTTTCTTCTTCCTCTACCTTAAAATATATATCTAATAAGGTTCAAAGGATGTTATATATTCTCAAGCTTATATAAAGACTGTAATCTTCATATGTCCTTCATGCCATAGTGAATTAAGTAGATAAACATGTCCTGAGAAATTAAGATAAATGATTAGTTTGTTGCTACCATCTTGAAGGCACAAAACATCATCACCCTCCCCACAGGTATTTGGCTAAAATAATCTGTCCTCACATTGTCAAACAGCACCTTGAAGAAATTCCACACATATTGTTGAAAGCAAAGCAAAAATCACAGATAATATCAGCTATAGTTTATATACTCCATACATAATATGGTTTTGATATGAACTTGAAAAACTAAAGATAATATGTATATGACTTAATACTTATTTGCAGACATTAAATTAACCAATTTACTGAAAGAGCATTTCCTCCCTTGATTTTAAATATAAAGTTAAAGAAAGTAAAGGAAAGATAAGTCAGTTTTCAAAAACCACACTGGTTTTCAATTAAAGCTCTAAAATACATTTAACTAACTCTATGTATATCAATAACTATTCAATTAAAATGTAAATAAAATGAGAAACATACATTTATCAGCCTTTTATCTTATATTCTAAATGCTAGCTATTTTTTCAACTTACATTTAATTATTTATTTATTTCATTGAGATTTTAGGGATTATAGATTCATGAAATCCAAATCATATAGCAGGATGATGTCACCTAGTTTAGATAACTATTTGAAGCACAAAGTTACTTATACTTATCATGGGAAAAATGCATGTTAGAACTGTTCTTACATAATTTTAAGGAGTAAATTCAGCTCAGGCACTTAATTAGAAATCAATAAAAGATGACCCTCCCTGGTGGCACAGCAGGTTAAAGTGCAGCACTGCAGGCTGGCTACAACTGCTTCAGTGTGAGTTAATCCACATGGCGTGGCAGGTCATCCAAATGGCGTGGCAGACCTCTCCTGACCCACCCACTGCTCCCCTCAGCAGTGTACTGTGTCAATCTGCAAGTTTTGCTTCCCATTCTGTCTCTGGTGAGTCCTCTCACCGCCCCTGCACCTCTGGCCTGTACCCAGTTCTGTATGAATAAATAAATAAATAATAAATCTTTAAAATAAATAATTAAAAAAAAACAGCTAAAAAGAAAAAAATATACAACGATATGTAACCCAAACTTGGAAATACATTTTATAGTTTTATTTTCCTTTTCTTGAGTGTATTTACACAATTGGAAAAAATGATTGTGAATAAGACATATACAGTGCTAATATGCTGACAAATTAGAAGAAGATAAAGTTCCTCAGTGAATAATTCAAACAAATTCTAGTTTGGTAAGTTAGAGAAACTAATCAATAGTTATCTTTCCTTCCTTCCATCTGCCCATCCATCCATCCATCCATCCATCAATCCATCCATCCACCCATCCATCTACCATCCATTTATCCCATTTATTTTATAACCCACCTATCTATCATATCTAATATTGTGTGAAAACCCCATATGGTTACTATAAGGACTGTGCAAAAGCATTCCTTTTTTGTCCATACCCTCACCAGCATCTACTGGCTCTTGACATTTGGATATGCATCATTTGTATGGACAGATTGATAAGTGAGTATGCACATTTTCCATATACATGCCTGTTAGCCATTTGTATGACTTCTTTAGAGAAGCATCTCTCTAGTCATTCTACGTTTGCTTTTTATTTGTCATTTGTTTACTTTTCGTTGAATCATATGAATTATTTGTAGGTTTGAATATTAGCCCCTTGTTGGATATACAACATGCAAATATTTTCTGCCATTTGATATGGTGTCTTTTGCTTTTACTTTTTGCTGGACAAATTAGTTTTAGTTTGATATAGTTCATTTTGGGTATGCTTGTTTCAGTTTTCCTTATTCTTTAGTCAAGCCCTCAAAGACATCACTGAATCTGATGTCTTACAGGGTTTTCCCTACGATTCCTTCTGTATATTTCATGGTTCAGGTCAGCCACGTGAAAAAGAATGAAGCTCACACCATACATAGAATAACTTTTAGTCTGGGAGCTGGAAAAAAATGGCATTTACTGATTTGCTTTGCATTGGTTAGGCAATAGAATCTGAGATCTATTTAAGACTCTTGATTTGGAATTTACTTTTGAAATTCATATTATACTAACCTTAGAAGAGTGGTTGGTTCTCTTTGAATTTTATATGGAAATTCTTCACCCTGCCTGAGTTTTGCAAATATCAACATAATTTTCTGAAGAAAAATGCTGTAGTCATGTCCTCTAAAAACAAACAAAATGCTGTCCCAAGCCCGCTGCTTAGCAAGATCATGTTTTTAGTCTAAAGCAATAGCATCATTTTGTTTTATAAGATCCATGTCTTCAAGATTGCTAATATGCATGTTTGAGTGTTAGATAGTTTTATAATTAATGTTGGCCTGATTTTTTCCCCAGTACTCTATATAGACCTGGGGAATAAAAACATTTGCATAAAGAACATTTTTGCTATTAAAGAAGCATAATACTAGACTATAGAAAATTATACTTGTTCTTAGTATTAATATAGCTATTAATTATATGCCTTGGCATACCATATAATTATTTTTAACTAATTTCATATGGGATTTATAATGCCCCTAAAATATTCAACTTTTTGACACCAATTAATGTATATCACTTACTATAGTGTAATGGACAGGGTGTGTGATTTGAAAAAATTACACTTACTTTTTATTAAATCCATAATGGATTTATGAGCATAAGCAATTTTGGATGGAAAATGGAAAACATCAGTTATAATAACAGTGCTAACATCACATTAGTAATAAGTAGTAGAGTAATATTATATAACATGCCATACTTAGGATGGGTAATTAAATATATGTGTTACATGTAACATTATACAAGTGTATTGCTTATATGTAATATGCATAGGTATGTGTATATGTTCGATAGTTAGAAAACACCTTTTGTCACAAGACTAAAATTATTTTTAGTCTCACCTATTTTGTTTCCTTAAGGAATCACTGTGCATTTTACTTATCGTCCAATATCTGAGAGCAGAATTACTTTTCATACATTTATTTAGTTTTCAATTTTTCATAATGTGAAAATGTACATGATAATGTTACTTCATCAGAGATAGAAGTAGAAATAATGAAATATTTTAAGGTAATGAACAAAAATTGAATACAACAGAATGGAAGAAAATATGCACAACTCTTACAATGACACTTCAATATAAACATATTTTAACATTTTGATGTGGAACACTTTAGGTGACATACATAATATTTTTATCTATATTTTTGTTATAAATCATATTGTATCTAGTTGAATAGTCTCCATTGAACACCATGTTCATCCAACAACTTAATTTGAAAGTAGTCTTTGCAGATACAGTCAAGAAGAAATCACATTAAATTAGTATCAGCCCTAACTTCAATCACTGATGTTCATATAAGAAGGAAATCTGTGCACAAAGTTAATAGACACACACACACAAGACAAATGTGTAGGTGAGGAAAGAGGGAGAAACTGGAATGATGTAGCTGTAAAACAGGAGATGCACAACAACCTCTAGAAGGTAGAAGATAAGCAAGGGATATACTGAATTATTTAGCTCCCAAGGGAATTAAACCTTGTCTTTAAACTTTTGGTCTCTTGTGTGTGAAAGAATGCATTTATGTTGGTTTAAGCCAGACATATAATAACAATTAGTACAGTAGACTGATGGATGTAATATGCATACTAAACTATAATATACATACTATAGAACATAATACACATACTATAGACTATAACATAATACACATACTATTGACTATAGCATGTCAATATATATATGTGTACTCTCTATATAAACATTTTTTTACAAAATAGACTTTATGATTTGTAACCTTCCATCCTTCCCTGGTGGCCTAGAGACTAAGTCTCAGCATTGGTACCACTATGGCCTGAGTTTAATCCCTGGCCTGGGAACTAACCCACATATGCCCCAGAAGACCTCTCCAGTCTTATATGTTGCTCCCTTTAGCAGTGGGTTTCAGTAAATCCACCTGTTCTTCTCCCTACTCTGTCTCTGTCCCCCAACCCCATACCTCTGGTTTACACTCCAGATCTTGTATAAACAGACAGATCAATCTTTACAAAATGAGTATTTAATCACTGCCTTAATTATATATTATAGCGATATTCAATTGTTTAGATTAATGTGTTATATAATTATCAGTCACATAATATTACACATTAGTTTATAATTTCTATCTTAATAATGCACTACATAATATGACATTCTTTCATTAATTCCTAACCTAACACCTAGAAAAATATTTGCTGTGAATATATTCAGCATCTATGATACATGCTGACATGTATCATATTTCCAAAAATAAAAGCAAGAACTTAGGAATGCTTAGATCAAATCCACCAGACAACACTAAATACAATTCTTTATATTAAATATTTTGTCATGACAATTGAACAATAAAATGAAAAGTCATTATTTCTTATTTTTAAAGATATATTTATTTATTCATATAGAACTGGAATACAAACCAGAAGTATAGGGAATAAGAGAATTCACCAGAGACAGAGTGGGGAGTAGAACAGTCAGACTGATGAAGTACACTGCTGAGGGGATCCCATTATTGCTTTTTTATGCCTTTATTTTATTACAAGTGAGGTTTAACATCTTATATGCTTTTCTGAAATTTCTGTTTCATATGTATGGTTTGTGTAATTTTTAGGGGAATTTTGTATATTTATAATTCAAATATTTATTGTATTGGTTTCACAAGTTCTTCTTCAGTCATAAGCATCTTAGGGTGTAGCAGTATACTTTTAAAATTTCCATGCTCTACATTGTGTTTGATAGCAAATTTAAGACAACCTAAGACTCAAGGGGAATAACACTGATTATATTAAATACATGTTTAATATTGTATTCCAACGCATAAGTTCAAAACTTATTTAAAACAATATTTCAACTGTCAAAGACTATATGCCCACTTTTTTAAAAAAGGTTATTTATGCCTCTCTGTGTTTATATATTTGTCGAATCGACAATTGAAACATCAATAAAAGTAGAAAATTGACAGTTACTAAACAAGAAAAGGTGTTCTCGCTATATTCGTTAGTGAGTTTTACTTAAGATTCAGCATAATTTCCTTTGAGATCTGTTTTGATATAAATTCCACTGAAAGTGGAGGACTTAGGTGTTTTCCATAGCTTATGCACTGTATACATGCTGACTCTGTGTATGTGTGGGATGACAAGAAAAATTTTATTTTCAAATTTGCCTTTGGGGCTAAATAGACTCAAGAGAACCATGGAATACAGATGCACTCATATTAATTGATAGTTAAGAAATGAGATCTGCCTTTTTTTTTTTTTTTTTAAGATTTATTTATTTGTGCATACACAACTGGGGTATAGGCCAGAGATGCGGAGGGTGAGAGGCTTCACCAGAGACAGAGTGGGGAACAGAACAGGCAGATTGA
>NW_004567113.1:27378965-27380945 GCF_000260355.1 Condylura cristata | reverse complement strand
AAGCTTCTTAGTGCAGTGCTTTAACCCTCTGTGCCACCAGGGAGGGCCCTGCCTACTATTTTTAAGAATAAATTCACATGACATTGTGTACAAGAAGCTTATGCTAATGGAATGCACAGAAGAATATTAACAATTCTCAAGTAAACCAAGTTTAATTTTTGCTCTGAAAAACAAATGAAAACTTAAAAGATTTTGGAAACCTAGCACAATAGAAGATAGATTATTTAATAATATTTCGTTATACTTATGTACTAATTATATAAAACATACATGTACCTATTGATATTTTAAAAATTAAATTATCTTCTTTAGAGTTTTTTAAAGAGTTCCATAAGTGTTTCACATTTACAGATTGTAATAAGTCTATAATTGTCCTAACACAGCACATAGTTTCATGGTATTTGTTTATGGCTTTTATACCTGGAAGAAGCTCAGTGGATATCACTATGCTGATTCTCATGCCATCCTCATATCACAAAGTCTGAAGACAATTCTAAGAAAATGTGATAGTTTTTAACGCTGAATATTGAGGTTTTAGTCCAGAGAAATATAATTTTAATTACTTGTTGTTTCTGTATTTCTTACCTATCTATCTATATCTATCTATATATGTTTACATATTAAATGTATATTTTATTATATCATGCTTCCACTTTGCAAGAAAAAAATGTTTTTATCAGCTTAATGTATAAGATTGAATAAGATGAAAGTTAAATTGACAAGGTTAATATTATCTTAAATACTACCTGCTCTTTCTATTTTATAAAACAAGTTGAAGTATATTATGCCATGCTTTTAATTGAGATAAATAAATGATTTATTAAAAATATCTTAAATGTGTCCTTCCCTGGTGGTGCAGCGGGTTAAAGCACAGCACTAAGAAGCTAAAGCCACTTCCGCATGCGTTGATCCCAGCCTGCCCCGAAGGTGATCACATAGCCTCTCAGATCTCTCCTGACCGGCCCGCTGCTCCCCTCAGCAGTGTACTTCGTCGATCTGCCTGTTCTGCTCCCCTTTCTGTCTCTGGTGAATCCTCTCACCTTCCACATCTCTGGCTTGTACCCCAGTTCTGTATGAATAAATAAATCCTTAAAAAAATATATCTTAAATGTTCAGTATTATAAGTCTAAATGGCAAAAGCCCAAACCTTCAGAGCTGGAAAATGGAGGATGGAACAGTCAGTTAGGAAACTGACAAAAGTATGGAAATTGCAGTCATGAATTGGGGCACAGAGCCCTACCCCCAGCACACCCTAAACTGGCAACTGGAGCCTGCTCCTCATTTCTCTACATTTGTACAATTTCATTCCTGGCTCAACTCAAAGATGATGGTGATTGGTTTCTCAGAATGGAATCTGATGCATTTACTGATTCTTTTGAAATGTTACCTTCTCCCTCCCAGCTTCTGAAATAAGTATACCCTATCCCATCTCCTTATCACTCATCTTTCCAAAGTAATTATCAGCTATATATTTTTATAATTTTCCAGATATTTGGGACAACAGTTATTTGCACAGAACAAAAACTTGGTAAGAGCTCAAATTCCTCTGAGAGACTTAAGGGCTTTGTGAGCTACAGCTATTGCTGTATCACATTAGAATTGAAGTTGCTGTTTTGTTGTCTTCACAATCAATAATTATCATAAGGCTTTGTCCTAATCAGTTAATACAACTAGTACATCTGTAGGTAAGACACTATCTTTGCAGTTTACTCTGACTCTATTCATAGGTAGCCATGTTGTTGCTGTCGCTTCTCCCTAATAGGAGAAAAAAAAGTAAAATTTATTACCAGAACATAGCTATTAATAATTATCCGAGAACTTAAATAAGTTATAGGTTTAATGTTGCCTTTCCAAACACACACACACACACACACACACACACACACACACACACACGCACATAGTGAAGCCCTTACTCTAAGAATGTGACCTTATTGAAAACTAGGTAGTTGCCCATTGCAATTCGCTAAGAGGAGGTCC
>NW_004567113.1:27377603-27378695 GCF_000260355.1 Condylura cristata | reverse complement strand
CCCCTGCACCTCTGGCCTGTACCCCAGTTCTGTATGCATAAATAAATACATCTTTTAAAAAAGAAGAAGAAGAAGTGGTCCTGTGAAGCAGAGAGACAAGTAGAATACCCTGTAAAGATGTGGGAGTAGAATGACCTATCAGTAAGCCAGGAAATGCTAAGGATGGCTAGCAAATCACCAGAAGGTAGAAAGAGCAAAAATGATGCTAGAACATGTTTCCAGAGGCAGCATGGTTGACACTTTGATATTGGAATTTTAGTAGCTGAAATGTAAGACAAATTACAATTGTATTTTTTTAAAGATTATTTATGCATACAGAACTGAGGTACAGGCAGGAGATAAGGGGTGAGAGGATTCACTAGAGACAGAGTTGTGGGGGGGGCATAACAGGCAAATCTACTGAAATACACTGCTGAGGGGAGCAGTGGGCACGTCAGGAGAGGTCTGCTATGCCATGTGGTTCATCTTCCTGGATGGGGATGGAACTCATGCTACAGTGGCTGAAATAGCTTCTTAGTTCTGTGCTTTAACCAGTTGTACCACAAGGGAGGGCCCTCTATTAATTTATTCATGTTGTGGTACTTTGTTTAATAATGGTCCTAAAAACTAATATAATTTATAAGGCATTTTCCAACATATGGAATTTTTCTCATTTGTTCAAACTCTTATTTTAAATTTAGCTATTCAATAAAATCAGTTTGGGAATTCTGAATAACCCATGCTGATTCCTTGATTCTATATTTAAAGAAAAAAAGCAAAACAACACAAAGTAAACTCATAGGTAAACACGCTTATCTATTTACTATTGAATATAAAAAAAAAGGTAAGTAAGAGGAGGTTGTAGTGCTTAATAATATCTGTTCTATTTTCTGTTGGTTCATAAAAGTGTGATTAACACAATGAATTTCTGAATGAGCTTCTCTTGAAAGAATTAATACCTTTTCCCATCACCTGTGCACCTATACTCACTCTGGCTTAGAAAAATTAAAGATAAACTCTCTTTCTATGTGCTTTGAAAAATAGAGAAAATGCAATTCAAAAGAAAAAGAGCAAACACAGTAATGAATATATGGTATTTCTGTTTTTTTTTTT
>NW_004567113.1:27367624-27377118 GCF_000260355.1 Condylura cristata | reverse complement strand
ACAAAAATTGTAATTCAAAATGACACTTGAAGAAAAGTTTCAGTTGCCCTTTTTTCTCTCCCTCGGTAAGTTTGTTTTACTCCATGACCTCAGTATTACAAAAAATAACTGAGCAGAACAGTGATTGCAAGACATTGTCTTCATGTTTCCTATGTGCAGTGACTAGACAGGAAATTTTCATTTCATACACCATTTGAGCCTAGCTGTGGTGATTTCACAAAAGTCAGCAGGCTTTGAAAAGTTAATGATAAAGAAAAGCATTTGTTTTGTTATTTTGAGAAAGTACTTGTGTGTTTAAACTAGAACCTATAGAGGTTGGTTAGCCATCGGAAAGTGCAAAACTTATTTTCTTTCACTTGGCAGTGCTTATATATACTCCACATGAAGAAGAAAAAAGTGTCACTAAGATAATGTCACAATCAGCATTACATAAATAATTATAATAAAAATGTGAAATGTAAACTAATATATGTACTACCTATAAAACATATAAATATAGTTGGAGGGTAATATAATCATCTTTTATTTTAAGTAAATACAGGAAACATGTCTTAAATTTTGTTTAGTTATTTCACCATCCATAGATGTTTACCAATATCATTTTCCAAAAATAGAAAATATTTGAACAATTAACATAACCGACTTATGACTTGTAAAAATCATTTTATATAAAGGTAAATGTCCTTGAAATTGTTTCTGTGTTATGTGTAAGAGAAGTTTTCTTTTTCATCAGCTTTTAATTAGAAAGCCAGAGGACTCTGAGGTAGGAACCCAGTTTTGATATGTTAGCTTTGACATTAACAGTAAACTTGGCAACTGGGCTTTGCCAGTTTTACCTCCTAAAGGGACATTCTAAAAATGAACTTGGTCAGACCACAAATATTTCCTTCTGGATTCTTTTTTTTGTAATGTTTATTGATTCAACATTGGCTTATACTACTCTGTAAATGTCAGGAGTACAGTTTCACAGTTCAGTTTTCCTAGATTCTTCCTATAACATCCTGACAGTTACTTCTGCTTGCATTTCCACTTTTCGTCTAACCTACAACCACTCCATGGTTTTTAGATACATCAGTCCTTAAAGAGAATGCAGTGTTCTTCCCAATATAGAACTCCTAAGCTTCCTATAAAATGAAAATGCATCTCTTTATGTTTTTAGATTTATATAATCAAGGCTTTCAACTTCATTTCCTATCTTTGTGCCTACATGTATCCTACAATATAATCATCAAATGTTTGAATTCTCCAAACTCATTAATACAATCGCTACGTTTACATTAGTCCATTTATGTACACATGTTTTCTTTCCTCTTAAGATTTTTACCATGTTTTCTCTGAAAGCTACTGTTCCTTATTTATAACCAAATTCATAGACAAGGTCCTCTGAGAAATAATCTCAATTTCCTATTAGGGCAACTTTCCCCTTTCTACTAAATAAAAAAAAAAAAGTTTTATTTCTCTCTAAAATATTGTCAGCACTACATGTCATGATAGCTTTAACTTGGGTTGACTTTTCCTACTCATGGTTTACTTTGTACCTCCACACAGCAACTGCGATGGAAAGCATACACATGATTTCCCCTTTATCTCTCCAAACAATTTCCATCTAGATAAATAAGTCTCCAGATCTATTTTTATTTTACTTTTCTTGTAAATTTTTCTAGGACAAAACAGTTTAATAAATATATATTGTTGCAAATCACCTCATAGTTAATCTTTGCTTTTCAATATTAATTCAATGTTATGTAACTACATGTATTTTATATAAGATAACACTAATGCTTTTAAATATGCATATATGTACATATGTGCATGCACACATACATTCTTGTATAACACTCACATGCTACTAAGTTGATTTTCCATTAAGCAAATTGAACAATTTAGCAGGCATTCCTTTTATTTGTTATCTAAAGGTCATTACAATTTTAATACTTATCAATTATCATTACTAGTAGAAAAAGGATAAGTAGAAACAGAAAGTTATAGGGGATATTGATATCCCAAAAATGATAAAGATCACTAGAAGCAAGTGTGTTCTTGAAATAGGACAGATATCAAGAAGAGCATTTTAACTTATCATCTACATTACATTCACTTCTGAAAGTTCTGCACTGTGAAATCATTATTTCTCTTCCATTATTTATATTGCAAAACTATAGACTACAAAAAGTAAATGATCCTTTGTTCAGAGGTTCTATGCTTCAGAATCTTTAAAAAACATGCATTAAATAGTAATTAGAGTTATTTCCATTCCTACTTAAAGTTTTATTTAGCAATTCCCAATTCTGCATCATCACAAAGTTCAGCATTTTCCTGTGAATGCAAAGATGAATAAACAAATGCTAATTTTTGACATATTCTGTATTAAGTTAGATTTTAAGTGGGGGGCATAAAGATCAGTGACAACTGAAGTTCAGAATTTATCCTCATAGATGTTGGAGTTAAGTAAGAACAACAATTATTAAAAAATATACTTATACAAATGATCTCATAAATACAAATTTCAGAAGTCAAGTACCATGAAGAATGAAATTGTTAAGGGTTTGAGACAATGTGATATGTGTGATCTAAATTAATTAAATTTGGTAACTAAGAGAAAGTCATATGAAAAAGACAAGTTTGAATGATTAACCCCAATAAGACATACATCCAATGAATTTGCTTCAGAAATTTTCCAGATTTCAAGAAGTACAAGTCAAACAAACCTTCATGATTTTTGACAACATAAAATCTGTTTTCGTTACATATGTTTCTGGTTGATTTCTTTCTAGATCTCTTATAATTTCAATATCAGACATCCTAAAATGATCTGTCTCTTTTTCTTCTCGTGTAATGTTTCTTCTTTCTCTTTTCTCCCACTTCTCCTTTGTATTTTCCTGTTACACTGTATTTATGTCATCATTTCAATTTTATTATGAGCTATTTTTATTTAATAATTACAATTATATTTTATCAGAATGCTTAACACATTTTTTATATTTTCCATTTCCTTTATAGATATATGGTGTATCACCTTCAAATTTCTATGAATATGATCAGCCTTTTACCTCTTCTGTTTTTTAGTAACTCCTCTTACATTTTTCTCCATGTGCTCAATATCATATATAGCTCAACTTATATCTTGACATGACAGCCTCAGTCTTAAAGTATATGTCATCTTATAGTCAAGCACTCGTGGAATATTAATTAAGCTTACATAACCAAATAAGAAAATGAGATTGATCTAATTGAGCAAATGTTTCTGTCCAACTAATTAGGAAGATTTGGTGTCACACTGCATATTTAGTAGACTGTGTGAAGAAGAGTCTCAAAGTGAGGATCATGAGTGTATATATGATTCACAGTAGTCTTTGTGTAGCAAGGGCACTGGCCAAATAGAAAAATCAATTGTACTATAAGAAGATGCTCTTAAGAGAAAAGAAGTAGAAAACAAACATATATAGTAGCATAACTTATTTCTGAAGCTACCACTAGAAAGATTTTTATGAGAGTGGGTCTGGCAAACTTTTTTTTTTTTTTAAGTGTTAGATAGTAACTATTGTTTACCATATCTATGTCCATATGGCTACTGAACATAGGTACCTTTGGAGTATGTTGTTGTTGTTGTTGTTGTTGTTGTTATTATGTTTTGTTTGTTTTGTGACAAGAAAGCAGCCCCAGAAAATAGGTTTAAAAAACGGGTAGGGTATTCTTTTGATTCATTAAAACTTAATTTCCAATGACAAGTAGCTGACCTGCTCATTGTAGTTTGCTCACCCTCTACAAATGGGAATGAGAATGCATATTTGGGAGAATTTGTAACAATTGGGTATAATCATGTACTCACATTAAGAACAGAGATATATTTAATGAACTAAAACAAGTTTGGAAGAAGGCAATTGAAAATTTAAATTATGTTGTTATATTAATTTTCTCTGAATTAGGCAATTTTAAGGACTAGTTTCTGTTTTATTTTTTTATTTAATCAGAATATTTTTCATTGCAATAGAAATAGCTTTTTTTTCAGTTGGCAATATATCCTAAGTGGTTTAGGCTTTTTGCAAACTGCTAATTACATGTTAAAACACATCTAAATTTGTAGTAAGTACTTAGGTAGGGTATGTTCCTATATAGAAACAAGAGAAGTACTCATGGAGATAATGTTGAGAATGATAAAGTAGAAATGACAGAAGACATGTTTCATCAATATATGTAAGAAATATATGCTACAAATGTTTAAATCAAGCACTTAGCATTTATATATGTTAAAGTTAATTTTACCACTTCCCTTAGCCCAACTTATATGCAACTAGTTTGTGATCGCAAACTTTCCACCTTCCCAATCACTAATTGTGTCTTAATAACTCTGAGAGAAGACTCCATCAGAATTAATCTATTATGAATATGGTTCATGAGAAATCTTCTAATATCATAATGAGAATGTGTGCACAGGGGTGTTTATGGAGAAGTTGAAAAATAAGACCAAATTTGTATTTTGGACAATTTAATTAGCAATTCTATGTTCTAATCTTGTGAATATTTGTGAAAATGCATATAATGATATGTGTATATACATGCATACATATGTGTATACATACATGCATATGTATATATATGAATATAGACACACATGTATGAATGTGTGTGTGTGTGTTGTGTATATGATGAGCAAATGTTTCCTAAACCCAAAGAATTATCGAACTATAGAAAAAAGATTGTGTTAATTTAAGGAGATTAAACATTATTATAGTTAATAGGAAAATTATTTTTAATGTAGCAGAATCAATTCATTTAAAATCATGTGTTATGCCTTATACTTGTAACTAGGAACAGCAAAGATTCATTACCAATATGTCACTCCTAGGCTGATGCAGATTTATTTCATTAGCTATAATGGGATGAGTTTTTCCCAATTTGATAATCTTGCTTGTTTTGCTTTAGTTATTAATGTGTGGTTATTTTCTTTTTTTAATATTTATTTATTTATGCATACAGAACTGGGGTACAGGCCACAGATACAGGGGCGGCGAGAGGATTCACCAGAGACAGAGTGGGGAGCAGAACAGGCTGACTGACAAAGTATACTGCTGAAGGGAGCAGCGGGCAGGTCAGGAGAGGACTGTTGCACCATGTGGGGATCACCTCTGGGATAGGCAGGGATCAAACTTATGCTGAAGTGGCTTTCGATTCTCAGTGCTGTGCTTTTACCTGTTGTGCCACTAGGAAGGGCTCATGTGTGGTAATTTTCAACAGAGTTTACCATATAGCATGAAATTGCTGATGATCATAATGATTGATCATAGTGCAACAAATTCATGAGCCACAGATACCAAAAAAATAACAAGGTAGTAGAGAATGTAATTAATTTGGAATTGGTATCTATAAAGAAGAAGACACTAACATAATAAATGTCTGTGTTACCAATTTGGGGAAAAATAAAGTGTTCCTTGTGTTAACTTACAAATGATGGTGTTAGAAGAAGACTTCTGCTCTTCCTGAGCAGATAATCTAAAGTAATTCAGAAAGGCAGTAGACACAAAGGATCCTGTAAATTGGGGTGAATGAAACTAGAACAACTTTTGGTCATCAATGTTAACTGGAAAAGAAGGACTACTTTAAATGTAACTCTTTTGTACTAAACTATCACTAAAAAAAGGAAGCAAAATCAATAGAATAAGAGAAAATATTTGCACACCATACATCTGACAAGAGCTGGTATTTGATATCTACAGAGAAGTCCTACAACTCAGTATAAAGAAAAAAAATCAAAAATGGACAGAACTAAACAACACTTTTCAAAGAAGACATTCAGATGGCCAATGAGGATGTGAAAAAAAAAAATGTTTATCATCAGTTTTATGTTGGAAAGAGAAATCAAAACCACAAGATACCACATCACAGCTGTACAAAAGGCACACATCAAAATGATCAAAAGCATGTATGGCTAGGATGTGAATATAGCCAGTTATGGGAATATAGACTGGTCCAGACCCTGTGGAATACAGTATGGAGATTTCTCAAAATATTAAAAATGAATCTACTATATGATCCAGCCTTTCTACTCCTAGATAACTGCCCAAAGAATGTCAAAGCACTCATAAAAAAAAAAAAAAAAGTCACACTACTATATTAATTGAAGCACAATAACCAAGTTATGGAAACAATTTAAATGCAGAATTACATGAGTGGATTAGGAAGGCATGGTGTAGTATTTATATAATGGAATACTACTTAGCTATAAAAAAGATAAAATTTTCACTTTGAAGCACCATGGATAGAGTTAGGAGGTGAAAAAAAGCCAGAAAGAGGACAAAAAACAAATTGTGTCACTTGTGACTTGTGTGTGCAAAATTGAGAAACAAAACAAAGGGTTTGAGTAAGCCAAACTAATGGCAACCTCTAGAAATCTACCTGTAGAACTGAGGCTACCACTGTGGAAGGAAGATGGGTTAGATAAAAATAGGGTGGAAGACTTTCAGTGCATTAATGGTCACTGTAGTCAGTAACATACAAGATGAGTGGGGTTCCATATCTCTAAATAATAAATGTTGTAAACCAAAGCTACCTCATTAAAAGTAAAAAAAAAAGTAAAGGAAATTTGTCTTGGTTAAAATATACCTATCTTTTAGTTGTCTTTCATTCCCAATCTAAAATGTTTGTTCAACTACCACAAGCATTGTACCATCTCTATTTTTTCTTCCTTACCATTTCTACTTTTTCTTCTTTTAAGAGCTTCAATATTGTTGAACAACAAAAGACTATTTCTCTTTGATTTCTGCTTAGTATTTTACCTGAGACAAAAAGTGTGAGTTATATTTTAACCAGAGGTTAAAAATTGATATCATCTGCTCAATGTTTATATAACACATGTGAATCTCTTATTAAATGTTTGATTAAAAGAGAAGTATTTATTTTATATCCTTATTTATGTATCTTCTGTAATACATTTAATTTGATCCCTTACGAATATTTATCTAAAGAATAATGTTTTTGTTTTATTGATAATAAATTTATTATATATTTTATATTGATAATCAAATGAGGCAATATGCTACACATTTTAAGAAAATAATTTTCTCAGCAGCTTATTGTCTTACAAGTTTTTCATGTATTATCACAGTGACTTCATTCTCACCTACATAATTATTAAATTTACAAGCATGCAAATAATAATGTGTGCTATACTCAGTATTTGGAGTGATGTATTTTTGTTTTATTGCAGCTATATACAAATGCCTAACACATTTTGTATTTATGTCTTATGAAATGGTGCCATTTCTTTTGCTGTGTTTTAATGATAATTTATAAATAACAAATAAGAGCATTTTTATAAGAACATAAATTTATAACAGAATGGTTGGATTTTCAAGGGGCAAAATTATGTTACTGTTTAACAATTAAGTTAAAATAAGGACCCAAATTTAAATATATAATTTAAAAGATGAAAGTTTTTATGGTAAAAGACAATCTAATATTGTTGATGATGATGAAAATACAGTTAACTATTCAATATGCAGAACATGCATGATGAGTCATTATGCAGAGAAAATTATTACTGCCCATTAAAGAATTAGCTTTCACACAAATGGAAAAGTTGATTAGTGCACCACAGAGTGGTTGGTTTCTAAAATTATAAAATTAATTAATGTATGAAATATTTAATTTCACACATAAATATCTGTGAAGAGAAATTAATTGTTTTATACAATAAAAATCATTTATTTTACATGCAGGATCAAATATTAAGTTTGCAGTCACAAGACAGTTTTGATAGTATTTGTTCATGCCAATTTTGTAGCAGTTTATAATATTCTTAAGGTATTAGAGAAATTATGTGAAATATTTCATAATACAGATTAATAAATTGATATTAAAATAATAGTATTTGTACAGATTGATATTATGCTGGGAATATTATTGAGGTCAACACAGTCAAAGGGTTTAGACTAAGTATCCCAAATTTACATTGTAAAATGACAAAAAGAGTAAAGCAATGAAGTATGCTGATCAGATTTAACTACATTTTATTAGATGATAGCCACAATGAAATGATAATTGATGAAAGAAGCTTAGTGAGCTTTATGAATTTTATCCATCATCTTGTAACACATATCATACACATATAATATAGACTTTATCTTAATACAAGGCCTTTGATACTCTAAATTATAGTGAACTCAACAGAGCTTAACAAAGTATCATAATATTGTCCTATATTAATGGCAAAGTCCAAGGTAATGATCATATCACATACAATCTAATACAAAGCTTATCTGAATACAAGGCCTTTGACATTATGAATTATAATATGTACTTATATTTAATAACAAATTCCAAGGTCATGGTTTTGTGTTAAAACTATGGTTTTGTGTTACAAGTTTATTACCACAAAGATATTTTAAAATTTTGGAATAGCTTAATTATGTGTTTGTTTTTTTAACAAATTAAAATAGTTATATTTTACAAATTAGGAATAAATGTTATAATATTTTACAGAAGACGTTAAGTGTCTTTGGAAATGTCTGAGAAGTTATGTAGCATGGATTTATAGATTCATTATGTAGGACAGACAATAGACAGAACATATAGACATGGACTAGATTACAGTTTCTATATGTGTTCACATAATAGTAGTAGAATAAAAATCATGGTTATTTTCTTTCTATAGTAAGGTCAAAAGTTCTACATGATCAAGAAGTTCCTGTATTCCCATGAGATCATTTTGTGGTAACTGTGCATTACTGAGTCCTATTCTCATTAATTCAGCCTGTAGACACTAAGTAATTACTGTGAAAATCCTACTGCAATCAAATGACTGAGTAGAAGGATGCTTGGTCTCATCCTATCTTGTGTTATGTTTGATTTTAAACAGTTTCTGTGTGCCCATTAAGTATGAAACTATAGAATAAAACACTGAAATCAACTGAAGCTCTGTAGATTATGACCACTTTGTATCCACTATATAAAATAAAACATGCAGAACACATCACAATGTTGGAATAATTTTTCTTACAAACTTAAACAAATAATAAACTCCAAAAAAAAAAATAGCATCATTTTGTCAATACTGATGGAACTGAAAGTCAAAATCCTGCCCAGGAAAATTACACTAACAATATTTCTGTTTGTTAATGAATAAAACAAGACTTAGAGGGAACATTGGCATTAGGGCCACAGGGAGAGAGGGAGTTATGATCATTAGGAAGTAAGACAATGCCTATGCAAAATCAGGTATAGATTTTCAATGTGGTGCATTTACTTCTACAGTGAAAATAAGAAAGAGCAATTTTCTTTCAATAAAATCCTGGCAACTCAACTTTTATTGGAAGTCTTATGTTGCCTTTCTTAAAGTATATTCTAAGGGACATAGATCATATGTGACAATGGGATGAGATTTTATTAGTTCTTCAGGGCAATATTACTGAATTACTGCTTCCATTATATGAAAAGGAAATAAAAGGAAGAGTACTCCCTGGTTGACTTTTTTTTTTTTAAGTTTTATTTATTTATTC
>NW_004567113.1:27349908-27367057 GCF_000260355.1 Condylura cristata | reverse complement strand
TAATTACTAAAATTGGGCAATATTAACTATTATTCTATGTAAGCACTATTTTAAAATAATTTTTCCAAATATACTCAAAAATGTAAGAAAAAATAATCTAAACACAGTAATTTTTAATAGCTATCCCAGCTATAAATGTTATTAAAGGTTTCTCTTCTCTACAGCAAATGTACTATTTGTTTTGTCTTTTTTTTTTTTTAATTTACTGGTAATTAAATTTTGGATGATGCATATTCAGGAGCCAAATGCTTTCTAAGAGTGGATGTATTTGCACTGACTACTGAGAATTAATTGGCATTTTTTTCCTCTGAGTTTTAAATCAAGATGCTGAATAATGCTTGAAATTTTCAGAACACCAATAAAACAAAGTGTACTAAGGAGTGAAATGCTCACATTCAAAATAAGATATGACCTGATAGAAACAAAAATATTTATTTCTATCTGATCTGGGAATTAGCATAGGAAAGATTCAAAAGAGCAAATGACAGAAAAAAAATCATATATACAATGCACATAAACTTTAATAAAACTATTCACAACTTGTATAGGCTATTGAAACTATCTTGAAGTAGTCATTTTTAAGAACACAAGGAAATTCGGTACCCCATTATCTGTGCTATTCTAGCACAGAATCTCACTTTAGTCTTTTGTTTATTTCTTTTTTTCATTTTCTGTTTGTGTGATTACTATAGAACTGAAGTTCTAAGTCACTCTACAATGAAGTCATAAAAAGGTGAAAATAAAGGGAAGGAGAGGGCAAGTGACAGAGAAACAGAGACAAAATAAGACAAATCAAGAGAAAATAAATTAAAATTGAAGTAATTGTTCTGTATTTCATGTATTGTCATTTTTATCTGATGAATAATATTTTTTTCTTGCATGGATGCTGCTTGACAAAATAGCATTATTTGATAAAGTTTTAAAAATAAATATCCTATACACTACATCAAGTTAAAGAACTTCTGTATAGCAAAAGAGACATTACAAAAAACAAACAGACATCCCACTGATTGGGAAAAAAAATTCTCACACAAAATTAGTGATAAAGGATTGAGCACAAAGATACACAAAGAACTGATGAAACTCAACAAAAATAAACAGCCTCATCAAAAAATGGGCAGAAGAGCTAAAAAGACACTTCTCCAAAGAGGAAATGCAGATGGCCATCAAGTATATGAAAAAAAAATGTTTAGCGTCACTTGTAATAAGGGAGACACAAATGAAAACCATAATGATATCCCACCTCACACCAGTGAGAATGGCACATCATCAAACAACTAGCAACAATAATTGTTGGTGAGGATGTGGAGAAAATGGAATTCTCCTGCACTGCTGGTGGGAATGCAAACTAGTACAACCACCATGGAAAACTGTTTGGAGGTTTTCAAACTGCTAAAAATGGGGCTTCCATATGACCCAGAAATCCCATTCCTAGGTATCTACCCCAAAGACACAAAAACACTGATTCAAAAAAAAAAAAAAACTTACACCCCCATGTTTATCGTTTCTTTATTTACAATTGGAAAGACAGGAAACAATCCAAATGCCCACAAGTGGATGACTGGATTAAAAAGATGTGGCATATATTACTCAGCAACCAAATAAATAAATAAATAAGCACATGCGTTTTACAGCAACATGAATGAAGCTGGAAAAGATCATGCTTAGTGAAATAAATCAGAAAGAAAAGGGAAAATACCAGATGATTTTACTCATAGCAGGAGTATAACAGTAATAATAATAATAATAATGAACAGCTATATACCAGAGACATTTTATGGCGGCTGAATGGAGAATGGGATCAAAACAATGGGGGAAAGGAAATGCACTGGACTATGGTGATGGCACATGGGTGATTTAGTGTTGGGAAGCCCATGAGGATTACAACTGAGATGGGAAAATGAAAAAAAATAATGTAAAAATAAACTATAAAAATAAATAAATAATATCCTGTTAGCAAGTATTAAATATAATAATGCCAAAGCAGTGTACAAAAAGACCATATCTAATAGTCTCTTTTTTAGGCCCCTCAAAAGTGAACGTCCACACTGAACTTGAGGTGCACAAGCAAATGCTAAATAACTACCAAGAATTATTGAGCTTGCATTATATATTTATGGGTTAATATAACTCTGAAGAAAGTACACTTTTCCCTTTTCCCATTGACCATATTATTTAATATGGTGGGGATAGGTTTTTCTCAACTGCTAACATTTCACAAAACTTTCTAATGATCAGGCAGAATAGCATTTTCCACTTATTTTAAACTTTTTAATGATCATTTCCCCCCAAATGCCTAGCAAAGCAGCTGTTTTTCCCTCAGAATTAAGCTTATGCCAAGTTTAAAATGTTAATGTTTTTTGAGCCATGTGCTCAAGCATTAAGTATATCCAATTTCTAAACTGAAAGATCTTGGCAGCTCTCACTCACTAAACTCAGAAATACATATATAACACTTGGGGAAAAAAAGGAATCTAGTCACTTCTTTCTCTACTGTGTCCCTTCCTAAATGGTCAATATTACTTAGGATATTTTTAATATCTAAAATTAGATATATTGATTAACCCTAAATAGTTGGTTATGAAATTAACAAGTTAGATTACTGAGCAGGAAGAAAATACAGGGTAATTAAAAATAAGGATTCACAATAAAAAGATAAGTAATATTACAAAGACAACTGACAGTTTTAAATAAGATCAAGGTTTGCAATTTTGATATTTTTATAAACTGTAAGGTATCCTTTTAGATAACTCAATATTATTATACTTTTTACAAAAATTTTCATTTCCAGAAAAGCAACCCTCAGATTCTGTGGAAGTTTTATACATTTATTCTGCCTTCATTTTTAAAACTATGATATTTTAACATTGACATTTTGGCACAGAATTTGTCAATTCTATGAATTGCATAACCAATAGAGCAAGGATATAAAATGGTTCCATCACCACAAAAAAAAAAAAAAAAAAAAAAAAAAAAAAAAAAAAAAAAAAAAAAACATTCTTGTGCTATCCCTTTAAAATTGCTTCTGGATAATGGCCTACAATGATATTTACTGTTTTGTTGCCAGAAGCATAAACTGAAAACAGCCCAGAGGGGAACTGGGTGATAGTTTACTATTAATTGGTGGGGATCTAAGCATCTCTTGCCATTAGGAGACAAATTTGATCAACAGCACCAAAAGTTACACGGAGGAAATTCAAATCCTTAGAACAGAAGGTGAATAGAGAGTAGTGCTACTGTACCAGGCTGGGAGCCTGACACTCATATCTGAGTTGTGCGTCTATGTTTTGCCAACATCCCAGGAGAGGAGAAAAGTTGATCACATGGAGGAGTGACCTTAACTGAGGGTAGATATAGGTAAAGGAGCTGCAGTGCTCCAAGGACCAGGTCTCAAGTGAAGAGGAAAGGGCATGGAAAAGCACTCCCCAGCCTCACCTCCCTGGGACTCATGCTGATGTAAAACAAAACAAAACAAAAAATTATATATGGCTGGAAGAAATGTAAATAGGTGCAGATATATTGGAAAGCAATATGGTCTTACTCAAAAAAAAAAAAAAAACTAAAATTAGAACTTTTATTTAATACAACAATCCCTATTCTAGCTAGCAAAGGAATATGAAATTGACAACTCAAACAGTTATATGTAAGATAATGTCTACGCCAGTATTATTTACAATAGTCATAATATGGAAACACTGGAATGGCCTCTGATAGATGAGTAGATAAAAATGTGTCTGTGTTTATACACACACCCACCTTTGACATATTAATCAACTATAAAAAAAGATGAAATGTTGGCATTTGCAACAAAATGAAAGGATCTTGGAAACAGTATATGAAGTGAAATATGTAAGGAGAAAGACAAATATTTGATTATTTGTTTATCTGAGTAATGTGAAGAAACAATGCAGATGAATGAAAAATATGAAATAAAAATAAACTAGTGGGGATTAATACTGAATTGAGATCATCAAAAGTAAAGAATATAGAAGTGGGGACAAGGATGGAGGTAGTATCATAGATTTTGATAAGTATTTTAGTTTTCTTTTGTTTTGTTGTTTTGACTTAAAATATTTATAAAAGATCATTAAAAAGGAAAATAACAATAAAAATCGCATTTCTCTTCACATACTACATGACTAAACCAAGGCAAAGACAAACAGAAGTGTCATTTAGAAAATGTCAGTAAATGCATATATGTCATATCCTATCTTATTTTCTTTTGAACGATATATTCCACTCATGGGCAGACTAGAGATTATCACTTGTTGAAGGATTTGTGTTCTTTCCAGTTTTTGTTAACAGAGTTGCGATAGAGATTTACGGCCTCCAAGAAGGAGAAGTGGGGGGGAATCCAGTGACTACATTGAAAAGGAGAAATCCTATTGTCCAAATATTAACAGAGATGTAAAACAATGGTACTTTGTTACTAAAAATAAACAAATAAAATAATCAATAATTGACTTGACATTTAATTTATTTAGAGAAAGAAAAGAAAAGAAAAACTGAATTCTAAGCCTCATAATTAAGGAGAAAAACTAACATGAATCTCAAGAACAGGACAGAAATTACAAGAAAATCAGAAAAATAATTGAGAAAAAATAGGAATAAACATTGATATCAGTAGGTTCTAGTACAAATTAAATAGAAAAATTTTGAGATGCTATAGTACTTGATACATGAAGATATATTAAAAAATATTACCTTCTACTGATCTGTGACAGATGCAAGATATGATATATCAAAAGCTATTGAAATAAATTACTTCCCCAATTCACAAGCTCAGCATGATTAAAATAACTCAAAGGAATCTAAGAAATGTTACTGTGATCCTTTAAATGAGAACTATGTATTGTTTTAAATGATTTATGATTTGTATTTTGTTTTCAACAATGGAGTGTTCTGATTGTCATTATTCTTAAATTCTTTCTATGTACATAATCTGAAAGCTATAATATCTATATTCTATAAATTCAATATTTACCAATGTGAATGCTGGCAAATAATCTAATACCATACATATTATGATTATATATAATTACATATTATATATAGATTTATAAAAGTCATTTTTACAGCCCAAATTTCATTATGGAATTCAATTTTTTCTAATTTAGATTTAAAAAATTCTTCTTTCCTTCTCTTATTGTTTTCACATATTTTCTTATAGAATAGTAGCATAAACGTTAGTATAAAAGACTTTTGTTGGTGTGGGCTCATTAATGAAGAGTCTTACACTATAATGCTAATTTTTAAATACATTTCATCAGTGTTTTGAATGTTGTAAGAAACTTAGACACAGCATTGATGAAGTAAAAAATACCACTGAATGAACTATAGGGTTATAAACAGAAGCCAAATCTGGTTGCCTGTGCATCAGCATAGTTTGAGAAGGCTTTCTCTCCACTAACATTTGCATGATAAATTTATGGACTCTGAATCTACCAGCTTGATTGAACACATTGCATTTTGCTAAGAACAGCACGCCAACTAGCACAGTCAGCATCCATACACATCTGGGAAAACTGCAACTGTTAGAATTGTGCCATGGGACTGAAGACAAGAAAAGCTTTGTCAGCTGTCAGTTAGACATTCTCTTCCACTATCTATTTCACAGGTGATGAATGAAATGTGTTACTAATAGTCAGTGTGATATTTCACATAGAACTCTTTGGACTCCAACTGCCCAAAAGGTAAGGAGAGGGATCAAGAAAAGTTATAGGAATAGGAGAAATGTTCCCCTTTAGTCCTAAGATATCCAGAGATTAAAATAATAATAATAATATGGGGCCCTCCCTGGTGACACAAAGGGAAAAGACGAGCACTGTAAGCTAGCAACAGCTACTTCAGGGTGAGTTCCATCCCCAACCCAGGAGGTGACCCACATGGCACAGCAGTCCTCTCCTGTCTCCCTCGCTGCTCCTCTCAACAGTGTGCTTCGTCGATCTGCCTGCTCTGATCCCCACTCTGTCTGGTGAATGCTCTCACCACCCTTGTGCCTCTGGCCTATACCCCAGTTCTGTATGCATAAATAAATAAATATTTTAAATAATAATAATAATAGGATTAAAAAGCAGATCTTTGAAAGCAGCTAATATTGGTTACCAGAGGGCAATATTATATGGCAGTGATTCACTTTCAAAAAGATCATTTCCTTTATTACTTATTAAAACAGAGGCAGAATACTACCTAGTAATGAAATTTTGTTTTATATGAAATATACATAATCTCAACACAGTTATGAATTTGTTCAGGGGGTTGTCCACAGGTAATTATGTTTAAAAGTAACTTTATCTTATCACCTATATTTTAGACAAGAATTTTAGCTAAACAATCAAAAATGTTCATTTGTCCTTTCAATTTAACTTTTCATATTATAAAATGCATCAACTTTTTTTTTTTTTAAGATTGGAGGACAATGGTCATAATGACTGCAAATAAGTATATAAATTTTGTTAAAACGAAGAAAAAATGAAAAGAAAGGAAAATTGACCAGGTACTTTTTCCCCCTCTTCTAGAAATATGTTAGTTATCTTGTTAGTGATAAGCTGGAAGACAGTCTCATCGCAAACTTGGAGAGATGATTTTTAATATGTGAATAGCAAAGTTGAAGTGGCTACTATGACACCATGTGCTTGCTCATGAACATTTCTCTGCAACCTAAAAAGAAAATAATATTCTAGGTTCTTAGTACTAGCAACTGGCACTATTGCCTATAGGGAGAAGAGGGTTCAGGAATGTGAGATATGACAGAATTAGGAGAAACCCCATGTTCAGTGCAGGTGTTTTCAATTTTCAGGTAAGATTCAAGGTCACAGTTTGTTCACAAATATTCAATGTATGCCTGGTTACTATATAAAACATTTTTAACCCCTGACATTGCTCTTTTAACACAGGAATAACAACTCACTTTGCATATATATACATATACATACATACATATATATATATGTATGTATGTATGTATGTATGCATTTTATAGTATACATCAACTACACAACTTGAAAAGTGTCCATATTTCCCCAGTGTCTTTATGAATGCTTTTGCAAATATTTCATTCATTAGACTACCAGTTTATGATCGCATTCTTCTAGAATGTAGATGACAGTTAAACCCATTTAATATCTCACAGTGAAAATTCATAAAATAAAACAGTTGTAAACTTCCAAGTATGGGATAATGCCAAATTGAAAAAGTCAACGTTAGAGCATAGTTCTGTTCTAATAGTCAGTAAAAAGAAAATTGCTAGAAAGTCAAGCTAATCTAGTCAACACATTTATGGAACCATATCAAGAATCACTATTAAGAGAAGTATATTCAAAATTAACATAGTACTAAAGATAAATAAATATCTTTAGACCAATAGCTAGATGCATACAGAGATCCTTTAGATTGGTTCCAAAAGCTTAGTTCTATGACACTTCTTTTCCAGGGGATGCATTCTTTACAGGCTATTCCACCTATCCTAAAATTACGCTTTACTATATATTAAAGCAAATATTGTGCAGGTTTGTTGAGTTGTGTGTCATCTATGAGTCCTTTGAGATAGTGTATTTGTAAAATATTCAGGCACTTTTCAACTGTTTTTATGAAGTTAGTACCTAATATCCAAAATGCATTTGCTAGCTCTTAATAAAATATCCCAAAGCCTCACAAATGAATCGCTCATTTGATATAAAAAAGTTACTGTAAATACTAAAGTGTTTTTTTTTCTTACATCTCTGACTTTTTCTTCCTCTTCTCTCCCTTTTTTTGCCTTTCTCTGTTGAACTCACAATTCAGATTTAGTCTTTCCTTAAGATCCATGATCTCTAAGACTCTTTACTTTTGCAGTAATTTACACATGGAGTTCACTATTACTATAATAGTAGTTTCCTGCTTTTGACGGTTTGCCAGGAATAAGATGCAAAGAAGAGATTCTTCTGTTATTTTGTCAGAGTAGATCTTTAAAACTCATAAAAAGTTCAGCAGCAAATTATTTGGGAGTATAAAGGAAAAACCCTCATTTGTAAAATAAATAAATAGATAAAACAATTGTCTATAAAATTGCTGGAGATAGTCTTTAAAATGGTTAGGGTTATATATAACACTACACACACACGCACACACATATACATATACATATACATATATATATATATATATATATATATATATATATAAGCTGTAGGGATAGTATTTTCATTTGATAGATTTGATAGAGACTAACTGACTAACTGCTGGATTAGATAGAGATTAATTAGCACAAAATCACTCAGGCAGAATATGGTGTAGTTAAGAGTTAGATGATTCAGGCACTGGGTGTCTAACTCCATTGTCTTAACCTTTATTCTCTCCTGGCCAACAGTCATTTGATAATTAACACATGTTTCAAATTGCTTTCAATAATTTTAGATGCATTTGTAGTTTCAATATTCACAGAAATCCAGAAAAATGATGTTTGCATTATTCTCATTTCACAGATAAATTAAATATGACATATATCTAATATGGAATAGATATGGGATATAAGCCAAGACAATTTGACTTCAGAGTCTTGGTTACATTAACCTATAGCACGATAGTTTTTAACAGGGGAAATTAGTTTTTAACAAATGAGAACATATCTAATACACTTGGCATAGAAAATTGACAATAAAGGCAAATAGTGATTGTCTCTATTGAGCTCACAGTCTTGCAAAAGTAATTAGGAGTACATTTAGAAAAAATAGATTAGAAAAAGCAGTTTTAAAATTAATGCACATTCGCTGGAAGGAATCTTTGAGCTAGATTTTAAAATTCAGTAGCAGAAAAATATCTTTGCCAATATATGCCTTATTTATATTGAAAATATAAATTTCAAGTATATCACAAATATATTCAATATAATTCCAAAATTCTTTAGTTTAGTAGGAAACTTTTTAGTATTAGTAACTATTGAGATCAATGCTTTGAAAGTTGAAAACATAGGATTAATTATACTGCCCTTTAAAAACAATGATGAAAAAGTATACTTTAAGATACTATTCATAATTTGTTGCTTTTATATTTGTCTACATCTTATTATTTTAAAAATTGAGTTTATATTAAATTAACCTAGTTGCTAATGATGCAAATATTTTTCCTACTTTACTAGAATACTGTTTTAGTAGTTCTAGGGGTAATTCCTACTCACTTAGAAGTCACTGCACTTATAGTAAGAAATTTCACTTTTTAGAGTATCATTTTTACTTATAGATTCTTCACTTAAGGTTATGTCATTGCAGTTAAAAAATAATAATTACTTGCCTCTAGCTGTAGTAAACTCAAAAGACTTGAAGGTTTTCTTAAATTTAGATGTATATGTAATAGAATAACTTTTCCCTGTTAAATATACTTGAAAGGAAATTTGACTACAGGATTACCATTGGAAACCTGATTTTCAATGATGCTTTCAACTGGAGTTAAACTTAACTTCAATGTTAGAAGCTAAATGCACTGAAGGGTTAATCAGTATCATGCTATAAAACATAAACTCAAGGATTAACAATTATTTAGAACTTATATCTTTAAGAATGCTGTCCTTTTTGAGTGATACAAATTCCACCTATTTCTAAAACCTTAACAGTTTCAGACCAACCATTATTTGTTTCTTACAGTATATCTTTGAGCTAAAAAATATTGCTCCGGCATTCAGAGCTGGCTTTTCCTCTAAAACATGGAGATTCAACTAGCTGTATTCATGTTTGTTTAGGTGGCTTCATGTGACTATGTATTTCTGTATTTAACATCTTAAAATGTTTATACAATTTGCTTAAACAAAGTCAGAGATTCAAGGGAAAAGTTAATTTAAAGATCCTTCCTATTTCAGGTAAATTCAATCTATTACCTCTAATAGCCAAACAACCATGCCAGGTGAGAAATAAAGTAGATAAAGTCATTCAAGTTTTAATCCAGCTCTCTGTGGTTTTCTAGTCTGCACCTTATATCTTATTGCTATTAATAAAAAAGGAAGTTATAATTTATTTATCCATGGCCTCACTTTATGATGTAATATGTACATTAATTACATAAAACCTACATTTTCAATTATCATGGAAAGTGACAACACTAAGTTGGAGAAAAATCCCCATAAGCTTGCCTTTCAAATTTACTTCAGTTCTGGCAAATCCTGGGTTTCTCAAACAAATGTATGTTCTCCTTAGAAAAGCATACTATAAAAAAGAACACTAAATGTTATTTCAATAGTTACTGAAATATGTCTTTGTGTAAAGAAATGCCTAAACTGTACTGAAGGCTAAAAAGATATTAACAAGTAACTTTTATTCTCTTACTGTCATCTTGATACTGGTATACTTAAATATTGTGAACATTCTAATAAACTCATAATATTAAGATATCAAATTTTCAGTTTGATCTTTACTATGAATTATGTGATTAAGATGTTATTTACTTTGCTGAAAAATGAACTGCATGGTTTAAAGCCCATTTTTTATCTTGAAAAATCATTGACCAGAAGAATTGCTAGAAGGTATGTGGATTCATCTAGAATATGTCTATATATTGAAACCAAAAATGGTAAGTCTTGAATTGAACTATTTTATTTAAATTGCTATATTTTATATGAATTAGACATTCAGTTACAGAAGTCTCAACAGATGTGATGCCTAAGCCAGCCTTACATATGAATGGTACTGTGTTCAAGGAAGGAGATTGCCTGGGACAAGATATCTGAATACATGAAAACTATTTGACTATAAAAGCACAGAAAAAAATAGCCAGTGGCCACTATGACTAACTAGAATTTGATTATGACACTTTGGTTATTAACAAAGATGGCAAATTTAGAAAACTCCGAATGAGATATATGATGAACTGACCACCCCTAGGTTTGGCCAAACTGGGTTTGATACTATATTCTGCATTTTATGAATTTCACGGCATTTTTTATTTGCTTACCTTTTCTACAAATCAGGTTTCATCTATTAAAAACTTCATCTACAATTTTCTGTGTGGATTAAAATAAGTTAAAATCACTTGTTGATAATAAAATTTTTCTTGGAAACTAGTGTGAAAAGTAAGAGAATATAAAACTAGTATCATGCAGAGATATCTTTATTGTTTATAGGAATATTTTCTACACATGATTAATGTTTGAAATGGAATAGCATAACTTATTACAAATAATTTATTTTGATGTTATGATTTCTTACTTAGAATAAATGGAAAAATAAATTATTGAACCTCACAATCAACGGTAAAATTCATATACAAGCAGAATGAAAGATTCATTTGGAGTGTGCTATTCAGAAAACTGAATAGTTGATATAAAATATTCATAAATCTTAATTTTAGATTATGTTACATAAGACAACTTTGAGAACATCTTGAAAGGACATGTTTATGGTAGACAAAGTTATTGCATTCTCATATGAATATTCAAATCATTGGTAAGAGATCCAACTCTAAAGCCACAATTTAGTGTTGAGTTTCCAAGACCTGTCCAGGCATAACTTTGTATGGGTTCCCCAGAACAGACCACAAAACGAGTGAGGGGAGTTATAGACAGAAGTCATTTTGTGAAATATTCTTGACATATGCATCAGCAAAGAACTAGGGAATCCATGGTAAGACAATAGGAGAAGATGACCGACAATGTCGTGACAGTGTAAGGGGGAATCTGAAAAAAGGATATTACTCAACAGAGTCCCAGACTGAGTCATTAAAGTCTCTTATATTCCCTCTCCTCTACTGGACAGCAGTTGGCCTCAGGCTGCATTCTAGAAAGTTCATGCACTTGTAGTACTTCACTTCCTGTATTTAAGGGCAATTCCCAATTTAATTATGCAGGTGTGAATGGCACAGACCCGCTATTACAAAAATGTAATACAGTGACTTGGAGGTTTCACAGTGAACATTTGGACAGTCTCTATAGTATAATACCCTAGATCCAAAATAAGATGTTTATCAGGTTTAGAAATTTTCTTCCAAAACACGTCGATAAAAGGCATAAAATAAAATATCTCCTATAACTTAGCAAAAAATTACATAAAAATTCAAGTTATATATTTTTTCTTTATTTATAATTTTATAATTGCATTGTACTTAAAATGGCTGGCAATGCAATATAAACTTTTTTTTTAAAGATTTATTTATTTGTGCATACAGAATTGGGGTACAGGCCAGAGGATCAGGCAGCGAGAGGCTTCACCAGAGACAGAGTGGGGAGCAGAACAGGCAGATGGACGAAGTATACTGCTGAGAGGAGCAGCGGGCGGGTCAGGAGAGGTCTGCCATGCCATGTGGTCACCTCCCGGGCAGGTGGGGATCGAACTCATGCAGAAGTGGCTTTAGCTTCTCAGTGCTGTGTTTTAATCCGCTGCACCACCAGGGAGGGCCGCAATATAAACTTTTAACTTTTTTTTTTTCCCCAAATGATGTCCCCAGTGATGTACTACACTGTAATTACACTGAAATTCTGGGAACTACTTTATCATTTCCAGGCACTACTTCCAAAGCTGGGAAGTGAACACTGTATGTGAAATGATTGATTTCTCATGAATTACAATAGACTAAAGTTCCCTTCATTATGTAAATTAATAATATTCAAACTATGCAATATATATTAGTCATTGAGGATTAATTCATCCATATCACTGGATACTCAGAGTCTGAGGCACACAGATTTTTTTTAACCTGTTCAATTTGGAAAGAGTTTATGTTTCTACTTTCTCCTTTGCAACTATAGATTGGAAACAACTTTAAGCAAACTCTAAAACTGTAATACAGTGTGAAAATACTTCAGCATGCATGTTTATATAAATATATAGAGATATAGCTATAGATATATGTAATGTTTGATGCTTTAAATAGAAGGAGCATCTATGGTGATTATCATATAATTTTGGAAACAGCATATAAACAAACACTTAAAATATCATTATGTAAAAATAAAACTACAATTTTTTTGTACTTTTAAAACTAAAAAAAGAATGAATAAGTCATGGAAGATTCTATTTTGTAAAAAGTACTTTTCTGACTTTTACAATACACATGTATAATGCTAAAGAGAAATAAATATTCTTCAGCAATAACAGCATGTAACAGTCAAAGTGGTCAAAGGCCCGGCATTACTTTGAAATGCCTTACTTTAACACTATAACTAGGGGCTTTGCCTTCTCCTCCAAATTAAGTTTAATATAAAGCAAATCCCACCACAGCTGTCTTCAAATGCTCTAGTAAAATGACTCTGTAGGAAGATGATCTTTGACATTTAACCTCTGTCAAAATGACACTTCCCCAAATTGAGAAGTCAATTCAGAGGAAAAACAACAGAAAATATGACTGGAGCTTACAACAATAACATTAAAACAATAACATTCGAATTGTTTAATGTACTGATCTTGTGTAAAGACTTTTAATTATTTTATATGACAAGTCCATTCATGAGGAAAATTATAATGTATGGCCTTTTTCATTGTATGTCACACATCCCAAAATTTGCTTCAATGAACTGGAGTTACCTCTGTACAATATCTACATGCATAATACAAACATCATCTTCTCTTTGTGCTTAAGATGCCATGAAGATAAAAACCTTCTGTGGAGTTATTATCTTAAATATAGATACATACATCTTACACTATCTAAATACTAGCACACTCATGAAACAATAAAATTGATAAAACCTTAAACAGACTAAGTTGTTTTTTGTTTTTTGTTTTGGAAGGGTTGAGAAAATCCAACTAGCTTACATTAAATCACAACATGTGCCTGTCTATTGATGCCTTTATTTGATTACAAATGGGATCTGTAATAAGTGAGATTAGAAAGGAAATTATTTTGAGTAAAAAACCTTTTACTATTTATCACAAAAACCTTAAAGTTTCCAGTGTAGGAAAACTTTCAATATTTTGAGTATAATATGACCAATACCCCCATGTATATTTGTATTAAAACAATAGTCATTACAATTATAACTAATCTCTTTAATGTTTTTCTAAGAATATCAGTATGACTTTGGATCTTATTATTTTATATGTGTGTGTGTGTGTAAATTCTATACACTACTTTATTGACCTAAATTACATATGTCACTAGTAAAAGTAAACTACTGTGATAATGCAATTAAGATGATGCCTTGGTTTTGGATTGAGAGTTATACATGTTCAAATGTTCAAAAACTGTAAAATAATAACTTTAGTGTATTATAATGTAAGAAATTTATTTGTAATTTAATAAAATATAATTTATGAATCTAGAGTAATGAACAATTTTTAAATACTTTGAAACAAAAACACATTCCAACTCTCAATATATATAATTTAAACTATTTTGTATGTTTTTGTATTGAAACATTGCTTTTATATCTCCCTAAAAGTATTTCTTTGCAATATTTAAAATAGTCTTTTTATTCATAAAATAGTATAAACATGACAGGAAACATATATTAAAGAAGGCTTAATATATAATTTATTTCTAAGTAAGAACTGAGAAAACTATTATTCTCACAAGCAAAGACATGAATACCAATGACAAATGAGTTGATTTAGAAGATGTGGTGTATCTATGCACAAGGGAATACTATTCGGCTATTTTAAAAAATTCAAAAAGAAGATAAAACTTTGTCATTTCCAACTAGATGAGTAGAACTGGAGGAGATTATGCCAAGAAGAAATGTCAGATAATGCCATTCATCTATTGAATAGAAATGCACCAAACAACTGAAAAGACAAAACTAAATCAAAACAAACTATAAGGATCTGACTGTATAACTGAGGGTTCCATCAGGGATGGCTTGTGGGGAGTAAATGTGAGGGGGCCTCGGTGAACTAAAATGGAAGGTGATGGTGTGTGTGCTGCTGTGGTTTGATACCATTCATCTGAAAAAGAGTAAACCTATACTCTAAATCATAGGCAGTAGTGTAAATCATCATTAATTCAATCAAAATAATACAATTTAAAATAACCAAACTGTTTTCAAATCCTAGTTCTGTCATTTAGTAGCTATGAAAGTTTGTGAACTTATTTATTCTATTAATGCATTAATTTTATCAGCTGTAAAATGAAAATTAATCCTAGCATTTTTCATAAAAGAAAAAAAAAAGAGAATACTATTTGTTTTCTTTCAAAGATGACATGTTCTCTATAACTGTTTCTTTCCTAGTAGGATTTCCATTACCAAAACTGGGTCATTTGGAATTTCTATTGTTAATTGTTTGAGAAATCTGGCAGTACTTTCCATAATGGTTTCACCATGTAACATTCCTACCAACAGTGTAAAAGGGTTCTCTTCTTTATTCATTTTTTTTTCTAATGCTTCTTTCTTGTCTTTTGAAAATACACAAGAAATACATCCTCACAGATGTCAGGTGATATCTCATTATTATCTTGCTTTGTTTTCCCTGAAAATAAGATACCTCTTTCAAAGGAGATCATTCTTCATAATTTTCTGATACTATACAGGTATTAAAGTTCACACTTTTGGGTATCCCTGATGACCTAAGGTTTAAGTCCCAGCACATCACCATTATGGATTGTGAGTTCATCCCTGGCTACAAAACTGATCCACATGGTGCATCAGACCATTGCTGTCTAGTCTGCTGCTTCCCTCAGCACTGTACTTCAGTAGATCTCCCTGTCCTGCTCCCTACTCTGTCTGGTGAATCCTCTCATCTCCTGCACTAATGGCCTATAACCTGGGGTCTTCTACACAAAATAAAATTAAAATTTTTTAAAAAGAAGTTCAGGTTTTCTAGTTTCTTTTCCCTATTGTGGCATAGTTCATTATCACTTCTGAGAGGACATAGAATTTTCTGTGTAATTTTTAGCATGTTCTTAATGCTTCTTGTATAATACTCAGAGCAGTCACTCCTTAATAATATGTGTTTTCAGGAAAAATAAGAAATATCTTTACAACAAACAATATCTTATAGTATTTAGCAAAATACCTGGCAGATAATAAATATAACTTGACTGTTATTACTATGGATATCTTTAATTTTTGCCAATATTGTCATTGGTAATAAAGGGGATAATATATACCTTACAACAGCATTGTGAGAAAAGAGTCAATGTAAGTAATATCCTCCAAATATCAAAGCTATGATGAGCACATAATGTACATTGCATATTAGATATTTCAGTATTGCATTATATTTTTGATCTTTTCCTCAGTTTTTCTTCAAGTCTTATTTTTTTCTCAAAACCTGATCCTCCCCCTCTATTCTATGTTAACTTTAATTTCTGGGTGTTAACAGCACCACAAATTTCCTTTGGGGATTACAAATCCTCACTTACATTCTAAGTGTTTTATGCCTGATTCCATCATGTGTCAGCTAAATTTTGCTGAAACTATTTGGAAAAATTGCTCTATTTTTTGAGTCTGTTTCCAAATTGTTAAGGTGATTACTCTGTCCCTTAGTAAGCTGCTCAGTGTGATGTAGGAGTCAACACGAAGGTTAAAAGCTAGGGGAGGTAGAGTTGTCATAAACTCTAAATAGCTAAAGTCAACTAAATTCCAATGAATTTTATGATGTTATTGTATCCCAAGTCAACAGAATTCTGTAGAGGACTAAATTATACATACTTAGGCTTTCTTTATAGATTAAATTGTTTCAGATGCAGCTATTTAAATTTGACAATGGATATGATATGATTAAATTTTGCTTTGCAAAAACAGGTGTCAGGATAAATTTAACCAGCAGATAGTATTTTATTGTCCTTCTCTAACCTGACAAAGTCCAGTTTCTTTAACTGACAATAAAGCAATTTTAATTTTAAGTATTATAGTTTTATGACTTTAAGGGGCTCAAGGCTTTACTAGAAGTAGATAGAGAAAAAGTGCATGAGTATTAGAATTATCTTGGTGGTGGATGTGGTGTGGTAACATATCTGAAAATGTGTGGTCTTGTATTTCTGAATCATATAATGATATAACCAATGTATCTCAATTAAAAAAAAAAAAGTGGAGCCCAGAGATATGATAGAATTTCTATAAGCACATGCGCAAACTTGAATGGATGAGGCAGTGCTTCTATGGATGAAGAAAGTGGTTATTTGAGATAGAGTTTGAAGATGTTCTGAATATTGTTTAAATAAAAATAAAGAAAAAAATATATAT
The DNA here is from genome assembly GCF_000260355.1 of Condylura cristata. Lineage (NCBI taxonomy): Eukaryota > Metazoa > Chordata > Mammalia > Eulipotyphla > Talpidae > Condylura > Condylura cristata. Next base: position 27,349,977 of record NW_004567113.1, on the reverse strand, counting down.
ATTTTGATACAGCAACAATAGGGCTTGGGAGATTAATTCCAGTTTTTTTTCTTTTTTTTTTTTTTTTTT
>NW_004567113.1:27326418-27349808 GCF_000260355.1 Condylura cristata | reverse complement strand
TTTAAATAAAAATAAAGAAAAAAATATATATATTTAGATACAGCTATAAAAGGGCCAGATATTTTTTTTCTTTTTTTTTTTTTTTTTTTTTTTTTTTTGTGGCTAAAATGTTATCAAACAGCATGCTACCGAGAAATCTTTTGTTAAAGTCCATATATGTTGCAAATTTCACTGCTGTTTTGTAAAAGAAATTGCCACAGCTCCCCATTGTGCAGGAACCAAAATCCTGTTTAAAAAGGAGCCAACAACAAGACTGTCCAGAAGCAGATCCTGGTAAACCTTATCTTGATTTTTTTTTTTTAATTAGGCATATATATTGTTTTTAGGAAAAAAAAAAAAAACAAAAAACAAAATACTACTGCACACTAAGTAGACTACAGTGGAATATAAACATAATGTTTAGATGTACTGGGAAAATAAAAAAGTCATGAGACTCACTTATTGCAATATTATTTTCATTGTAGTGGTCTGGAACTAACCCTATAAAAGCTTTGAGGTATGCCTTCATTAAGTCATTGTTCTTGGTGCTTGAATATAAATTTCATGTAAGCCAAAGCAATTTTCTTGTTTATGTCTTTGCTCCATTATCTATATATTTGTCTGATTCAAGTTGATGCTCAAGATATAATTCTGAAAAAAATGATGAATGATTCATCAGGGAAAGTGATAAGAATAATGCATTTTTTAAATAAAAACAGACTTCAACAACTTAGCTTTGAATTTAAAAAAAAAAACTATTAATGTCTCTGCTTTGTGTGGTAGTCTTTCTGTGTTTATTTTTTTATTGGATTGGCATTATCAAAATTTTATTGGGTTAAAAAAGTGATTTTTACAGAATTTTATTTCATATATTTAATTTTCCAGTTGTCTCTATTCCCTTTGACTCCCAAAATTTACTTATTCAATGTCAAGTTTGAATCCAAATTGACATTATTTTCTAATTACGTCCCTATAGGTCTGTTCTTGCACTTTTGGCATTTATTCTCTAAATCATACACTTGTATGCTTCAAATTTATGTAACTTATTTTTTTTTAAAGATTTATTTTTTTATTCATACAGAATTGGGGTACAGGCCAGAGATGTGGAGGGTGATAGGATTCACCAAAGACAGAGTGGGGAGCAGAACAGGCAGATCGGCGAAGTACACTGCTCAGGGGAGCAGCGGGCGGGTCAGGAGAAGTCTGCCACGCCATGTGGTCACCTCTGGGGCAGGAAGGGATCGAACTCATGCGGAAGTGGCTTTAGATTCTCGATGCTGTGCTTTAACCCGCTGCGCCACTAGGGAGGGCCATAACTTATTTTTTTTAACTTTCTTCATATGTGCACTTATTTCTTTTATGTGCACAATGAATATTTTGAGAAGGTAAGGATATAATTTATAGTTTTTTGGAAACCAGTGACTTCATACAGAGCAGTATACCTACATGACATTTGTTAAATTCCTATTAAATGAGTTATTGCAAAGTAAACCAAAAAATGGATGATCATAAAGTTACATGTGGACAGAAACAATGCCCAGAAAACCATCTAATGATTTTTGCAATATTATGATGAAGTAAACAAGTATATTACATAAAGATGAAATAGAGCAAATGGCTGGTTTATACTTCACATCATTCACTTGGTATCTTGGTGTGAGGAAATTATTGATGAAAAATTAATTTCATTTTTGTATTTACTTATTTGATATTTAAACTAAATTATATTAATAGAATTGATATATATATTTCACAAGTCATTTAGGTAGCTTTCTTCTAAGTTATAAAGACATTGTGCTGAAAATATTCAGCTACTTAATATTTACAGCAAAAAAAAAAATGTACAGCAGCATAAAGAGAATATGAGATGCTTGTCAGGAAATAAATAACAGATGTATGATTAACCAAATCTTCAATATAAACCAAAGATGAAATTCATTGTCCTCTTTTGAATTATATATTCTAAACTAGTCAAAACTGATTCTAGAATAAATTAATACTAAAACAATAATAATACACATAAATGTATTAATACGAGAAGTTATCAAAGAAATACCTCAAATAAAGTGTCTAGGTAATAATTTATATTATGAAAGTATTAGAACATAAATGGATTCAAAACAAAGGTAAATAAACTAAAAATATATTGTTATAACTCTAGTAATATCTTCAGAAATGGGTGTATTTAACTATGTTAATGCCCACTTCCTAGGAGATGTGTGCTCATGTATATACCCTCAGACTAATCTTACTTTGAAATATGAATGCAGAAACCTAGTAACAGTAAGAGCAGAAAATAAAATCAGTAAGTGATTACTTCAGGAGATCATTAGTGCTTTCTTATAAAGGCAAACAATAATGATAAATTTGTGATCATATTACTGAAGACACAAACACATATCTCCAAACATGTTTAAATGTCCATAATTGACTGATATAAATAAAATCATTTAACAATGCATTGGTTTGTAGACCAGATTAGCAAATCTGAACTATAGAACATGTATTTAGTTTTGTTCTTCTAGTAATTCATTTTTTTTATTTCCAATGTTATTATTTTGGTTTAAATTAGCATTGCTGTCATATTTAGATAAATATGCTGTTTAGAAACATAGGCAAGGAGTTTGGGGTTGTACTCGTATCAAGTTTTGTTGTGTTTCCACTCCCTAATGGTGGCATCTAGTCTTGCAGGTACAATTTAGAAGCAGGTTGTCATCAGTTTCTAAAAAATACCTTCTGACATTAAGCAAGTCAGAAGGAGAAAACCCAATACCACATGGTTCACTTATATTTTGAATACAGAGGAAGAAACACAAAGTAACTGAAAACAAACCCTAGAAGTATGACTTTCGATTTGCAGCTACCTGAGGTGGGGAGAGTAGAGGGTATGAACAAAGTGGAGAGGCAGTGATGGTCTAAGATAAAGGATTATAGATGTTTTAGTTCTGACTATGGTGTGTGGTATACACCTGCAGTGGTGTGAATCTAATCCTCTAAACCATATAGCGTGTTTTAAATTTAATGTTACTTCAAGTAAATGATTATATGTATATATCTTAGAGGGAACTAACAGATAGGGCATTAGATTAAATGCATAGAATTGAAGCATTAAAATAAGGAGTTACACCATGCATTAAAATTAATTATTCAGGCAGCAGTGGCTTCTACCCAACTGTGCCTATACAGATGATCCTTTTCACCAATCCTGTCCCTCTACAGGCCAGCAACCTCCTGCCTGACCATGATCTGTACCATGCTGGGGGTCCTCTTCACTGACGTCCCTCAGCAGAAGGAGCTCTCAGCAGAGGAAGCAACCTTACAGGCCTCCCTCAGCAAACCTGTCCCTTTCTGGGCAGCCCTTTCTGTCCGTCTGTGCCCATGCATATGTCATTTTTCTTCTCTTCCTTTATAGTAAGCCTTCCTTTTTGTATATAAAAATATTCATTTTTTAATTTTAGATAGCCTAAGAAATAGGTTATACATGCATTGTTCTTGTTAATTTCTTGTCAATACGTAGACAGATGTGTAGACAGACATATTTCCTTCAATACAATGAATTATGTTTAAAGTTCTTTTTAGTTTGCCTTAAGTTTTATCTAGTAACTTTTATTATTGATTAAATAACTAATTATAACCTAAATGTGAAGCATCAGAGGACTAGCCTCCGTGTATAAGCAATTTTCAAGATGGTATCATCTAGGGTCCTCCCTGGTGGTACAATAGGTAGAAATGCAGCATTGTGAAGCTGTCCCCAGCCACTGCAGCACAACTTCCATCCCCAACCAAGGAGGTGACCCATGTGGTGCAGCAATATCTTTGTCTCACCTACTGCTCCTCTCAGCAGTGTACTTCTTCAATCTGCTCCCCACTCTGTCTCTGGTGAATCTTCTCACCCCCTGCACCTGTAGCCTGTACTCCAGTTCTGTATGCATAAATAAATAAATCTTAAGAAAATAAAAGAAAAGAAAAAAACTGTATCATCTAGTCCAATGTCACATTTCCCAAGTAATGTCATATAACAGAAAGAGATTGCAGGAGTAGTGAACATTCTTATTTTTTTGGTGGCAGGATATTCACCTTCATATTTTAGTAGTGTAAGTAAAAAGAAGGGAAATGCGTGACCATTTTTAGAATGTATTGTACCAAGAATACTGCAACAGGGAAATATGCTGTTTTAATCTATTAATTTAGGAGATTAAGTAAAATAATTTAACATTCCCAAGGACATAGTGAACTAATCTTCAAAATCTTTTGAACATTCTCACTGCATCTACTTTACTAGATTACAGTTGATAGTGAGATCTGTGAAAGAAAGGAAATGCATTATATTCACCTTCTTTTCTAAATATGTAGCTCAACAGCTTGGCATAGGATAACATCAAATATTCTTAAATTGAGTAACCATTCCTCAAAAATGTAGAGTTATGATATGACTCAAATTCCATTTCTGGCTTACACTTCCCAAAATTGAAAGTATGTTAGTTTGCAAAGTCACCATAACAAAATACCATAAAGAGTGTGATTTAAATAAGATAAATCAATTATTTCACAAGTTTGAAGCCTAGGAGTCAAGATAAAGCCATCAGTATTAGTAATTTATTTTGAAACTTTTATCCTTGACTTATCAATATCCAGGTCATCCCTCTGTCTTTACACAGTCTTCCTTCCATGCTATGAATGTATACTAATCTTCTAATAAGGACATTACTCATAAGGAATTTGATACTTTCCCAAATACCTCATTTAATATGAACTACTGCTTTAAAGATCTGGTCTCCAAATATAGTCACAATCAGACACTCTGAGTTAAGAGTGCAACATACAAAATTCAACAAAACATTTTTGCTATAATAGTAAAATTTGAAATAGATATTATCACCTTGTGGTACAGTATTATTCACATTAGCTAAATAGGAGAAACAACCCAAGTGTCCATCTAATAAATAAATACAGATGTTTTATGGTGTAATTTAAACATTTAAAAAAAAAAGCTGAATTCCCTAGAGGAACAATGGGTTGTCTCAGAACTATCAAGCTATTGCCAACCACTGCAGCATGAGTTTGACCCCAAGACAAGGAGCTGAACCACATGGTGCAGCAGACCTCTTCTGTCTCACCCATTGCTCCCCTCAGCAGTGTATTTCAGTAGATCAACCTGTTCTACTCCCCACTCTGTCTCTGGTGAATCCTCTCAGCTCTCACATCTCTAACATACATCTCAGCTCCCATATCATTAGCCTACACCCCAGCTCTTGCATGCATAAATAAATAAGTTTTTTTTTAAAGTAAATTAAATTAGTATAAATGGCTAGCAACAATACAATCATGAAACTATAATACAGCAAATCCACAAGAGATTACCATTTTTAGAATGTAGATAGTATTATAGGTGATCATATAATATTTCTATGATAAAATCAAATGTTTATATATGATTATGAATAAGAAAACATTATAAAATGACAGGAATAAAAGTACTGTTCTAATTAATCTTAAAATTCTGATAAATATTTCATTGCTTGCTATAATGACTAATTGTGTCACAAAAGCAGTAAGGTTAACACCACCCAAAATTGCCATCAAGAACATAAACTTGATAATAAGCTGACTGATTTTATATTTCAATTGATCCATATAATATTTCCCAGATACAAAACTGGAAAACAAACAAATAAAAAACACTCTAAAAGGACTTTATTGTTTTGAATGATTATGTAATGCCAAGCATAAGTATTTTAATTCAAGGAGAACTGCCTGCTCATATAACATGTTGCTATCTAGTATTACTGTCTCTAAGGAAAGATACAGGAAATGATTTAAAAGGATAAGAATATCCAAGATCACTGTTTTCATTGCTAAGAATATTAAATTTCCAGTTGTATTGGGTGAATAAATCCTAGCAATACATAAGCAATGCAGCAAGAAGATTTACCTTGTGAAGACTAAGCCAGAGTGAAAAGATACAGTACATTGAACAAGCAGTGACTTGTTCAAAACACAAGTTCTTTGGAATAATATTGCTGAAATACCAGATATCTGTTAAGTCAACTTTAAGAAATAGCAAATGGAGGATGCTGGAAATAACAATAACAACTTCCATAAAGTAAGACTACTATTCACAAATCACATTAATAAACAATCCCTTCTAACGAGGCAGTCCACAATAACAACCAATATTGAAATCATTCTGGGCTTTTCTTCCTTCTTGCCTACAACATTTGATCCCTGTTATAATTATTCACATTACATTATTAGCTTGTTAATTAAGGTACCAGTTCAACTTGGATCTTAGAAAAAATACATCCAAAACAAAGACCTCTACTTAACTACCACTCTCTAGATATTTTAATATACTGCTTATCTTGTTATTCCCCCCAACCCTCCTATCCTTTTAATAAGATTGTGAAATATTATTTTATCACCTTTCTGAGGTTATCATTTTATACTCATTAGACCAAAGGTCAATTAAGGTACAGAAAGGTTAAGTGGTGTCTGTAGTTTTAGTCTTTCTTCTGACTAAGTTACAATGAAGCTTGAACTGTGTCCTTTGCCCTTTTCAACTGACAATGGAGCATTTTTAATTAAGTTTTCACAGTGACATGAAACAACAGTTTTGTTACCTGCATTAATAATATGACTTCTGAAGGAATAATTATAACTTATTTAATATAACTGTGAGATACATTAATAACATTCTATTAATAACTTAAACACATATAAATTTAGTAAACTCATCATATGAATCACTTAAAGACAACTTGGCTGAGTTTTTCAATCCTCCCAATTTATAACATCACTAAAACTTAAGAACGTTAATTTATTTGGCCATTGATTTTTGATTTTCATCAAAAACAATGCTTGTTCTCAGTTCTGTAGAGCTATTGAAGCTCCCTCTTCTTTAACTAACTTCTGTGTATGAGAGTGCTTCAGAATTGAATCTAGTGTCTTCTCTATCCATATTCTCAATTTATAACATTTTAACTCATTGAATTTAAATACTACTCTTGGTTGATAAACTGCAAATTTATTTCTTCAATTTTTACTTTTATCACCACACTTGTATATTAAAATTCTAATTTTAGTTAGTTTGATGTATAAACAGTATTTTTAAAAGTAGCATATTAAATGGCACTATTGGCTTTCTCTTCCCCCAAATCATGTTATATCATGAACAAGGCACTGCATTAATGATCAGGAGTTATTTCCCAAATATATAAGATTACCATCAAATAGACAATATCTTATTCAAGATAGCAGTGTGATTAAAAAAGGAAACATGTATTTCTCAACATTGGTATGAAAAGAAAATTGTCACTTTTGGAAATCAATAATTTGAATATCATCATTATGTAAACTAACAGTTGAAACCTTGCTAACTGTGTTCTGTATTGAAAGAATTCTCAGATAACAGGGGATAAAAGCACAATTTATCTCCAGGAAAAGTTGAAATTAAAATTTTACATAAAAATCTTGTTAATATGGATGCAATAATAATACCAATATTATTATTACTAATAAAAACAACACTAAATAAAAACAATATATCATAAACAAAAACTAACCAAAACAAATGAATACTATAAAGATCTTTATCTTTCACAAATAATAAATATGATCCTGTTTTATAAGTAGGAAACTTGAAAATAAAGAAGAAATAGAGCAAATAAAACTCATGGCTAAGATTTAACAAACATAAAATTCAGAAACAAAAAGTATATTGAAAGTAACAGCTAAATGAATTTTCTAGTTACCTTATTATCTATGTAAGTGAAAAGAGACATGTATATTAGTATCAGAAGAGAAAATTATTGAAGTTTAAAGAAAAGTTGAAAATTTTATTATTTTAGATGGCATACAGTAGATATTAATTAAGAAAAAAAAGTTAAGAAACGATTAGTTGGTGTCAAAAAGGCAAACCATATAAATCTACTATTTTGGAGATGCATGAAAGGTTGAGTGCCAAGGAGGCTTTGGTAGTAAAAACCTTATAGGAAACCAAAAATAAGCACTCATAAATTATTTAACATCAGTAAATGAAAGATCAAGGTTATTGGTAACAAATCATTAAATGACTGACCACCGTGTGTCAATATACCAACAATGATCAGTGCAAGATTGGAATTGAATCAGCTACCACGTACAAATAGAAGCAACACCAACAAAATACCTGGGATAAATTTGAACTAAAGAGATCAACAGTCTTTATGGAGATGGATTTGCACATATTAGTAAAGTTCAAGATAAATGGAAGGATACAGTTACAAAACTGACCTTCTCTCCTCCTTCTCTCTCTCACCTGTACATACACATATATGTACACATACTGTAATGCAAGCAGTGAGCTGGTCATATATGGCCTTGACTATATTGAGGTATATTCTATCACTTTCTTTTTGGAGAGTATTAATTGTAGCTGGATCTTGTCAAATGTTTTCTCTGTATTTATTTATGACCTATATTTTTTAAATTTTTCTTTCTCTTGACATGATGAACTACAGCGATTAATTTTTGGATATAGAACAAGCCCTTGTACTCCAGTTGGCGCCAAAATACAAGATTACCATCAAATATGCATTTAGCTAGACTTGCTATATTTTGCTGAGAATATTTACGTCTATGTTCATGAGGAATATTGTACTATAGTTTTCTTTTTTTTTTGTGATGTCTTTATCTGGTTTCAGTGACTGAGTAACACTGGCTTTATTAAATGTGTTTGGAAATGTCTTTCAGTTTTTGGAAGAGTTTGAATAGGATAGTTGTTAGATCCTCTGGCCCTGGGCTTTTGTTAATTGGACATTTTTAATTAATGTTTCAATTTCGATGTGCTTAATTAATCTATTCAGGTTTTCTCTTTCTTCTTGACATAATCTCAGATGGTTTTATATTCCCAAGAATTTGTCCATTTCTTCTAGTCTATATAACTTATGTGATGCACATATTCATAGTAATATATTATGATCCTGTGTATATTTAAGATGTCTATTTGGACTTTTTCAAAAACAGAATAGCTTATAGAGAAAACTAACAAATGAAAAAAATTGTTCAGAATGCACATGCTCATATTTCATAGATAAACAGATCATGTGGTCGGTATTATAGGTGACAATAATAAAATCTTTTAAAACTTATTTCTTGGTAATACCCAAGATACATGGCAAATGCATTTAGTAAGTTTTTAAATATGATACTTTCTGAGAGATAAAAATAATCTTAGTAATTGTATTGCTGGGTATTTTATTTTTAATTTAATGTGGTTAAAGAATAGCAAGCTCTTGTGAGGCTACCTCAGTAGTACTTGATTTTAATTTTAATAACAAAATATGGTAGGATAACTTTATAAGCAATAATATTATTGATTTTATACCAACACTTTAACATGGCTCATTTGGCAAGATCATGTTTTTTCTACATGTTCCTTATGAAAGTGTATGATCAGTCTATTCAAACAGAAATGGCTAACCTCCTAAGTGGGACAGAATGTAGAATCTGTAGTTGTACCATTTGAACACTTAATCTGTTTGTTATAGTACAAGTAGTCAGCTCTCTCTGTGAACCTACTTATCAAAGTATTTTCCCAGAGTTTAACATGCTTCCCTGCTTCCTTTTAAATAGTATTCATTGTTTGCTGCACAATTCTTTCTAACCATGCAATCTTATTTGTGCAAAACAGATGTAAAGTATTATGTGACTATAGAGTTTCCTGGCAAGTGATATGAGAATGAATGTAAAATTAGTAACTGTCTATGCTCACGTGTGTGACACCCCCTCAGTAGGGGTTGCAAAGAGCCTGTAATTGGTAAGCCTAATGTGGCCGAGGTCTACTATTCTCTGAATGTTACCAGACTTTCACTAGACGCCAATTTCTGTCTCTATATCTTTGAGAAATAAAAGCATTTGTTGTTTTAATCATACAGTTTTAGGCAATTTATCTCCTTAGTAACTAACTCATATTGACTAACATTAAGTTTTATTAGTACAAATATAGAAATTATGTTCTACTATAAACTTTATTTCATAAAAGCACCACAGTTTCTGATCAGTAATGTAATAGACAATCTAGTTTTGAAATATTGAGCCAATAGTCAGTAAAATTTCTACATCTAAATCAAATATGCACTAATTAACACTGATCATCAAATTGGTCAGTTATATTGACCATGTCATTTTCCATTTCCTTGAAAAGAATTTAGCAAAAGCCTGTTTCTACTACAAAACTGCATGTCTTAAATGTATGTATTATTGAATTTGTAATGACTACTTAATAGTATAAATGTAAATAAATGTAAGTAAATCATCTCAAGTCACCAGTAAATAATTTACTATGGTATAGTAAATAAAGAGACTAAAGAGGTTTTGCTGTACATATGTGTGTATATGTCTACACATATATATTCCACTTAATATTATCTTCAAACTCTTGATGCTGAAATAAAGTACAAAACTAAAATAAAATTAAAGGAAAAAGAAACTGAAAAGATCAGACTTACATGGTGAGTTTAGCAAAGAGAATGATCATATTATAAATCTATGAAAATTCATATATTTATTTATATTAATATTAATGAACTAGAACACATTGTAAAACCTTATATATGCATAACCAGAAATAAAGAAAATAAACATATTGGTCTTTAAGAAAATAAACAATAAAACTACTGAATTATAGAGGAAAAATGTTGAAAGCAAGGAGAGAGATTATTTTCATGGATGAGGAGACTAAATAATTCAAGAATTATCTGACAGTAGTACTAGCACATATTAAATATATTTTATGTTATCCTTTATAAGTATTTTACATAATTTTTGTTGCAGATTTTAAGAAATTGCTATTGTGATGAAAACAAAGTTAGAGAATAATACCTATAAAATCATAAAAGAATCAAGAAAGTCTGAGATTCTGTACTCTTTTATTGGTTCTCTATTGATTATTAAGCACAGATATGGAAAAAGAAGCTTTTACTGAGTTTTCTTAACAAGGTATGTCAATAGTAATTCTATAGTCAATACATACTGACTGCTTAATATGAAAAGGAGTATAAGAAGAGAATATTTTTAAGAAAATAACGTTGTGGGCTGTGTTTTATTTTAATTTAATTATTAATTTAGTAATTAATAATTAAATACCATAAATAATAATACCACAAATAATACCATAGTATCATAAAAATTATAAAAAATATATAATTTACCATAAAGCCAATACAATTAGGAAAAAGACAAGTTTAACTAAAAGTAAATGTCTTACAATGCAGGTTAGATATCATGAAATTAGAAACTGCATATTTCGGCTTTTAAACATACCTTAATTTTGTTCCTATTCTTCTATTCAATGTATAGCCATTAAAAAATGTTTTCTGTAACTAATTCTTAAATTTCCATATAATTATGATCACTACACTTGCTTTTTAAATGGAATTTAAAAAGGAAAATATAAAGATGAAACAATGAAAAATGAAAATTTGTGAAGAAAACTTGAATATTTCCATAGTGGAAGCTCAGAACATAATAATTGGCTTATGGTTACCTTTTTATTTACTCTATGTTCTTTTTGTGTTCATACTATATAGCCCTATATAGTGTGGAAGGGAAGGAGTATTTTTATCCCTGATCAGGGGGCTGATCCACATCAACTCTCCTGTCTCAGCTAGCTGCTCCCCTCAGCAGAGTATTTCAGCAGACTACCTGTTCTGCTCCCAGTTCTGTCTCTGGTGAATCCTCTCCCCCCTCCCCACCACCAACCTACATGCATAAACAAATAAATCTTAAAAAACAAAACACAATACAACAAAAAACAGTGGAGCCCTCCCTGGTGGCTCAGTTAAAGCACAGCACTAAGAAGCTAAAGCCACTTAGCATGAGTTCCATCCCAGGCCTGGAAGTGGCCCACATTGCGAGGCAGACCTCTCCTGACCCGCCCACTGCTCCCCTCAGCAGTGTACTTCTTCAGTCTGCCTGCTCTGCTCCCCACTCTGTCTCCGGTGAAGCCTGCACCTCTGGCTTGTACCCCAGTTCTGTATGCATAAGTAAATAAATCTTTAAAAAACATGCAACAAATAAGCAAATAAACTTTTTTTGGTGATAGTTCCATATTATTATTCTCATTTTACATAATTGAATTAAAGGCAGAGGTAGACTAAGTCATTTCACCATTAATAGACATTTTCTAAGAAATAGTTCTAATTTTGAAAAAAATAAATCTGTTCACAAGTTCTGTGATCTTGGCTGTTAACACTATGTGATCCTTCCACGTTTTCTAAGTAAAACACTGAGACCTAGGTAAATTGAATTACTTATTAAAGTTTATAGAGTCATAAAGTTATTGATTTGGTACAAATGGTATGAATTCTGATTCTCCAGTATGCATATGTATGTACCTAGCCATGATCATCCAATATTTCTTTCTCAAAATGATTTTCTTACCAATCAAGGGTACTTTAACATCATAAATCAATTCAGTGGATTCTTGTGCAGATTGGCGGAGGTGAAAGACACAATAATCGCCAAAATTATTTCACACATTTAATCACTGTGGGAATAGATTAAATTTCCAGGAATATTGGCAAGTGCCCAGGAGAATTTAGGTTCAAATCACACCCTGTATATCAGCTGAAATTGGAACTATCACCATAAAAAGTTTATTTGCTTATTTGACAAGAGATGAGATTTGGTTTACTTGGTTTCATTTGTCCAATTAAACAATATAATTTTGGATTTCTATTAATGAAACACAGTCTAGGGTCCTCCCTGGTGATACAAGGAGTTAAAGCTCAGTACTATGAAGCTCTATGTAGCCACTGCAGATGAAGTTCAATCCCCAGGCAGGGAGATGACCCACATGGCATAGCAGACCTCTCCTGTCTTGCCCACTGCTCACCTCAGCACGGTATTTCAGTCCATCAACCTGTTCTTCTCTCCCCACTCTGTCTCTAGTGAATTCTCTCACCCCCAACCCACATCTCTGGCCTGTATCCCAGTTCCTGTATGCATAAATAAATATTTTAAAAAACACAGTCTAGCTCCCCAACCCTTCTTGGTATTATGGTATTTTTCCTTGCAATGAAAAACATACTAGTTTAAGGGCTTGATTTTTAGGAAATGTCTCTTTTAACAAATGTCTAAATACTGCATTAATAGTGCTAATAAATACATTGCTTTTATGATTATTCCTACTCCTAAATGATAAATGTTATTTTAGAAAAGAAATGATGGCCCAATATTTATAAAGTCTATGCTTCCCCCCCCCATGCTAACATCCCCTCCTTAATGATTCCATAATCTGAGCCCAAATCCAACTCTTTTCATTTTCACCTGCCTGTCAATTGTCAGTTTAAGCAATTCAACTCTATATGCATTTTTCTCTTCTTCCCATGAAAAATGATGGAAATTTTCACATGACAGTTAGTAATTGCTGAAGTTCCTCAGGGACTAATATTCAATGTGCTAGTTGAAGCAAGAAAGTCTGGATACAATTATTGGAGTCATTTCCCAGTACACTGCAGGTATCCTCTAAAGATGAGGGGTGAATAGATTTATTTATTGCTCTCATCTAAAACTTCAGTTTGATGAATAAACCAGTTTGCATCCATGTGAAACTTTCTTCCACATTAGATTCAGTCTGTGCCTACTCCATTGTCTAAAAATAGAAAGGAAATTCTCTTCCCTTTAACTAGATACTATGACCTTTCATAGTATAATATTTCCACTAGATGCACATTATTTCACATAACTATAATAATCAAATAAATAATCTATATGCCCTATTTTTTTTTCAAATATAAAAATAAGCAATCCAGTAGTAAGGAACCAATATTATATTATTTACTTCTATGAGGTTAACTATTCTAGATATCTAATATACATGCATTGTATAGTATTGTTCTTCTATAACTAGCCAGTTATGGTGATCAGGTGTGTAAAAAGTCACTAGAGAAGAGATAATCTTATATCTCTTCTGTGAAGGTGTTTAGTTAGCTTTCTCAGGAAAGAAAAGTGTTATGTGTTCATCCTCTTTATGTAGCTTTATTGCAAATATAGTTTTCTTTAAAATTTGGAAGAAGAAGTAAAAATGTAGGAAAAAAATGTCTAGCACACAAACTAGCAATGTTTTTTTTTTCTAAGATATATTTATGTTTGCATACAGGAATTAGGGTATTTGTCAAAGGTTCAGAGGCGAGGGTGATTGAGAAGATTCACCAGAGTGAGTGGGGAGCAGAACAGATTGAAATACACTGCTGAGGGGAGCAGCGGGCAAGACAGTAGAGGTCTGCTAGCCATGTGGGTCACCTCCCTGGCCAGGGATCAGTCAAACTCACCTGCAGTGGCTGCTGATAGCTTCATAGTGCTGAGACTTAACCCCTTGCACCACCAGGAGGCTCCAAGATAAATATCATTTCAACTTAGACAATGTAAACTGGCATAACTTGTATAAATGACTTATATTTGTATTGTATTTCAAATGTCTGAAGGACTGGATGCAGCATTGTGCATTTAAAACAAATTATTTAAACCCAACAATGGTAAAAATACAACAGTTTACTCAAATCTTATTACTTCAATAAGAAACATGAACTGTCTAAAAAAAAAGTATACTAAACAAAAAATACTGTAATGAGAACTTCCTTTTGGAAAAATTTAAAAGATCTTAATAGAAAGGAGGAGAAAGGAAATTATATTCATATTAGAATACATGAGAGGAATTTGGGGATATTTCTATTCCTAAAGCAGTCTTCAGAGTATCAGATGGTGCCCTTGACAAAGATTGACATGTAGAATGAGGAAGTTAGAGAAAAAGTAGAGTCATTCCAGTCCAATAAACCACCAGGACCATATGGTACATATTCAAAATTTCTGAATGAAGTGAGTGTGAACTAGTATAGATGGGGGGGGGAATTAGTGTGAGATGCGCCTTAATAGTAGCATCTGCATTAAAACATTATAAAATTACTAATTTGGTACCAAGAAAAAAAATACTAGAATAACATCAAAAATAGATATCTCATATATAGCATTAAATCAGTCTATATTAACCAGTGATGAGTAATCCTGCGTATTTCAATATGATCCTTCATATTTCAATATGATCCTTTTTTTTATGTTTTCTAGATATCTTTTATAAGCAAACTTTCTTGACTGGTCTTTTAGCCACATACTGCTTATTAAGCCAGAAGTTAAAAACCCTGGGTCTTAAACTTTATTTTCATCTGTCAAGAGCAAAAACAGTTGAATTAGTTCAATTATCACCCTAGTCATTCATCAGAAATTTCAGGGACTTTTCTCTTATATTTTTTGTTGTAGTTATGTTTTTGTTTTTTGTTTTTGTTTTTTTTTTTGTTTTTACTGATTATAAATTGGATTATTCTGGATTTCAAATAAATTCTATTTTATTTTTCAATATTTAGCTCACTCTGTTACATGACTTCAGAATTCAATTAGTCTTATTCCAAATATGTAATAAATCGTAACTTTGAAAAAGTGAAAATACAAGTAAATTTGTTGAGTTTTTACTGAATTATCAGATATATTTAGTAAATGATTTTAAGCATAAATCAATAATCACAATGAATTTTCACATGCATGCACCATTGTAGCTACAGCAAAATAGAATAAGGTACATAACAATCATTAAGAAATTTCCCTTCATCCTCTCCCAGTCAGTATAAACCCCAAAGTAACCACTTTTCTGATTTTTAGTACTATCAATTAGCAATGTTTATTTTAAATTTCAAATACTTAAAATTCATACCAATTGTCTGTCTACTTTTATTATAAATATCTGTGAGACTCATTGGTGGTTTCATGTCTATCTATAGTCATTTTATTTTAGACATAATTTCATCTTATATGCCATATTTTATTCACCCTCTTATTGTATGTACTTAGTCTATAAAATAATAATAATTAATCTCTTTCCATTTTTGTCTCAATTATAAAACTATAAAATCCCTGTATCATTCTTTTCCTGAAAATATGTAGCTATTGCTTTCAGTTTATCATAAACTTAAAGATGAAATTACTAGTTTGGCATTTAACTAAATTTAGACAAAAGTCAGAGCTCTATAAATGGCTGATGCATTTAATACTTAAAGAATAATAATAAAAAAGTCCAATTTTTGTTTTTAACTGTGCACCAGTTAGAAGAGATATTTTGTATCTCCATTATAGCTATTGGGTAAGTTATATTCTCGTTTTATTGACTTTCAATTCACTGAGAAGAAATAATAACTTACTTCATGTTTATTGGCTTTCTGAACATACCTTTTTTTTTTAATATTGATTTATTTATGCATACAGAACTGGGGTGCTTGCTAGAGGTGCAGGGACAGTAAGAGGATTCACCTAAGACAGTAGGAGCAGACAGGCAGATACATGAAGTACACTGCTGAGGGGAGCAGCAGTTGTGTCAGGAGAGGTCTGCCACGCCACGTGCTCACCTCTGGGGCAAGTTGGCATGGAACTCATGCTGTAGTAGCTTTAGCTTCTTAGTGCTGTGCTTCAAACCGCTGTGCCACCAGGGAGGTCCCTCAACACACTCATTTTTAAACTATCAAGTTCATTTTAGCTATCAAGCCCATTATTTTAAAAGCGTAGGATATTTTATCTTTCTCTGATCTAGGAAATGTTATATATTCTGGAATTGACACTTTTGTTGAATGTATCAAAGAGATGTATATTTATTTAACTTCACTTGGATGCTATCAATTTTATTTGATGTTATGTTTGTTCTTAGGCTCTTTTAATCATCTCTTAAATATTTTTGTCAATAGGAAGATCATTAGAGAGTTTCCTATAATACCTTATTTGTGCAAAGATTTTTATTATAGGAGTATTTATAGATTAGAGATAACATCCAATATTTGGGGAATAATTAAGTAAAAATGAATCATATTCTGAGGGAATGTTACAATTATTAAATATCATAAAATAATATTATATTGACATATATACTAAAATTAATAATGAATTACATATATGTGATGATCAAATATCTCCAAGATCAGTATATGCAGACAGACTGGAGGATCAAAAGTAAAATAACAAAATCAATCATTTCTTGTGGTGGTTAGATTAGGGGTATTTATAATATAAACTTATGTGAAAATATTTGTTTAAAGCACTGTATTTATAATAAAATACTCAAAAGAGCTAAAGAAATTAACTTTTAAATGCAACAAAACAGAGAAATTATTATTTCAAAGCTGTGATACCTAATGGATTCTACCAACATGATTGGTGAGAATGTAATACTTAAAAAATTGATGGTAGATCAACTAATTTTATTTCAACTGCAGCCCTTTTCTAATTTATGTGGACAGCTAAAGATGGTATTTTTCAGACTTCCTTGGAGCTCGGCTTCTTGTTGTGACCTATGTCTCACCAAGCAAATTTACTGTAGCAAAAAGTAAGCAAAGAGACGAAGGTGCCTGAGTCTTCAGTGACAAAGTCTCCTATGTCCACAATAGTCCAGATGGCGGTGTCAACAGCAGTGGTGGTGTCCCCTCAAGCTGTTCTGGAATGACTGTCCTATCCTGTGTACAGCATCCCTCATTGTCATATGATCAGTCTGTTTTTCCCCACCTTCCATAGTTTTATTTAAACCAAATATCTTTGCACTACCAAATTTGTGTTTTAAAAAGCTGCAGGGAATTCTGTTGTCTGACTAAGAATTCTGACAGAAACATTTGATTTCAAAATTAGATTTTAATATCAATCATTTTATATGTCTTTATAATAAAAGAAAAAATGAATAATGTAATTCACTCTTTAGAATTACTAGAATGTTTTGAGGTATACTAACGGACCCCAAAAAGTTAATGAATGCACACTTTAAAAGGACTTTGGCCATTCACGCACAAAAAAGCAAATGAACCAACTCTTCCTGTCATTTTTTGCTGTTATTTCAATTTATCTGGTTTTGTTTGGTTGTTTTTATTGAGGTTAACATTGATTTTTCAAGGTAGTTGTGTTTACAGGTATAGAATACATTTAGGTCTATAATATTTTTATAGCTTGCTTCAGAATTTTTTTAATCACTTTTTATATCTGCAAATCGCCATTATTTTCTTATTTAATACATCAATTTCTATATTGTGTTTGTTATTTATTCCTTAGGACATTTATTGGCTTCTTTGGGATTTCTTGTGCATCTTTGATTAACACTTCAGTTTTCTTCCACTTCTTTGATTTTTTTCATCATTATTTATATTATGACAATTGTGAGCTTTGTATCTGATAGGGAGACAAGATCTTTCATATCTGTGTGATTGTTTTCTGGAAAAATGTTAATTATGTGTGATGAAGTAGTTCACAAAAGGCACGAGGTGCTATTATATATCCCCATGATCATCATCATTATTTTAGGATCAACTATTTGTTCATATCCTAAGGTGCAGGTCTTCTATTTTTCCAGTAGATGGTGTTGTATGTCAGAGAGGACTAATCTGTAACTGCTCCTTCTGGGGGTGGGAGATAGACCCGGAAGTGTTTGCTTTAAGGGAATGTTTGTGTGAAAAACAGCTAATGCCTGTGGTACCACTGATAGCCCACCTCTCTGGGTTTCAAATCTACATCTCTATAGTCTGTGGACAGGACTTAACTGCAATTTCATGACTGAGCTGTCAGGTGCTTATTGTTTTCAGTGACAAGGGTGGTTTGAAGAAACATTTTTGTGCCTTGTTCCACTCTGTCCTCTTTCCTAGGGTCTTGCTGACTGAAAATGGCTTATCCCAGCACTTCTGCAACCCTCCCTTCTGTTAATGGCACACTATGAATGCAGCTTTGCCCTCCCTAGTAGCACCTTATGGAATGGCATAGGAAACTTACTGCCCCAGTTTATGCGCCTCTTGCCACACTTCTATTGTCTAGATTTGAATTTCCTCAGCATCTCCTCTGTCATAAGTGGTCAGAATTGGTCGCTGATGTTCAGGAGATATTTTAGCTCCAACCTGTATAATGAGATATTTTAGCTCCCAGCCCAGCCACCAGCTGGACCACCTAGACTATTCAACTGGGTATGAAGCACAGAACTTTCTCTGGTGCCATCAGAGAGCAGATAATAATCAATTTTTTTATAGTTTAATACAAAGTTTTGTGTTTTTTTGCAATGAATATGTAGATTTATTATTGTCTAGAAATATTTTTCTCTAAAAGTATAGGCTAATGTCCATGCTTTTCCAAAGGGACCTCAAATTGCTTCTGCACTATTTGTTGAAAATATCATTTGACCTCTAATATCTTTGTGGGAAATCAAACTGAATTGAAGTGTCTGTTATATATAATTATTCTATTACCTATCCCACGCCCTTGTAAGACCATAGGCTATATAAGTGTCTACAAGACCCTTATCACTATGAACAATGGAGTTTCCATTGATAAGCAAAACACACACACACAAACTGAGAAACTGAACCAAAAAGAACACATACTTCATTTATAGTAGTACATTTGCCAGTTTGTATCAACTTTATGAAAGAAAAATTAAAAAAAAAAAACATTTATTGTCCATACTGCAGCCAGAATGATCTTTTAAAAACATATCCAATAATAATATTCCTATCATCAAACATCTCCTATTATTTTCCATTGCACTTATTATTTATTAACCTACCATTTGTCCATTGCCACTTAGCTTCTACATATAACAAACAGTCTACAGAAAATTGGAACCTTATCTCAACCCACTTTCTTATTCAGTGTTATATATACACATGGTTCATTTCTTTTTTTCAAATAAGAAGTACCTTCACATCTTTGAAGTTTTGAAATCTATATTTATATGAAATCCCATATTTATATGGAATGATGCTGCCTAGATTTGTGCTCTGCTGAACCATTCCCATCACTGGTTTCAAATTACATTTCGAAATCTAAAATACCCTTGACTTATACATACCAGTCCACATCATCTCACTTATCACAATGACTTCCTATTGCTGTGAATATTAGCAAAGAATTGATCAACCTCTAAGAGGATCTCATTTATGTATTTGCTGTATAGTCTTTTATTTGTCTATCTCCTACTCATTTTTGTATGTCTGTAATTGGTATAAATTAACTTTACCTAGTTAAATATTAAAATTAAAAATGCCTACTATATTAATATTTCACAATGTATACTTTATTCAGGTCCAAGAACATACAATTGCAAACTATGCTAAAAACTCACAGGCTAAGATTTCAATAAGAAGATAAGGTTTTCTTTTTATTCTAAAATACACCAAAATATGAAAAGGAGAGCCTTTCTAATTGTGTTAGACTTAAACTTATGCAGAAACCTGGAGTCAGCACATGCCACTTTAAAATAATAGAGAAAATATTAATCCAGAATAGTTAAATCTTACACAAATGACAGAGAACAATTATTTACCATAGTTGTTTATTTATAACGTGTGTAAGTGTGTTCATACTTGTGTATATATGTGTTTGTGGGTTTTTCTGTAGAATCAAGGCTCCTTAGAAGGAACTTTTATTCTGAGGGCCAGATGTTGTTTGACATGTAGGCTTTACTAAATAAATAGCTATTAAAGCTATAAATTAATTATAACTTAAATATTAGGTGAATAATAATCAAAGTGAAACACATATTTAACATGCTCTACCTACACATTAAATGCTTGCATGAAGTATATCATTATATATTTTTCTCTCCTCCATGCCCACCTAGTTTTATTCTACTATGAAATAATCTTGTGCTAATTTAATATATATATATATATATATATATATTTCCTTGAAGCTAACTTCAATTCTCATTATTAAACATGTCAGAATACGTCAACTCTTACCTAGTACAGGTGGCAAAATCCTTAAAGACCCACTTTACAGATAGAAGGCAATGCTATAATGGAGAGATTCTATTAACTGCATTAAAAAGTTGAAACGCCTTGTTTTTCCTTACCTACAACCAATTACTATTTCATATTCCATAATTTTATGCCGGTAAGAGAAATAACAAGGTACTCACTGCTGGTGGTCTTGACTGTGCAGCACTGTCCCTTTGGATTAGCAGAGAGTCCTAGTGGCCTCCGGTCTCCAGGGCAAGGGGAAGGGTGGAGTCCTCCCAATACTGACTGCGGCTGCTGCCTGAGGTAACACATCCAATCCGAACAAAAGCAAGTCCCATTTACTGAAGTTTCAGCAACGTGCTTCAGAATCAGTAGTCCAACCCATTTTCAGCTGTGTCCACGGGTCGGTGCCAGCAAATTGAATGAGTCAATTAGGTCCTTCTGTAACCGTGTACCCCACAACGTGGGCTGCAGAACAAGGCTGGCATATGCCCCACCCAAGCCAGGGGGAAACTGTGGCGATTCCCCTATCTGCGCCAGAAACTGCTACCTGTGGGCAGCTCGTCAGAGAAGCAGTCAGGTTTTGAATATGCAGCCGAGTGGGAGTCTGCAGCTGGTGGCCCAGAGCACACCTGCGGCTGGCGCTCAGCCCCTAAGCCACGCAGCCGCAGCAGCCGGGCAGCTGGAGGCTTTCAGGGCGTGGCTGCTGGTCTTGTCTTATTGGACGCCTGGGGCGTGAATGGACCAATCCGGTGCGAGCCTATGAAGCATCCTTGACAGAAGCTTATTAGTTAATTATCCAGACCTCGTGGGCCTGTGGACCGTAAAATAGTCCAGTCATTTAAAATTGAAGTTGGTCCAATCAGGTTTTCAACTAGGCTGGGGGACCTTATAACATATAAGGCGAGGCAATTGCCAGCTTGAAACTCTGACCACCATGACTCTGAGACTGGTGTTTTGTGAGGACTTCAAAGAAAGAAAGAGCAGCAACCAACAGCCGACTTCCATAGAAAGACACCAAAGAGCTACACAGCGGTCTAGCGGCTACTCTGCCTCTGGCTCTGCAGCGAACCCCAAAGGCCTTGGGCCCAGTGTTTCAAAGAGCTATTTGTTGTTGCAGTGGACCAACAACGCACAAACAATGCACTGGTGTTTCTAACACCATCTATCATGACAGGGTGAGCAGCACTCCTGGCCAGGACTGCCAGCCCTGCTGACAGGTGTCTGGCACTGTGTGACCAGGTCACTTCTGAGAGCTGTTAAGGACATGTACTTGATGTCTGACATTGCCTTCTGGTACTGCTGCCTCTGTTGCTGTCTGGTCCAGTATTCAAGCGCTGCTCAGCTGTATCTTCAGACTGTGGTTCGGGCTGCTTCTTTCTCTGTGGCTCCACTTGTGAGTTGTTCCAGCTGCAGTGAGTTGGTTCTTGGCCTTAGCTTGCTGGCTACTACGAATTCCAGGCCCTCCTTGGTGGGACTCATCATTTGGAACAAGCAACCTTTTGTTTGAGACCTCTGGACAGTAGGTGAGTTAGCCAGCCACCTGTGGCCTTGCAACCTCTTTATTTTTCCGATTTGTTAAATGGTCCCATCACTTTTCTGAGTAACCTAGTGATCTTGCAATTGTGTAAGCATGTAAAAACCCAGGGTGATCTATTGTCTACAGGGCGCTGTGTTTGAATGGCTATAGCTCTCCTGTGACCTGGCTTCACTTCTGGCTTTTAGTCAAACATGCAAACTGTGGCACTTTTGAAAGGAGATACTGCAGTTGACCCTTTAAAAAACTAAGGTTTGAACTGTGCTGGTCAATTTACACATGAGTTTTTGCTTTTTGTTTTTGGGGTTTTTGTTTGTTTTTTGTTTGTTTGATTTTTCCTATCCATGGTACACAATCACAAATCACTTATACCTGCACTTTCAAGTGCATGCCTAACCTCTGGTTGTTTCAATGTTAAGTGTACAGCCATTCTGGAAGAGCAAAGCTCTCACAAAGTTGTACAGGAGAAACGAGAGAAGAGTAAGTCCTATGGTTCAATGTGAAACACTTGAGATTAACAGTGAAGGGAAGAAGCATAAGTGACTTCTAAAATGGGTGAAAAGAAAACTTTGGCTCTGCTAATGTCTAAAATGTGATCAACGGTAACAAAGAATTGTTTCATAGCTGCAGGTGAAATCTGAAACTGATCCATTCCATGGAGGGCAAAGAAAAACCAAAGAAAAAGCAGACACTACAGATTGGCAGGTGTTGGTTTTAATACGGAATGGGACATGCAAGGTTTGTCT
Source organism: Condylura cristata (assembly GCF_000260355.1). Lineage (NCBI taxonomy): Eukaryota > Metazoa > Chordata > Mammalia > Eulipotyphla > Talpidae > Condylura > Condylura cristata. Next base: position 27,326,766 of record NW_004567113.1, on the reverse strand, counting down.
TGGGCAGCTGCTACATAAATAGTCTTTGCATACACCCTCCAGAATCTTAAAAGTTTATATAGGGGTCTTAACAGGTTTCAATCACATACATGCTCCAGATGGCCTGGGTCCTCGTCTAGGTCAAAGAGAGGTCATATCCTTTTCATGACCTCCTCTAACACAAAGGATACCAGCAAAGGACTGCTCTACAGATACTATCAGAAAGAAATGTCAACGAGGGCAAAGCACCATTATAAGACATAGACATTTTACTTTTCCCATCTGTTTTTTTTTTTTTTTTTTTTGACAGCTAAACTTTCTCAGTAATGCTTTTAAATATTGGGAAAACTGTCTTTTGATTTTTTTTAA
>NW_004567113.1:27320521-27325613 GCF_000260355.1 Condylura cristata | reverse complement strand
TTTTTTGATGGGGTTGTTTATTTTTGTTGAGTTTTGTCAGTTCTCCACATATTTTTGTGATCAGTCCTTTATCACTACTTTTGTGTGAGAAAATGTTTTCCCAATTAGTGGGCTGTCTGTTTGTTTTTTGTAATGTCTCTTTAGCCGTCACTACTGTGATGTTGGGTGCTCTGTCTTTAAAGATGTCGTGTAGTGTTTGGCCCATCTTTGCTTCCAGGTATTTTATGGTTTCTGTTCTTATGTCTAGGTCTTTAATCTACTTGGAGTTGATTTTTGTGACTGGAGTGAGACAGTGATCTAGTTTCGGGAAAACTGTCTTTTTAATGAAATAGTTTGACTTCAGCTTGTGAAATAGACATGCTATCAGGAAGTTGTAGGAGTTTTGTGTGACTTTGTAAGACAAGGACTTGGGATACTGTCATTTTTATGTTTAACTAGCAAATGCTTAATCATTTCCTTGATACCATAATATGATTTTTAACTATGAAATACCTTAGTAATACAAGTCAAGGATAAATAAATCATTTCTTAAAATAGATTAAAGAAAATCTTCAGTGATGTTTATATTAAAGATGCAGATAGTTCACGTCCCATTCAGACAGAAACCCTGAACTAAGTTGGTTTCACTGAGACCTAAAAATCGTCTTCTACCTTTAACAATTTGATCAATGTTTCCTTTTAGGATACATTTTCCCTTTTAGAAATTTTGGAGTTTAAAAATTAATTTAGGCCCTCCCTGGTGGCACAGTGGGTTGGAACATAACACTAAGAAGTTAAAACCACTTCAGCATGAGTTCAATCCCCACCCTGGAGGTGACCACATGGCGCGACAGACCTCTCCTGACCTTCTGCTGCCTCCCTCAGTCTTGTACTTTGTTGATATGTCTGTTCTGCTCCCCACTCTGTCTCTGTTGAGTCCTCTCTCCTCCCCTGCACCTCTGGCCTATACTTCAGTTCTGTAAGCACACATAAATAAATCTTAAAAAAATAATAATTTAATTATAAAGGAAGACAAGTTGATTTGGGTAAACATCAGCTATCACAAGTGAGTCTAGCAGGGATTTCATATAATGTTTAAGTGTTCATTAATAAATTTGTTTCAAAATTGTGATTAGAAAAAGTTAATCCTAATACACAGAGATATCTAATTGATTCGTATAACTTCTCTGTTTTAAATATTCAGACAATTTTTCATTATAATTCTTTACAATATAAACTTTTTATTTTAAGATTTATTTATGCTTACAGAACTGGGATACAGGCCAGAGGTGTGGTGAGTCGGTGGATTCACCAGACACAGAGTGGGGAGTATAAAAAGCAGATATATTGAAATACACTGCTGAGGGGAGCAGTCGGTGGATCAGGAGAGGTCTGCCAGGCCATATGAGTCACCTGCCTGGCTGGGGATCAAACTCGTGCTGCAGTGGCTTCTAAGAGATTTATAGTACAGTGCTTTAACCCATTGTGCCACCACAGAGAGCCCACAGTAAAAACATATTTTGATTTAGAAGACCATATACTGAATCTTTCTCAGTTCTCTGCCCTTACCTCCTATTTTCATTCTCTCAGCTAATTGTAACAATACAAACTACTTTCTTTCTATTCACCTCTATTTTGTATTAAATTTATTTTTAATTTGGGACCTTTATATGTCATTCACTATTCTGTGCATTGGTAGATGTTCTCCCTAGTATTTTCCTATAGGTGTGTCTTCACATTTGTTTTAAACTATTCTGAGATAATTTCCCTGACCGCCCAAACTATATTATACCAACTGCTGTTATTCTCATTACTGTCTTTTTGATTAATATTAATAACTGCTAATTGTAATTAGTGCCTTCAAAAGAGTCATAGTTATTCCCTTACTTAATGAATATAATTAGTGCTTTCAATAATTATGTTTGTTTTATTTACTTATTAGTATTTTACACAGGAAAAATAATCTCAATAAGAATAGAAATTTCATATTTTTCAATGTTTGTATCCTTACATGACTCAAAAACAGAGAAGAATCATTACCTAGGGGAGGAAGGAGAAAAAGCATCCTGGAAAAAATGTCCAGAGGCTTAAAGTCTGGTTATAAATGTAATAAGCTCAAGGAAAGGCAGATGAAACAACTGGACATGGTTAGATTATAAACAAGAAAGAAATAAAAAGAAGAAAACCACAAGTTATTCAAGGATCTCAAAAAACATGGACTGGAGCCATATTATATATTACAAGTCAGGGAATGAAAAAAATAAGGTTGAAAAGGTAGATATTTATTTGTAGAGTGATCATCACAATGTGGAATAACTCTGTCTGTATCACATACCATAGTCCTTAATTTTACTCAGATCATTAATGGATTTTCTATAATCTTTAAAAGATAGATTGTATTATTTTAATTGAGTTATTATTGTATATAATTTGGAACTATAGAATCCCACCTCTTCAAGTGTGTATTATAACACCACACATACAACTAAGACATTCATAATCCTCTTCTGCAGTCCATCGATTTGTGGAGTTCTTTTTTTTTTTTTTTTTAAGATTTATTTTATTTATTCATACAGAACTGGGGTACAGGCCAGAGATGCGGAGGGTGAGAGGATTCACCGTGGGCAGCAGAACAGGCAGATCCACAAAGTACACTGCTGAGGGGAGCAGCGGGCGGGTCAGGAGAGGTCTGCCACGCCATGTGGTCACCTCCGGGGCAGGCGGGGATCGAACTCATGAGGAAGCGGCTTTAGATTCTCAGTGCTGTGCTTTAACCCGCCGCGCCAGCAGGGAGGGCCATGTGGAGTTCTTTTAATAGAAATGTCTCTCGTATAGTATGGCTTAATGCTATGTCACATTGGATTGTACTGTTTCATTAACCAGTGATTTCCTCCAGGTATTCACAGTACATAAAGTAAGAACATTACATAACAAAAGTGAGGGGAAAAGGTTTAACACTTTATGTCAAGTACAACCATATAGGACTTACGTATAATACAACCATATAGGACTTAAGTATAGATATCCAGTACAACAGACTAGAAAAAAATATCCGAAAATAGTACACAAAAAGAAAGCAAACTGTTAGTTTATTTCTATGGTCAATATTTAATTTGATTTTTTTCCTGATACTAATTTAATTTTTCAATACTTTGTTTCTTTAACAATGCATAAAGCTATTTCAAACCTTGGGTTGAATGATGTACTTTTTAATCTTCCTAAGAAAACTACTCCTAACCATTCAGTAGTGATGGATTTCTTTCAGTTATTCAGAGGCAAAGGCTTAAGTATCAGCAAGAGGAGATCACCTAGTGGCCTTGTGATGGAAGAGCAACACACACTGACTCTGTCCCTTTCTTCTGAGTGAAAGAGCTTCATCTCCATGATGCACCACATGTTAAACTTGCTTTGCTTTATGCTTTGGGGTATTGCATAAGAGAGTATAGTTCCAGACACATGAGGGCTGAACCTCTAAACAAAGGTCTACCAACCTCACTGTTAAATTATTTACCTCTGTTGTTTCATTACATATGGTTAGAAAGAAGTTTTAAATTGTTTGTTATAAATACAAGTTTCCATCCATTTGTGTGTGTGTACACACACACACACACACACACACATATGTTTCTCAGTTACTTCTGAGAAAATCATTTATTGGCATCCTCAGAAAGTGAGGCAGAGTTCTTGGCTATTGCTCTGCTATCCTTAGCAGGGATAGCCCTGCCCTGAGAAAGTGCTCATAGCATTATTTGAAGTAATGTATATAGGTATTTCTCTTGTCTTTAAACCAATATGAGACAAGCCCCTCTCTTAATCTCCTGGAGTACAACAGAGATTTCACATAAACAAATAATGAGTTTTACTGAAAGTCCATGAATAATGAAAGAACGTTAACACAAAGGGAATCACTTCAAACTGTAAGCACCAGCCAATGGTGATTGTTTCTCAGGCTTGATATTTTCCCAAACCTAGGGCCATCTTAATCCATAGTTATGGATAAGCCCCTCCTACTTTCCAAATTTGGCCAAACTCTCATCAAGTTCAAAGTTCAGAATATATTGTTCTTAACTTCACTTTAAAGTCTCAGGATTCTTGGACCTTTTGTACTCACTAATTTAGAATCAGAGATATATAAACTCAAGAAAAAATTTTTTGCACACTTATGAATATGATCTGTATTTGCAACTCCAGTTCAAGTGTATTTTGATACTTATTACTTTCTTGAAGTCTGAATCAATAAGACTTAAACGGATAGTACAAAAGAAGCATAATGCAGTAGCTGCTGCATCAATTTTATTATTATTTTAATTATTTCTACCATTTTTGATCATTATCAACTCTACAAATCTTAATACAAAATCATTTGGCTTAGTGTAACAAACCTTTGATATAGTTATTATATGTTTTCTTAATAATAAAGAACATTTTGATTAATAAATTCTTTACCAAATTATATATAGATATAGATATATAGATAGATAGATATAGACATAGATATATAGATATAGATATGAAAGTTTAATATAGATAGTTTGATTAATTCTCAAACTTTAATGATTCCTGTGTTTCTAATGAAGTTTGAAAATCATTCCCTTTAGATATTTACTTTATAGTTGATCAGTTAAACATTTTACATGTCACATTCCTGTGATAGGATCATATAAGTAAATATTATGACAAGTACTCCAGTTTTGTTATGTATGTTTTGAAAATAGTAAAAGTTTCCTTCCACTTCTGAATAGATAGGAACAACTTGAAGAACACTATCTCAATGTCCTGACCACCTTCTAGTTGTTCTCAGTTCCCTTAAATGAGTCAGATAAAATGATAACTGAAAAGCATTTTAAATATCTAGAATACTCATTTACACAGTAAAATTTTAGACTGGCACATAACATTGAATATTTCTCATCTATTTCCTTTAAAGTTGCAAATGCAGTTTAAAAACATAATATGCCATCCATATATGTTCTATTTATATTCTATTTCACTTTATATAGAGACAAAAGACTTATCAATTAAAAACATAGATGATTAGATATAACTATGTAGAAATAAACAATAAATTAATAATAATAATCTAATAAATATAAATTAGAAAATATTGATCTCT
>NW_004567113.1:27314080-27320421 GCF_000260355.1 Condylura cristata | reverse complement strand
GCAGAGTAGGAAACAGAAAAGGTGAATTTATTGAAATACACTGCTAATGGGAACAGCAGGTAAGACATGAGAGGTCTGCTGCCACGTAGGGGGATCTGCTCCCTGGCTAGGGCCAGAGCTGTGGCTGACTTAGGCCACAGAAGTGATAGGGCTGAGACTTAACCCCTGGCTACCTGGGAGGCCCTAAAAGTATTTTTTTAATTACAAAATTAAGGAATTATTATTAAATGGTCCATAAAATTCCTTTAAAACAAGTAACTAGAAATAAAAATGTTTTGGAAGATTCTTAGGCATCTCACACATGTACTAGGGAATATGTGCATACAGTTCAAATATTGTGCTATACTTTTAGAAATTGGAGCTTTCTGGCACAAAGTGGGTCATTGTGACTAGAAGATTCTGAGGTACTACTTAGACTGATGAAAACCAAGACATGATATAGGTATATTTTTCATGATGATATCAGAAGCCAGCAAGAATATCTCAGGTAGGTCCTCTACCACAAACCTCTATTCTTCCCTGAAAACAAATCATACCTGTCACTATTTTACTGTGAATTTTGCTGAATGCCTCATATTTTCATGTTACTATGATTCTACCTGGCATTAATGTCAATTAAAATCCCTCATGAAAAAATATCATTGATAGTAAGGTGAATAACTCTTCCCTAATTCATTCAGTATACAATTACCGTTAGCTTTACCTTAAAGTCGACATTTATTAGTAGAAAAATGGAAAGTTAGTAATGCTTAGGTTTTTAGCACAAACTATATGAAGGTTGCTGTGGTGTTCCATCTTCATGATAATTATTTAAAGTATTCACGTCATGATTACAAACCAAGATTTTTCATCGTTAGAGAAATTTTAAATAATCTACTATGTCATAACTAAAATATTTACTAACAGTTTGAATAGAATATTACAATAATATCTAGGGACTTTTTTACCCATAAATTCAAAATTGATTATCATCCTAGAGCAAAAAATAAGTAAATAAGCATAAATGTGATATGTAATGGAATCTGTCTTTTCCTTAGTGTCTGTTCTCCTCTGTGTTAGCATTCTCATTCTTTGGAAGAATCCTCTCTAACCCTCTCTAATCCTTTCTAATTTAGGCATACAGAAATGGGGTACAGGCCAGAGATGCAGGGGCAGTGAGAGGATTCACCAGAGACAGAGTGGGGAGCAGAACAGGCAAATTGAAAAGGGCACTGCTGAGGGGGAAGACAGGAGAGTTCTGCTGCACCATGTGGGTCATCTCAGAGGCAGGGATTGAGCTAGCACTGAAGCAGCCACAGCTTGGCTTAGCTTCTCAGTGCAGTGCTCCAACTCATTGTGCCACCAGGGAGGGCCCTAATTCATTTTCTATGTGTTGTTTGTTGACTATACTCTCCCTTTCCCTGTATCATTTTCTGACTGCAGGAATAAAACCATGACAAAAAACCAAACCAATAAATAGTACATGTTTTCTTGTGCTATTCATTCTTGGAAGATGACACAACTCAAATCATGAGACTCCATTTAGATTCTTGAAAAGACAGCAACCCTCTCAGTGATGACTATATCAGCCTGCAGATTTCAAGATCTTTTACATGAATAAACTTTTCTGGTAGTGAAAGTAAATTAGGAAAAAAATAACAGAGATTGGGATACAGAAGTTTAACTTGCTATTACTGTTTTGAGTATCTGGAGGAGAATGTGGCTAAAAGTGTCTCTAATATAGTTTTCAGTTGCATGAAATAATTAATAGTTCCTTTTCATTACTTGAATTCCCTTACTGTTCTGCCCCATTTTAAAATTAAGAAAATAATTTTAGTAACCAACTTTTTTTTTTCTTTTTATTCAAGTTCCCAAACCAGGTTAATATTTATCAGAAAAAAAAAAAAGTGGGGGGATAGGAATAGCTTTCAAAATCAGGCAAAGTTCAATGATAGCCAGACAAAGAGAAGAAGTAAACAAAGGAAATAATCCAAGAAAATGAGCTAAATTGGGGGCCTGGGTTGAATATAGCATAGTGAACAACTGGATAGCGTAATGGGGAAAAATATACAAGTATGTCAGGGGTGAGACTGTGCACATTCTTTAATGTAATGCCAGAAGTTAGGATTTTTTTCTGTAGGCAAACTGTGTCATGAACTATTTTAGAGAGAGAAGGAAAATGACATAATCAGCTTTGAAACTTTGAAAGTTATGCTGATGACATTGTAAAAGAAATTCTAGAGCAAGAGTTACAAGGTCATGTGGCTGACTCAAAGGAATGAAAAAATCCTGTGAAGGCATTTTACCCAGAGAGTGGGGTGACAAAGTCTTCTGCTTAATTCAGGACTCCCCAATGTTATAGCTCTGTCATTCCCTTCCAGTTAATGTGTCTCCTATGCATATTAAAGATTGTGATAGCTTTGTGTCAGTGATAATTGATTTGTAAAAGCAAGAAACAGTTTTGTACTCATTTTTATTATTGAGAAACAGCAACAAAAGTCATCAAAATCATCTCATGTTAAATGAAAATCATAATGCACTAAAAATCAGTTTAGCCACAATAAAAAATAAAGTTTGCAATTTAAATTTTATAATGATGGTAATGTTATAGACATTTTCAAAGTCTATGGAGTATACTTTGAAATGTCATTTAAAATAATACATTTATAATGGAAATAACCATTGAGTCTTTGCTTAAGGCATATTAAAAAAAAAAAAAAAAGCTTTGAGAAGAGTACCTTGCAATTCATTTTGTTTTGTAAAATGTCAACTTACAACAGAATGGTAAAAGTATTTAGAAAATTATAGTACTACAAAAGCCCAGGTTAAAATTATGGTTTAAAATAGAGCATTATTAATGGAATCAATGTGTGGAGAGATATGGCACCATAACAGAAACAGAATAGTATAAAATTCAAATGACTACTTATATTTGGGAAATTATCCTGACACTAAATTTTGATAGATGAAGGAAATATTCATTCAATAGGGCCTATACATGTATTCCTTGGATGGCAAATATTCAGCTCTTTAATGGTAAAAGGGCAGAAATATTTATATCACATTATGATCCAAAAATATGAAAATAAAGATATGTGATTATTGGGGAGAATATATTAAAGCTATAGAGAGACAAAAATTGGGAAGAATTTTAAAAGTTTTAGTAACAGAATATACCAAAAGCTTATTATGAACCTATTAAAAAACTCTAAATGCATACATATATACAAACATACATAAAATAAGAAGTCTGGCCCTCCCTGGTGGCATAGCGGGTTAAAGCACAGCACTAAGAAGCAAAAGTCACTTCTGCATGAATTCAATTCCCACCTGCCTGGGAGGTGATCCACAAGGCACAGTAGATCTCTCCTGGCCCACCCACTGCTCCCCTTAGCAGTGTACTTAGATGATCTGCCTGTTCTGCTCTCCCCACCCTGTCTCTGGTGAACCCTCTCACCACCCCTGCACCTCTGGCCTGTACCACAGTTCCATATGCACAAATAAACAAATCTTAAAAAAAAAAAAAGCCTACTTTATAAACTATAAAGAAAATAAGTTAAAAATTTCTCAAATTGTTCAAGTTAAAAAGATGTGTATTAGTGAATTACTCAGTGAAACAAAACCAATGACTGGGAGATAAGGAAAAACCATCAATCAGAATGAGAAAGAAAAGTGAGTGAAATAGGTAGAAAGACAAGAGTGTTTAGACCCAGAATCCAAATGTCTAACACCCACTTTATCAGATGTTTTAAAGCTATTAATAGCACAAGAAACAGTTGAATAAAAAACTGACAATTGTATTTGGCAATGTAGTAAACCAGGTATGAGGTGGAGCTGTTTTTGTATATGATGGACACAATAGACAGAACTGAACAGATTCAGCAAATAGTGACAGGAAAGGAACCCAGATGACAAAAGACATTAACATTTTCAAGGTCTGAAAAGTTTGAATTTTTTTTTAACTATTCTGTTGTTTATAAGAGTATCTATTATTCTCCAGAGATAGAGGGAAAAATGGAGCAGTGTCTTTGGGTAGGTGAAAGAAAATAATGCAAAATGAAGAGGTGACATCATCTGGAAACATGAATGTCATTTTATTTGCAGGAGAGGAGGGAAGACAAGAAAGGAAAAGTTATAAAATTGTCATCTCAGGAAGAAGCAAACTGAAATGGTTTGGGAAAGAACCCACTTGAGGTTAATATTCATGATTATTATATGAAGCCATTCAGCATGATTTTGTCTGCCAGCCAACCATGTTCAGCTGCAAAAGACTTGCTAGGAATATGCCTTATCTTTCAAGTTTTGCCAGCTGAGTTGGGCCACCCTTGAGAAGAGTAAGGGATTGGTGATGCTTACAAGGATATGACTATAATGATGAACAATGAGTCATGAAGGAAATATATCAGTGTGTTGCACTGATATATTTGTATTGGTTAATGAGTTATAAAACACAGAAGTCATGTCTCTAGCAGTAATAAGATATAAGGAAGTTAGTAACTAGAGAGTTGTAATTTTGAGTTTGAGAGTATGAAATGATTTGATTCCTCAAAATAAGATTTAGGGAGTAGTATCCAATAACAATTTATGTGATAATATTTTAATGATATACAATCGCCACCAGAGCTTCTTATTCTTACACCTTTGATATGTGGATACTAAAACTAAGAAACTTACTTATTTAAATTGATAAATGTCCACAAATAGCTACAGTATTTGACAATTGCTATGGTAAGATGAAATGATTTGGAGGGACAAAGTAGAGAATAAGGAATGATCTGGAATCCTAGGCTATTTATGAGAACAACTGTAAATAGAAATAAAACATCATATTCAGCTTTATTGTCAAGGAATTGCTAATTAGTTTTGAAATTATCCAAAAATCCAGGAAATAAATAGATAATACATAAAATAGAAATGGTTTCCTCCTATGTAATCTGTTAAAAAATATTTCTTAGGATAACAAGTTCCAGTTATCAACTGCTACGTTAATGAATACTTTGTATGATGGTATTTTTTTGTTTTGTTTTGTTTTCAGATATTTTACTTAGATCAATTGTCAGTCTTTATATTTCAGAAGAATCCATGAATTATTTTTATTTCCTTATTGCTTCTGATGTTACTTGCTGAAATAAATTATTTTACTTGTCAATTGCAAGCCAGGCTCTTAGTTGCATTATGATTTTTAAAAAGTATTTGCAGCAATTAAAACCACAACAAGATACTACCTCACCCCAGTGAAAATGGCACATCTTAAAACAACTAGAAACAGCAAATGTTGGCAAGGATGTGGAGAAAAAATAATTTTCCTGCACTGCTGGTGGGAATGTAAGCTAGTACAACCACTATGGAAATTTGTTTGGAGGTTCCTCTCACTGCTTAACATGGAGCTTCCATATAACCCAGCAATCCCACTTCTCGGTATCTACCCAAAAGACACAAAAACACTGACTCAAAAAGATACCTGCACCCTCATGTTTATTGCTGCCTTATTGACAATTGGAAAGACATGGAAACAGTTCAAATGGCCAAAAGTGGATGACTGGATTAAAAAGATGTGGTACATATACACAATGGAATATTACTCAGCAAACAAACAAAAATAAACATGTCTTTTGCAACAACATGGATGGAGCTAGAGAAGATTATGCTTAGTGAAATAATTCAGAAAGAAAAGGAAAATTACCGATGGTTTCACTCATAGCAGGAGTATAACGGACCAGGAGAAAAAATGGTAATAGTAATGAACAGCTATATACCAGAGACATTTTATGGGGTTGGATTGGGGAATGAGATAAAAAACAGTGGGGGGAGGGATATGCACTAGACTATGGTGATGGCACATGGGTGATTTGGTGATGAGAAGCCCACAGGGATTACAACTGAGATGGAAAAAAATGCATAAAATTATGTAAAAATAAACTATTAAAGTGCAAAAATCAAACTGAAAAAAAAAGTTACTATTTGCAGCACTCATGGAAAATAGAAAAAGCAAACATCACAACTACTTGATAATTAAGAAGAATGAGAACAGAGAGAAAATTAAATTATTATTCCAAATATTACAGAAGAGTGCCATCATTGGGAACAAAATTCAGTATTATTCTAAATGCTAACCCATACGTTTTACAAAATAGGTTGAAACTGTTTTTGTTTTAATTCAAATATAGAACATTGCTTTGTCCATTTTGGACACAGAAACTGGGCTTACTTCCACATAGAATCACAATAGATGGTTAGTACCCCTATTGGAGAGTAGCACACAGAGAGTTTTCATAATCAAAATTGGCAGTGCCAACAATTAACTAACTGATAAATGCAATAAATAGTTTTTTCATTATTTTCTTAGTTTGTTTCTTTCTTTG
>NW_004567113.1:27299420-27313873 GCF_000260355.1 Condylura cristata | reverse complement strand
CTGTACCTCTAGCCTGTACCACAATTCTGTATGAATAAATAAATAAATCTTTAAAGAAGAATTTGACATTTCCTATCAAAAATCATTTGTTTGGACATTCATGACACCATTGATTTTCTCACCATTTTTTTCAATACTTCCTACTAGTGTGAATAAATTCTTCCTTTTCTTGATCATTCCTACATTCCTCTCCTTTCTCACCCACATTCTCTCTCACTATTCCAACTATCCTGTTGATGACTCTAGATTTAATATTTGTGATTGAATTTGTATATTGAATTTTAAGCTGCCTATTGTATATCTAGAGCAGGATAGCTAAGGCATCTTAGACTCACCATTTTGAAATTAGAACTCATTCTATTACACTTTTGTAAACATGTATGCTGTTCTGTATTTGTTACTGTGAGTATTGAACCCCTGGGTCCATTCAATCTATTCAGTTTATTCTTTACTAATTTATTTTATTCCCTTTTCTGTCATTCTGTGATGACATGGTATGTCAAACTGGAACCAGGGCCAGTGTAACAAAAAATTGAACCACCACACACTAAGAGCAATAAATAAGCAAGCCAAAAGAAGCTCATTTAAAGACTCAGACCGGCTCTTGGGGCCAAAGCCACAGAGTTAAAGAAACATGCTAATTCCTGCCAAAAGCAAAAAAGCCTGAAATGATTCACCCAAGGCAGATTAGAAGCTCCAGAGTACAAGGGAGAGGTCCTTAGTAGGTTGCCACTGGTAAAATCAACTTTGGAGTTATGCTCATATTTTGGGTCTAGGTGATGAGCTGTGGTGATCATTCAATTTCTTGATTGGTTAACTTTGACCAGTATCCTAACAGAGATGAAATGTTAATCGTGTCTTGGACTCTTTTCTTGTTATTGACTTTTCTTTCTTGCTAATTATCCCAAGGCCCTAGTCCTTTCCATCCTGTTATGTTTCGGGGACTACATTCCCTATCTTTTTGTCAAACTCCTCAATTCTCTCACCTCCCTATGCATTTAGTTTTCTTTGATAGCACTTTATTGTTCTAGTATCTGATGCTTAGCAATGCTGAGTAATTTCTGCTAAAATGAATTGAACATCTGAAACTCTTATTATCAGTGTATGATGCAGGATTTCTCCATGTTTCTCTCCCATTTCAGTGGCTACAAAGCGTCCTCCAGTTTCAAATATATGTTTTTTTTATTTTAAAAATGTATTTTCTTAATTTTTATACCATTTTAGTTTTCACCTTTATAAAAAAAATGAAACACCCAGTTATAATTTACTGGACTAGACACATGGAAAATTGCTTACCAAATAAATGACCTACATTGGCCAATCCACAAAATTCTCCATAATTTTTTTTAACACTTTGCCAGATGATTTGAAGATATTTTAAAATAAAGAATTAAAAGCAGTAATTAGCTATAATAATATCTATCTTGTGACATTATAATAATGTATTGTATTATCCAAGCCCATTTGTATGTTCCCCACATTGTGTTAAAATAGAACTGATAGACTGAGGAGAGATAAGCCCACATCAGGGAAAGTGTCAGAACAGCCAGAGACCATGGGTCCTCCAGATGACCCTGCCATTACCTGCCCAGACTCTTGAGACCCTTTAGCAATGAGGGAGGAAAAACCACATCCAAAGGAAACTAGAGGTACAGCAACTTGGTCTCAAAGCTAATAAGGGGAGAAGGCAAAAGCCAACAAATGTCAGTGTGCGTTCCAGGCAATAATACAGATACAGAGAGAGAACAAATCCACATGATCCAACTTCAAACACATGGAAATCATTTCTTCTCTATCAGAGGAAAAGTTTAAAATTGCAAAGATAAGTGAAATCAAAGAAATGGAAGAAAACTTAGGAAACAACTGACTGTCCTTAGACACAAGTTCATGGAATTGACAAAGAAAATGAAGCTCTAAATAAGGTAAAAAGTGTGCCTCAGGTTTTAAAAAGAGAAATATAGAAGATAAACAGAATTTTATTCAGTGCTAGACTCTCTTAAGAAACTTTATTTTAAAATATGTTTTTTGTGTGTTATCTATGTAATTGCATGGCCTATGTAGTTAGTACTTTCAGTATTTTTATAGTACTTATTATTTTATATAACATATTCCTATGGATTAGATATAAAACTTATTGTCCAACTTTTTATGTTGCATCCTCATATTTTGGCACTTCTAGTCATATAGCAGAATAATTAAGGAGCTGACTTTGAAGTTAGATGCTCTGCATAACAATCTCAGTTTCTAACATATTTTATTTGTGTGACATTAGTTAAAGTAACCTCCTTTATTTTCAGATGTTTAACCTAAAATTAGGAAAAAAAATGCCATTTTTAATGTAATTTGAAGTCAAATACAAAATAAGTGATCAGCGAATATTTATTTTACATATCAGGTTAGTATACCAAATACTATAAATTAGTCATCCTTCCTGAGTTAAAAATGATTCTACAGAAACTAATGTATTTAAAGTGCTAGAAACAAAAACAGCAACAAAATTTGATCACTTGCAAATTAATGTCCACACTTTATTTTGAGAAGCCATAAATGAAATTATCTCTCAGTGTTGCCAGACTGGGTGTAAATGCATTACTTCAAATCTAGACAGGCAGGTAGGTATGCAGTTGTTTCAGGAAAGTCAGGTGGTAATTATCCAAATGAATCAGGACTTTAAAGCTTAAGACAGCTTCAAAAGTAATAAAAGACTGCAAGTAATTTTGATAGGAGAAAACTGAAATATTATTTTGGATCCTAAATGACAGAGGAACAAGGACACCACAAAAAATAGGCACATAGTGGGCCCTCCCTGGTGGCACAGCGGGTTAAAGCACTGCACTAAGAAGCTTAAGCCACTTCCGCATGAGTTTGATCCCCGCCTGCCCCGGAGGTGACCACATGGCGTGGCAGACCTCTCCTGACCCGCCCGCTGCTCCCCTCAGCAGTGGTACTTCATCAATCCTCCTGTTCTGCTCCCCACTCTGTTTCTGGTGAATCCTCTCCCCCTCTGCATCTCTGGCCTGTACCCCAGTTCTATATGAATAAATAAATGTTTTTTTAAAAAAATAGGCACATAGTATAAGCAAGAACAACTCGATAATGGCAACAAATTGCTTGTTTCTGAGGAGTGGTAGTGGTGCTGCTGACAGAAAAAAAAAAAAATGAGATAAAAATGACATGAGTACTGTGCCAGAAACCTATTAGAACTTCCTTTCATATATGTAGAGATGTTAATATTGCATGTTCTAGGACACTGAAATAATCAAAATGAAATGTGTATTAATTGATATATTTTCAACTGTTGGATTTTATTATATTTACATTAAAATTATACATTTATTGGATGATATAAGTATACTTTAAATAAATAAATAAACATTGATCTGGAGTGGTAAGTAAAGTACATTGGAATAATACTATATTTGAATCAATGTGAAAGATATAGGAAAAACTATTTCAATAAGCCACTAGTTATCTAAACAGTGTCTTCATAGTGAACAAACATGTTAAATTGATTGTTGGACATACCATTATTTTGTACATATTGCACATGTGATATCATCTATTAGCCAAAATTCAAAAAAACAAATCTTCGTCAAATTGTTAACATAAATCTTACAAAAGAAAATGGTATACTGTCTATGGAAGAATCATGCATGTAGGATCTTGAGTGATACGGATTAGTATTGACCAAATCAATCAAGTGATTGCTAGATTCTTGTTTTCATAATATGTGGATAGAAACATCATAAATAATAGATAAAAACATAAATAAGTCCAGGTTGAGGTAAGTCTATAACGTATTTCCATTCAGTCTTGATTGTGAATACTTGTGAAGTAGTTCAAAGCACAAGGGCTAAAAAGAATCAAAATTGAGTTTGGATCTTATCTCTGTCAACCTCCAGCTTTAATTCTTGTGCAAACTCTTTTCCTTTCTGCATCACCATTTTTAATGCAGTAGTGATATTATCATAGAAAATGTTTGTTGGGGACTCAGTCTTGGCAGGCTCTTTTAATGAATACATTTTATCATATATTTAGTCATTTATATAGTGTCCCTACAATGCCCCCATAATCAGTGAAGAAGTTTACAAATTGTCATATCTGACTCATTTACAGACTAAAAAAATTATCGGGACAAATTAGGGGCTAAAGTGGCAAGAAAATGAAGATGAAATCAAATAGCTAAGAATGAATACATTAAGATTTGCAAAGCCCATAGAAAATATTGACTTTTTAGAATTAGTAAGATAAAAGAAATAACATGAATAAGAAAACAGTTACAAAATAGTTTGACCATTTATTAGATTTAATAATTTATAATAATAATAAAATACAATAATTTTGACTGAAATTAATAAGATCAAAATAGGTGAGTTCTAGAATATTTTAATTAAAAATTTACCTGTATTTAGTATAATATACTTCTAAAGTGTAAGAAATTATTTTTTATCTAAAGAATCACAGATTCAATATTAACTAATAATATGGGCAATCAACTTGTAGGCAAAAAGGGAGGAGAAAACAGTATGTTAGGTATTACAAAGCAACTGTAGCATCAAATAGATTGGAGAAAATAGTTAGTTTTAGATTTATTGTCTTTATATTATCCCTTTTATTTTCATTTGGTTTAAAAGAATAAAAACTATAATTGTACACAAATTTAACAAACACAAGATGTATTTCACTCTCTATATGGAGCTAAATTACATTATTAATAGTATCAACTCATACTTGTCTGTAAAATATGTCTTTATTGTGACATATCTATAAGATAAATGAAAAACCATTTAATGAAGGGGTA
The DNA here is from genome assembly GCF_000260355.1 of Condylura cristata. NCBI lineage: Eukaryota > Metazoa > Chordata > Mammalia > Eulipotyphla > Talpidae > Condylura > Condylura cristata. The sequence goes on along the minus strand of NW_004567113.1, from coordinate 27,309,072 downwards.
AGTTCAATAAGCACTTTTGGGAAGAGATAGGTTAAATAGGAAGGTTTGGATTGAAATAAAATGAATGAATAGTAGATAAGAAAATTCACAAAACTATATTTCAATCTAACCAACTTGTCTCTAGAGAACTAACTAAATACATAGGTAATATGAGCTAAAAAATAATATAAGGTCTGAATGTCATAAAGGTAAAGCAGCTTTGTAGACAATACTGAAGTAGCAACTTGTGCCAAACTAAAATATAATGTTGCAATTACCTCCTGGCCTGCTCTTATGGGACTTCTAGGAAAATAATTAGCCTTTCCAGAGCTTGAGGAAAAGCAATTCTCTGGAGGAGAGTTGCCTGTAGTACAAGTGGGCAGAGGAATGATACTTGAGTGTAGAGAAATGGGACTTATTAAGAGAGCTAATTTCACAAATTCACAATGAATTGAAGGCTCCAGATGGTGCAGTACAACAGAATGAAAGTTAGAGAAACTGTTGAAAGGAAATTCTGGCATGAGAAAATGCAAGGCCTATGAGGCTGCTGAAGGACAGACTTCCACTTTGACCTGTAGCCCAAGATGGCAGCAGTATTAGGGCCTACATTTGCAAATGTGTCATGAACAGAAGAAATTTCAGATCCTGTACAAAAGTCCCTTGGATATAACAGCAACTGGCCTGCTGAGCAGTTGTTAGATAGCCTTAGAAGTCAGATGAGAAACAGCACTAGTGGGGGAGAAAATACTTAGTAATCTTCTTGTTAAAGAATGTTAACATGGACCCTCCTTGGTGGCACAGTTGGTTAAAGCACAGCACTAAGAAGCCAGAGTCACTTCTGCATGAGTTCTCTCCCTGCCCTGGGGGTGACCCACATGGCTCAGCAGACCTGTCCTTACCTGCCCGCTGCTCTCTTCAGCAGCGTACTCCGAAGATCTGCCTGTTCTGCTCCCCACTCTGTCTCTGATGAATCTTCTCACCACCCCTGCACCATTGGCCTGTACCCAAGTTCTGTATACATAAGTGCATAAATAAATAAATCCTTAAAAAGAAAGAATGTTAACATGTTGATTTTCAAGAATGAACACTTGAAATATTCGTGTTATAAGGTGATAATACTTCAGTTAATTTAAAAAAATGGATGTGAAGAGCATTTGAGATAACAAATCAGTGAATACTTTGTGGTTTAGAATAAAAATGTTTAATCCCAGAAGGAAACTTGATTGGAAAGAGCAGGAATTCTAAAGTCAGGCAGGGAGGTGTGGCTACTTAACCAGACAAGCACAATTACAGTACATGCAATCTTGGGAAGGTTACTTACACCTCTGAAATTTAATTACTTATTCCTAAGATGCAGGCAAATGTACGTTGTTTCTGAGATACTTAAATATCTTACAATAACAAAGCAAAGCAACTTCTCAGTAAATATCATTCTCTATACTTTGTGATGTTGAACTCATGACTTCCCATGTATACCTTTTTGCTGAGAAAAACAAATGCCTTTTCACTTTGTTAGCATGGTGAACTCCCATTCTGTATGCCTTAAAATGAAATTCAAGTGTTATTTCTAGTTAACACTTTCTATAATTTGCTGCTAGTACTATCATAAAATCTTGACCTGAGTGTAATTATGAACTTACCATACTGAATCACAAGTATTTACTTATAAATCTCACATTAAGTGATGATATTTTTGAGAGTCCTAAGTATATTTCACACATACTTAAAATTTTCAGTACCTATGAAAGTTTCTTAAAAACTGTAAGTGCCTAAAATATTTATCAGGTAAGTTGAGGAATGAGCTGATATTCAATAAGCTTATATAATTTTCACTGAATTCACATGAGACTCCTAGAAAATACAATAAAATCAGCACAGCTACTCAGTGCACATTCAATAATATGATCAAATAAGTAAAAATAAACTGTACTCTTATAAATCCAAAGGGATATATATACACTCCCGTGTTCACTGCTTATTTATATTAGCTAAGCTATAGGAAACCCAATCTAAGTGCTCAAGTATAGAGGGGAGGGCATCAGGAAATATTATATAACATATAAAGTTAAATACTATCCAGCTATAAAAAAAAAAAAACATGAACTCTTGTCATTTCCATTGACATCAATAGAACTAGAGAAGATGATGCTAAGAGAAAAGTCAGAAAGAGAATGACAAAGATTGTATAGACTCACATATATGTGGAATATAGAGAAATAAACAAAGATCAGTCAAAAACAAACCAATAAAAAAACCCTTGACATCTGACAGCAAAACTGAGACATTCACAAAGGGATGTGGGGGGGAGGGCAGATGGGAGACAATGGCACTTGGTGAGGGGTTATTGGGGCTCTGGAGGAGGCCATGGTAAGAAAATATATTATTTGTAGAGGCTACATCATATAGAGATGTAAGCGAACTTTACCTCAATAAACATAATTTTAAAAAAAGCACTAAGTGAATAGTATGGCACCTATTGCTGTTGATTCTAATAGATGATTTTAAATCTTATCATAGCAAAAATAAATGATTTGGGTTCTTTATTTTTTAAGATTTATTTATTTATGCTCACATTACTGGGGTACAGGCCAGAGGTGTGGTGGGTGAGAAGATTCATCAGAGACAATGGGGAGCAGAACGCCAGGCTGACTGACATGGTACACTGCTGAAGGGAGCAGCGGGTTGGTCAGGAGACTGCCGCCCATCTGGATCACCTACAGGGCAGGGATGGAACTCAGGCTGAAGTGGCTTTAGCTTCCTATTGCTGCACTTTAACCTGCTATGCCACCACAAGAAGCCCAGGATTGGGTTCTTTTAAGAAAAAAACAAAAACAAACAAACAAACAAACAAAAAACAGCTAAAAACAGTCCTTCAGTTTTGTGATTTGGGAGTGAGTTTTCATATTAAGTGACCAACTTTCACGCTAAACATTTAAAATTTTCTGTTTCAAGGCAGAAAATAAGTAGTTGCTTATTGCAGGAAATATGGGGAAAAATATAATTTACCTTGTAACTAATTTAGAAAGAACAAAGCAATTAATATGGAAGACAGTGAATGCCACAATTACATGAAATAACAAGTATGCAATTATTAAACAGGCAAAAATATTCATATTTAGAAAAATGAGTAGTCTCATCAAAAGAATCACATCACTAAGAGTTATGTTTTATTCATTCAGTGGTATGTAAAAACCTGATGATTTGGGGGAATTCACTGGTCCACTTGCAAACAGCATGTGCAATTGAGTAACTGACAGGAAACCTCTATTTATTTTAGGTTATTTTAGCACAATGTTTGTAGTTGCTTTATGAGGATGAGTTGTACTTAAGTATACAATTTGGGTGAATTTTTATGTGATCCCTGGAGCTTTATATTTACTCAAACCACAAGTTCAGTGAAAAGTCTCAAACTCTATATTTTAAGCCCACAATGTTTGACTCAGTGGTAAACTAAAGAAAATTGATAAATTATTACCCCTGAGATCAGTTTAACAACAAAGTTTTCTCAGCAAGAATCAAAAAGTACAGTTATCATTCGCTTCATGAAAGCAACCATACAATTTGAATTTAATCTTGCTCTCTAGCATTGTAGTACAAGATTGTCCTTGAAATTTCCAGATAATCAAGAAATTTGTACAAAGAACAATCATGCTAGATCATGTGCAAAGAACATCATTCTTCGCATTCAAATTAATCCTACTCAATAAAACCAGCTTGTAAACCAGATTTGTAAACCATGAAAATCAGTCAACCACTGCCATGGAAATCATTCACATTTCTTTCCATGTAAAGCATTTGTTTTCATTATCACAGATAGTCTAACCAGTACAATCCACTCCTTTGGGATAATTCTCAAAAACTTTGTGTAATGGTAGACTTATTTACCTTAGACAAATATGACTATATGGCAAGTATTCAACATCTATAAGGATATGATAATCTCTGATGTTGATATTCAGAAGAAAATAATAAATGGAATGTTACTATTCAGCTAATATTGTTTGTGCTCCCATTCATAACCTCAAATCTAGTTAGGCTGGAATCAAGTGGGTTTTGTTGTTGTTGTTTTTTTAGCTCAAATAGATTGGAAGTATAAGTGGTAAAGAGTAGTTTAGTGAGGGACAGTTATATCTCTTGGGGAAGGAGGAATCCTGGATAGGTTTTGTTGTTCTTGAGGATCAAAGATTTCAAAGCAACATTTGAAATTTCAACATAAAGTGTTTTTTCTATTCTTAACTTTGCTCTATGAAGTGGAGGTTACTTTTTGAAATTGCATATAACAAAGTGAAATAAGTTTAGCCCATCAAAATTATTGAAAATAGATGTCCCACCAAACCTGATTTCTTTTTTAATCCATGCTTTTTCTATTTTTTTTTCTTTTTTCAGTCTTCAAAGCAAACAGAGTTAGGAGGACACACATGATTATAGGAGAGATCTTAGAGAGACTAACAATGCACAAGAAATGAGAAATTGTTGAATGGTAATGTCCAAATACTGAGTGAGAGATGAAATGGAAAGAATATTAAAGGGCTTGGATTTTAAAATAAAGGAATACATGTTAATATGTGCACTAATTTTAGAAAAGGATGATTTAAGATGCATGCACTCTGTATTGCAAAGGTTGAATTTTCAAGTATTGCTTAGAAAATGGTGGGTTTTCGAACAACCACAAAGGCCTAGGCACAGCTGCCTGTTCTGCCTTCCACCCAATAGGAAAGACTTCCCAGTAGGCTCAGTGTAGCGTCAAACAAAGCAGTGTGCAAATTGCTCTTTTTTTTTTTTTTGTTATTTTTTGAGGGCTTAGTTACTGTTTTATGACCAAATGTACTAGCAAATGTTCTTTCTAAAGATTCATATATTAGTATATTTAAAGTCAACTTGTTAACTATGTGTATATGTCTTTTCTATTTTATTCTTTTTTAACTACATGAGCTATCAAAGTTCAAGATAGGTTTTCTAAAATATACTAGTAATTTGTTCTTCTTTCCTTTTTGTTTCTTATTTTTTACAAAATGGAATTTAAGGCCTTATAGCATGTTTTGAAGATAGATTTTCACACAGTTGGAAATTATTCCTCAAGTATTAATATGAGGTATTTTTTAGAAATTAATTAAATCTTGGTCTTAATCTAATCTTAACAATTTATTTTTGTTTTATTTTTCACACTTGTCTCCTATATTTTCTGCAGTTCTTTAATTTTCAAGATTTTCTAAAGAACTTGAAGTAATTCTTATAGTCAGAGGAAAACCGATATTTTGCTTTGAGCAAAACAAAACAAAAAATGTAAATAAGTGATTTCATATCACATAACCTTTTTAGTTAGACATTCAACATGTCATATAACTTCATGGTCATTTTTTCTTTGACATATTTGAAAATAAATTTCTGTCTGTTTTATACAAAAATATTTGGGATTTTCAATTAAAAAAAAAAGCAAAATTGGAAGGGTATGCAAGGAATTAAACTTTGAGATAAAATACCTAATCCTAATACATGGATCAAAAGTAACACTTTTATATAGTAATTTGATTAATTTGAATATCAGGGTGATATTATAGCACTATTGTATTACTACTAATTTGGAAGGTGGGAAATAGCAGTGCTAGAATTATATTTAAATGGTGAAATTTTTATCATTAATGTATGTAAAAGTAAATTCATCAATAAAATAATGCCTTCTTAAAGTTTGCTTTACAATAATATAGAGAAGATTTTGACTGATTATAGAACAGAAAGAATATTGTCTATGAATTTATACATTTTAAAATTTTAAAAGGAGCACATGCATTTTATTTTACTGTGACTGTTGCACACATTTTCTTTTAAATATGCAAAGAATAAAGAATTTATTCATTTTTTTAAAAAAATGAGTCAGTATGTAAAACCAAGAAGAATGTACAATGTATTTTTATGAAATCAATTTTTTTATCCATAACTAAAATTTTGATAGCAATCATATATGTTATGGTTTAGAAGATAAAGTGAATGCATCTTTTAAAAATGAGAAAAAAAAAGGGAGTGATCCCTTGTGGGGTTAAAGACACAGCGCTACCAAGTTATCACCAGCCATAGCAGCATGAGTTTGATCGTGCATTTCCTGCCAGGGAGCTGACCTGTATGTCTTGCCCACTGCTCCCCTCAGCAGTATTTTTTAATCTGTGTTTTCTCTCCCCACTTTGTTTTTGGTGAATCCTCTCACCCTCCACACATCTGGCCTAGACCCCAGTTCTTGTATGCATAAATAAATATTTTTTTTAAGATTTTTATTTATTTATTCGTACAGAACTGGGGTACAGACCAGAGATGCGGAGGGTGAGAGGATTCACCAGAGACAGACCGGGAGCAGAACAGGCAGATGGACGAAGTACACTGCTGAGGGGAGCAGCGGGCGGGTCAGGAGAGGTCTGCCTCGCCATGTGGTAGCCTCCGGGGCAGGCGGGGATTGAACTCATGCAGAAGTGGCTTTAGTTTCTTAGTGCAGTGCTTTAACCGGCTGCGCCACCAGGGAGGGCCGCAGTTTTTTGTTTTTTTTTAATGAGCAAAATATCTGGCTTAGCATGTTAGATGATTTTGTTGTTGCTGTTAAATGTTCAGATGCCCCTGAAATTTTTTTTTGGACGTCATGCCAACAAAGCCTCAAGAGTAAAAGACAAAAGTAATATGTCTACAATTCAGAATCATTTAGATAAAACCAATATATGAGAAACAGATCATTAAATATTTTGAGAAAATAACTTATTTAAATGAGAAATTATTCATGTTAGTTACCTTCATAACCTTTATCATGTATTTTCTCACTTCACCAGATAGTGATTTATATTTTTATTTTTTTTACAAAAGCTCTCTCTGTAAAATATGCAATTCCACAAACTATTCTCTTACAGTCCTTGTTATGTTTTTAAAATCATTATTTATAATCATTTTTAAATTATTATTTGTTTATGTGTACAAGAACTGGGGTACAGGCCAGAGATGCAGGGGATAAGAAGAATCACCAAAGACAGAGTAAGGAGCAGAACAGGCAGATCTACTGAAATACACTGCTGAGGGGAGCAGTGGGTTGGTCAGGAGAGGTCTGCCATGCCATGTGGGTCACCTCCCTCACTGGGGATTGAACTTGTGCTGCAGCGGCTGAGGGATAGCTTCATAGTTCTATGCTTAACCCATTGTGCCACCAGGGAGTACCCATTTTTTTAATGAATTTAATTTGTCTTTCCCTAAACCAACTGATAGTGTTCTTAGTTTGCATACTGATTTCAGGCAAAATGTTATACACTTTCTATTTTACAGTGACCATATATGACATGATAACCAAAATGCATGAGCTAATTAATTAAAATACTTATGGGTCATGTTTTTATTAAGATAATTGCATTGAGTCTTCTTATATAATATAATAAATACATTAAATAATGATAAGTATTTGAATGGGATATTCAAGTAGAACAATTGCAGATTTACAAGATGTGAAGTTCTAACATTGTGACTATTTTATTCTTTCACACCCACATTATTACTTTGTAGTTAATGACATTTAGTTATGAGAGTTATGTTGTGTTTGTGTCTGTTTTTGAGTGAAGGAAGAGGACAGTAGAAAAGAGAGAGAGAGAGATGAGAAAGAGAGAGAGATAGCACCAGAGAAAGGAGAGGAAGAAGAGAGATGGACGAGGACAGGAATGATGAAAGATTGATGATAAAATTAGGAATTTCTATATGTATTGATATTGGTCAATTAGTATATAGTTTTTATTTTTCCAAAGATGGCACTCTGTTTTCAAGATAAATGAAACTGATAACATTTTTAAAAACTATTTAAATTATTTTGGTAATTATTTCCTTATCAACTCTTTATGACTTTAGAGGTAAAGAATGTTCTCCCTCTCAACTTCAAGACTGAATCAAAATCTTCACAAGTAGTTATCCCTGATGTAAGCTTCAGCAAATAGTTCTGAAAATAAATATGGAGCATATTTAAACTAAATTCATATCAAGCTTTAAAAACATTCATGTTCCATATATTGAAAAACAATCTTTGCTGTATATGATTTTCTATTTTGAATATATACTTTAGAAATTTCTAATAAAGTACATTTGAATAATGCTTAATTTATATCTAGATAGATAGATATTCTTTAAAATTATTAGCCATTACCTTAGATATTCTAGTCATTTCATTCAGCCATTTAACTTTTAATTTGTAACTACTTAGTATTAATAAATGACCACTAAATAATTTAATAGGAAAGTGGTATTCAACTGTTCACAACTTTCTTGAAGCATTCCTACATGACTGATGGTTATTTTTTAGTGATCACTTTAATCACATTTGATTAAAGGCAGCCAAAAATAAAAGAGAATGAAAAATGATAAAATTATCTACCTATGATAAAAAATAGTAGCCTAACAATAGTAATAGTATATGCTATTATAGTAATAGAATGACATAAATACATAAAAATGTAACATGGTTCAAGGAAGTAAGCATCTAATAATATAAGATGATACTATTTACTATTGATGAACCTAACATTTTCTTATATTAAGCAAGCCAAGTAAGAAGTTAATTGTTTTAGGTTGCAAGTGAATGGCTCTCTTAGAGATTAATTTAAGACATATATGTATTACAAATATACTTGTTTATTTTTCTTTTTGTTGTTCACTTTTTCCTTGTATTTTGTGAAAATAAATTGACAACGAGTAAAGAAAGTATTTCCAACAGACTGGAAATGATTGGAACATAAGATGTTTTTCCTTACCAATGTCAAGAGTTGCAGTGAGCAAAACCTTTTCAGGATAAATCACATTAACAATCCCTGGTGTGGAGATGGTAACAGTTCATCACTTAAGTTGTCAGTGTGTTTGCTTCTGGGAAAGAAGTGAAAAGATCAAGTTGCCTGAGTTTTCCAACTGCACGGCATCACTGCACTCTCTGGAACAAGCAGAGTAAACCTTGTTGGGTTCTTATTTAAGTGCGTCAATTCCAACTAGATACACAGCATAATCTTTACTAGTCCAAATTTTAAATGTCCTCTAGAATGTTGTAAAATAAATAGGTATTATATAAAGACATTTAAACACTCACTAATGGACTGCTTTTTAATTCATCCACTTATATATTTAAGCAGATAATCAAAGAACAATAAAATAAATAGAGTAGAAAGGTGAACTACAGGAAAAATAAATACTAGAAAGAGAAATACCTAAGTGATATTACTATATGTGATTGGAAACACAGTGGGTGTCTATAAAGCAATTGGTCATTGAAATACTTGATTAGCTTTCCCCAATTGCTTGGGTGGGTGAGCAGAGAAATTTGATTGCTGATTGGGTTATCCAATATGGTTGCTAGAATGACCTAATAACCAGACCAATAATTTACAGTCCAGTTATTTTGATTACCCTGTGACTCAAATTGCCCATTTCATAAACGTATCCAGTGCTCAGATCTCAACTCATAAGTGATTGAAGTGATCAGTCACATAGAAATGATCAGCGTACTCAATTTTAGACATAAAATTGGTGAATGATATGAGCAGATGAAAAGAACCCTTATTCTCAACATCTAAAAATTTATATAATGAAGAAAGTCTTCTCACAATATAAATGTCCTTAATGCTATTCTTACTTATAAGCTAAAATCTGAACTTTTTTGAAACTTTTTTTAACTGACCAA
>NW_004567113.1:27294705-27298420 GCF_000260355.1 Condylura cristata | reverse complement strand
AAAAAAAAACTCACCTTATACCTTTCCCTAGAGTTTCTTCTTTCATTTCTGGGGATCAAATGACATAGGAGAGTAGTAGTCTCAGGCAAACGAAAAATGTACTTTCCCAATATTTTCATTCCTTTGGGAGAAGAGAAGACAAACATGCAGACCACAGGCATACAGTGAGCAAGCCCACAGGGACCTGTGAGAGAAACAGAAGATCAGAAAGGATAGACAGGAGTAGCTGCACAGATTCTGAGATTATTGGTTTCCTTTTATTAAAACCTACATATTCTGGGCCTTCTGCCTTGACAGATGGTTCTTACTCAGAATTACAGCTAATTTGCAGGAGGCACTCTCTCAGTATAGAATTTGGGAATTGTTTTAGTTTATAGGCCTTCTGCCATCATCATAGGTCTTATACAGAGATGTCTATAAATAGAGAAAAACTCATTCAAATAAACTACTACTGTATAATCTTCATTAATGTTGGTACAATTAGCATTCCTTAATAAGTGGAATTTATCTAAAAATGTTTCCGGATACACCTAAGGTGTAAGAAAAAAAGAAGCAGAATCATGGTGAGAGAAGCACTGGGTTCTATTATAGTCATGCTGTCTTAGGTGACCCCACAAAAGTCTGTGTTTCTAGAACAGTTTTCAGATTTATCATCAGGTGGGGTTACTCTTATTAACTGCAAGCTAGTCATTTTAAGCAGACATTTCCCAGAAGGTAGATGGCAATAAGAAGTGTCTCTCTGCAATTAGCTGTATAGTTGTTACTGGTATTTATAATTATTTTCATCCACTATACAACTTGATTCCTTTTGGTTTCAGAAAGCATCCCATCAGGTTGTGGTTCTTTATTTGGTGTGATGATATAAACCTTCACTCCTGAGTAATCTACAGTTAATTTTCTTGCCCAGATAAAGAAGCTGTAGTTCCATGAATCTTAATAACTTTAAGGGACATTTGCATTCCAGATCTTTTCTTCCTTACCTCCGTGGTGTATTAGTAGTACAGTGTCCTCTTTATAGTCGGGATCAGTCACTCCTTTCTCTGCCTGTTGATTCAGAAGCAGGAAATGCTGAAATTGGTTAGGGGTGAGCCTTAACTTCTAATTCAACGAGACGTCTGCTTCACCATGTGAGTTACCTCTCTGGCCTGGGATTGAACTCCTGCTGCAGTAGCTGCCTATAACTTCATAGTGCTGGAAGTTAACTCCGTTTGCCACAGGGAGATCATCCATTTACATTTTTATTTAATTCATTAATTTATTTTTCATTTACATGAGAAGTCTTAATTAGAATACTTATCTCAAAAACAAAGGCCATGATTGACATATTTAATAATATCACAGCTAACATCCCATATTATAAAAATATCATAATCAAGGATAAAGGCAAGTGATTACCTGAGTGAAAAAAATAATTTACAGTATATATGTTTTTAATACACAATTCACAAAAATGTTTTTTACAAATAAGTAAGATATAAAACACAAGAGCACTGGTGAATAAAAATAGTATAGTTAAATACAAAAATATAAATTCAAATAGACAAGAAAAAGTTGTTATCCATTTGCCACAGTTTTTAATAATTTCAAGATCTCTTTTCATAGAAATTGTAATTAAAATGAGATAAGCCTGAAGGAAAAAGACAAATCCAGATGGTTTATATTCCACTTATATCTGGAATATAAAGAAACAAAACAAAGGGTCAGACAAAATCAAACAAATAACAAATCTTGTAAGTCTGTCTGTAGAATTGAGGTTATCAGAGGTGCACCAAGTTACAATCCTCTTTCTTCTCTAACCTAAAACTGGTGGGCTTTCAAGGAGCATTTTATCATTGTATACTTCAATTATTTTAAATAAATTCAAAATATGGTTGTAGAAGGACATGTATTATCTTCTTATAAGCGATTCTTTACTAGACCTTTTTTTTGAACACCATTTTCACTTGTTAAAAGAGAAGTAATTCCCCAAACTGCTAGAAAATCTGAAACTTTGATATTGAGGTAAATATAAATCTGCAGGCTACCTTTTTTAAAAAGCCAGCTGTAAATTCTAACTTGTTAAATCTAGGAAATCAGCCATCAATTCAATCAATATTTAAAAGAAGGATTTCACACTTTCAAACTTGTGTTTCTTTCTACAAACAAAATTTACTCATAGAATTGTTAATGATATAAAACATAAACACTTAGTCAATTTTGCTTCTCTTGTCATTTCCAGTAAAATAAGGAAAATGCTGATTTTGAATGATAAAGGGAATTCAGTTGTTTTGCTTTTGAGTATAAAGACTTTTTTGCTTGTTAGTTTTTTCAGATAGCAGGGCTTAGCATGCCCACAAATACATACACACACACAATTGCCTAAGCACTTTGAGTTTAAAGATCTATGACAGTGATGTAGCTAAACCTGGTATTCTTTATTATCAGTCTTCCTAACAGCTTTCCTTAAGTACCTTTAGTGTTATTATTAATATCACACATCTACAAAGTACTTTCATCTCCTGCAGATTTAGATAACATGTCAAATGGAATTTTAGCTATCTGAGGAATATATAATACCAAATGTTTCTCTCACTGATTTAAAATTTTTCCTAATCCTTGCCTTTCTCATATTGTAGCTTCTCTTTCTTTTCCCACTCTGACTACACTGTCTTTTCATCCTTTGATTAAAATACTCACCTATAAGTGTATCATCATTTGGCATGACATTTTATTGCTTCTTGCCTTATCAAATGTCCAATATACTATTAAACCCTAACTCCAGTTCTAAGAAAACTCCCCTTGAATCTAATGGAATTTTAACCTATCATCTTTCTAGTCATTTTACCCTATCATCATTTCAGTCTCCTTCACATAATGACTCATTCAAAACTATAAAGCAGAAATAGAGATTTCAATATTAGAGGTATTTATTAAGAGCCCACTTATTCTTCAGACCTTTCTGAGCTTTGTGCATATATGAGAACAAAAAATAGAACAAAAATATGTTCTTTCTAATACTGATCAGCACTAGAATAAATAGGTACTGAAAAATCCAAAGTCATGTCCACTAGCTGATTCACATAATTACTATTATCTCTGCACACAGCACATTATTAAGTAATTTGAAGTGATAATATAACTTTACATGGTAAACAAAAATAAGCAATTTTATCAAATCAATTATCTGAAATATACATAAAACTATAAAGCAATTATTAACAAGTTGCCTATACCAATGACTTACCCTGTGCCTTAGACTTTAAAAATATAATCTCACTTACTTCTAGTAATACCCCTAGAAAATTTCCCTTACGATAAATATATATTTACAGATGAAAACAGCACTGTAGGCTATACTTCCTATACTAACAGCCTAACAGGCTCAGAGACATCTTCACCTGGTGCCAATATCTATGTCCATAACAAGTATATCTTTCTGTTTTATGGTACAGGGGAACAAAATATGCCAATATCCAAATTAATGGACTGTTTCTATAACATAATACATTATACAGAAAGAAGAGAGGTTTTAGTTGGATTTAGAAAGCGCAGAAAATAACTACCCATTTTTTTTTTTCGTCACAACTGCATTGCATTCCAATTTGATAGTCACTTAGACTTTGCTTCATTCTCAAAGATAAAAATCTCATTTCCTTGCACTATTGACTATTTCACTGTTGGTCTGTTGTATCTGTTAATATGTTCATTCATTCACCACTCATTTTTGAAGAAGTTT
>NW_004567113.1:27289921-27293473 GCF_000260355.1 Condylura cristata | reverse complement strand
GTTTAAGACACATTGCTGCAAACTAGCCATGGCTACTTCAATGCAAGTTTGATCTCCTGCAGAGGTGACCCACGTGGCGTGGCAGACCTCTCCTGACCTGACCTGCTCCCCTCAGCAGAGTACTTTCTTGATCTGTCTGTTCTACTCCCCACTCTGTGTCTGGTGAATCCTCTCACTGCTCCTACACCTCTGGCCTATACCCCAATTCTGTATGCTAAAATAAATAAATCTTTAAAAATATATATTAACCACCAACTTTAGCTCAGAGTAAAGAAATATAAGACAAAAATATTATTTCTGTTCCCTTTAGTTTCCCTTGGATTTTGTGATCAAAGTTTAGGTATACACATATTTCCAGCATAGGGGTATAAAAACACACCCCCCCCATAATGATTTAAATGTTATCATCTTTCTCAGTAATAACTCAACTATTTAGTATTCTCAAATCCAACCCAGTGCTTTAATCTCAAAAGTTCTTCAGGGTTCATTTAATGAAACACCTGTATAGATAAAAATAAGAAAATTTTAAAAACTTATGGAAAAATAGCATTAGTGTTTTTATTTTTGTATCCCATTATAGGTGATTACTATAATAACTTTTGTTTCACCTTTTCCAAAAATAGTCTTCATTAAATATTTTCACATAATTAGCATTATTAATTATTTTTTTTCTCCATTTGGTATTTATTTTGAAGTTCAGGTGGATGCTGAAGATGAAGACCAAACCCTGTAGCTCTTCTTTTAGAGAGACTTTATTTTTATATGTACATTTTTTTACAGCATTCTTTATATTGTGCATTTTTTCATCTCAGTTGTCATCCCCGTGGATTTTAATATGAAAAGTAATCCTGTCACCCACATCATTCATAACTGCTCAAGGCAATTTTTTTTTTAACAGAGTTAATGTTCATAAGAAGGTCCCATTTAACTAATGATTTTTTTTTTTTTTCCTTTCAGTTCTAGATCAGTCTTTTGAAATTCAGTCTACTGGTGATTTGGTACATTTGAGAATTGTTCCATTGTATGCTTTACTCTCTCATAGTCCTCAGTCTACAATGTACAATTTGACCAAGAAGTATTATATTCTTACCAGAAAACATATTTCTCTAAAACAATGATGATTTCATTTCTTATGGCATCTATGTAAAGAGATATTCATATGTTAAATAAATGTTAACTGGAAACAAGTCTGCTAGACAGTAAGTAAACTCTGCTAAACAAAACAAACACACACTGAACAAAACCATGAACTTCACTTTAGACAAGTGAAAGCAAAATATATGATTATACATTTTTGAAGTGTATCTTTTTTTTTTAAGATTTATTTATTTATTCATAGACCTGGGGTACAGGCCAGAGATGCGGAGGTTGAAAGGATTCACCAGGGACAGAGTGGGGTGCAGAACAGGCCATCGATGAAGTACACTGGTGCAGCGGGCGAGTCAGGAGAGGTCTGCCAAGCTATGTGGATCTCCTCGAGGGCAGGCGAGGATCGAACTCATGCAGAAGTGGCTTTAGCTTCTTAGTGCTGTGCTTTAACCTGCTGCGCCACCAGGGAGGGCCTGAAATGTATCTTAAAGGGAGATAAAACAGTGCCATGCAATAATTAATATGAAAGGATTCTATACTGAACAGGTGTTAAGCAGGATAAATGAGAATTAATTGGGCCAAGAGGAGAGTAAAAGGATAACCTGGACACAGCAATATGAATATAAAAGTCATAGGACAAGAAATAATTTTTGAACATTAGCATAATGACTTATTATTTCTATGATTTAAAATTAAGTTTAAATATGCACATTTCCAATCACTAAAGCTATTTAGGAAGTAAAAATAAATTACCTATATTTAAATATTTATTCCCTTTATGTTAATCTTTTTGCTAAACTTGTCTATCCAATTATTTAACAATGACTTCACTGATATAATTAATTGGATTGAACAGGTCAAAATATGAGTTTTCTTTGATACATTAATCATGTGTTAAGCCACTTTTCTTCCATCTTTACCTGGATCTCATGCTACGTCAGGAAACAACTTAATATGTGTGTGTTTATTTATGTATTTATGTATGTATGTATGTATGTATGTATGTATGTATGTATTTATTTATGTATTTATGTATGTATGTACGTATGTATGTATGTATTTATTTATGTCCCAACCACTTTCTAGGTTCTTGTCAGATTTTATGAAAACCTAACTCAAAACTGTCTCTTAAGCAGTTGATTACCTAAATGTCTTCTTTCAGTCATAGCACCTTTCATCTGCTCCTTTCTTCACTTCCAACAAATATGTCAGCTGTTCTCTGTCATCATGCCTGTTGTATCTCACTAGTTCTTTCTATTACCCAGAACAGATCCTAGCAACTGTTAGTGGCGTGGCTCCTTAGAGTCACAGAACTCAGAAGCTCTTACCAGAAGTTCTTCAGCTGCTCCTTATGAAAGTCACAGAAGTGTCTCTAACTGCTTCTAATAGCAACAATCTGTAGCATGGATCTTTAAAAGTGTGCATGTGAAAGAGCTTCAGATTGCTTTGCACTAGCATTAGGGAAACACATCTCTGGGTCACCAACTGGTTCTCTGCCTGTAGGAGCAGTTGGAAATTTTTCCACTCTGGCAGTTGTTGATGTGTGGAAAAGAATATATCTATAAACTGCTTACTTATTGTACACATCTTGAGTTTGTCAATGTTTTTATGACAAACACTTTTAGAGTATCCAGCTAGAAAGTCAGTCAATTTGCCAACTGAATCTGAAAAGCACTGAAATGTGCCTATAGAAAAAATGGAAAAACAACACCAAATTCCCTGATTTCTGAAATGTCATTGAAAAACTCACAATCTAACTGCCTAAAATCCAGATTCACCAGTATAGTGAAACAGTCTATATAGAGCACTATACAGCTGCCTGAGGGAAATTTTAAGTTAATTATTTTCCTTCCTTTAAAAATAAAACCCTAATAGTGTGCTTCATTTTGGTAGAAAAAAAGGAAGAACTGGCTTTGATGCTTTCATTCTGTGACTTTCAGTTCCAACCAGGCAAACAGAATAAAACATAAAGTGATGGTTGGACATCTTTAGTATACACCAAGGAGAACTACAATTTCACATTATTTCAATTATTAGGGTCTGAAGGTTTTTCAGATACAGTGATGATAAACCAGATTTGCTCAGTGTCTATTTACCCAAAACATTGCTTTTAATCAAGTTTGAAAGCTGCATTAACTCTTTCAGTGGAGTAATTTTCCCTGTGGTGTCTTTGCAGCCTGAGACTGCAAGGCCTGGGACTTTTATCACAGATTTCACTTTCTACAATTTGAAAGACCAAAAACAACCATCCTCTCAACTGCTGTAGAATCTGCCTATGTAAAACTGCCCCCAAGACAATCCAGTCTTTTAGAAGTTTGTAAAAGCTCTAAGATTGATATGCATGATATAAGTAGTTAATAAAGAATTTTTAATTTAAGCTTATTATGCTAGCATTCATCATTAATTTTACTTCAGTTTATTCTTAAGGTATATATCCATGTTTGGAAATAAAATATGGCCATC
>NW_004567113.1:27276416-27289356 GCF_000260355.1 Condylura cristata | reverse complement strand
AAAAAAAAAAAGTATCGAATTAACATTGGTTTGCAACCCTTGTACCCTTGTAGGTTTTAGGTGTACATTATCCCTGCTGTTTCTCTGGCACTTTCTATGTGCCAGATATCACCTATATAATAGTGGCAATATCTCTCATAGACTCCCCTGTGCTTTACACAAGTTTCATTTTTTTTTATATATATATTGCTTATATGTGTATGTACGTGTGTGTGTCCACTCTTACCTACTAAGGGGACACCCTTCTTACCTCAGTTGGATTCTGACACTGCTCTGGGCCACCATAACATGCCATCTTGTCTCTAATATGTCAAGACATTCCCTCTCATGCAGTATCATTCTTGCCACAAATAATCTCCCACGCCCTCTACAGTCTACTTCCTTAGATTCATCCTCATTAATAAGGATGCAGGCTCCTGTATCCTGTCTGAGGGCCATTTCTCATCTCGCTTGCAATCTGACCACTTGAGATGTTATCTTACGTGAATGTCTTTTATGATGTGCAGACTCTGAAACTGCCCATTGAGCTGCTTGCTGTATAGAAACTGTATATTCAATTTACCTTCTGATACCACATAGCAACCTGTGCTTCTCTCCTCTCCAAACCCACACTCATTATGTAAACTGTTTTTTAGCCTTCTACACTCTGAATCCAGTTCTGAGCCACCAATATTCCCCATACTCTTATGCACTAAACTTTACTTGACTCCAGCAATATTTTTAGGTTGGACTGCTAGGGAATGAAAGGGAAAGTTGGAGGAGAAGGGAGAGAGAGGGGACAGGAGGAGAGTGAGAAATGGAGAGGAAGAGGAAGGGATGAGGGGTATTTACTTCTAATTTTCATATTTATATCACATTAACTTTATAAAACCTCTTACACCTCATTTTAACATGAATTTATTTAAATTGGTGGTGGCAACCCATGGTGATTACAACTGAGATGAAAAAATGCACAAAATTAAAAATCATGTAAAAATACATATAAAAACTCATTTATTTAAGACTTCGTTTTTTTTTTTAAGAATACAAGAACTGGGGTTAGTCCAGAGGTACAGGGTAAGGGATGAGACTATTCTCCAAATACAAAGTGAGGAGCAGAACAGGGAGATCTACACTACAGAGGGGAGCAGTGGACAAGACAGGAGAGTGCTACACCATGTGGGTTAGCTCCCTAGCTGGGCATTGAACTCATGACATAGTCAATGACAATAGCTTGATAGTCCTGAGACTTTAACAACCAGGGAGACCTTTATTTTAAAATTTCTTATCGATAAAGAAAATAAGCAACTTACTTTTTAGTGAGCTACAAATAGAAATGAGTGTATTACCATGATATTTCAACAATTTATATCAGGAAAGAATACTTATCAGAATTATATTTTACAAATGTATGGTTCCAAAGATGATTCAGGTTTAATAAGATTCTCTTGGATAATGGCCAGTTTTCTTATAAAATTTTTGTGAAGGGGCAAAGCAATGAAGCACAATCACCTGATACCATTTTTCCCACTACCAGTAATATGCCTTAGACCACGAGTCTCAGAATGGGATGAATGGGCTTTCATACCAAAGGAGCTACTGGGAACTTGGAACAGAACTGAGCACACCTGTCTACCAGAGGTTGAAGTAGGCCCCGGGATCTTGCTTCTCTGGCTTTGTTTTGTGTCCCAAGACTTGTGGAGACTTGAAGGAGACATGTGGAACAGAGACATGTAGACTTGGAAAAGACACATGGATGAGAAACACTTGGGGAATGTCTTTGGCAGAGAATATGTATCATCTGTTACCTTGATTTTTTTTAATTTTTTTTTTTTTTTTGTTCATCTCCTTTGTTCCAAAACTGCTAGGCACGCTTTCAGTGGTTCTTTGCCAGAGGTTGTTTTGGTAGTATGGTATTTGGTATTATTACCTATCCCTTGGGGGGGTCTTACTGGGAAACAATTATTAGAAATATTCTCCTTTCTCTCTGTATTCACAATAATTCTAACAAAAATCTTTCTTACTAAGAATCCACTTCCTTCGGCTTTATCAGTAGATGGAAGAATCCCTTTAAAATATGTGCCCCTTAATAGTCTGGGGTTCCTGGAGATCCCATGGTCATATGAGTATTACAAGTTCAATTCTACTATTCAGTATTTACTAGTGCAGTATACAGACAAGAGCTACTGTGATTTAAGAATGAAAAACAGTGATAATCAGATTGAAATAATTAGTGATTAACAGAAAATAATAATGATCCTGAGTATTTTAAATAGCATGTCTTTCACAAGCTATAAGATTAAATGCTATTTTATTTTATTTTATTTTTTTTGTAAATTAAGATTTCATTTATCCACTTGCAGAAAGAATGTTGGCCCATTAAGTGTCATTCTATAATGGAAATGAAAAGGTCAAAACTAAATTGGAGAAAGACTTTTATCCATTAATGTGCAAATAGCAACAGCACCTGCTCCATCACTGCTATGAATCAGAATGAGAAATCCCCATTAGACTGAAATGACAGCAGATTCCCTTTCAGTATGCTGAGACCTACCAACTCGTGTGTGTGTGTGTGTGTGTGTGTGTGCGCGTATTTATCCTGATGACCATTATTGATGTTCAGCAAAACACTGAGATATAATCTTTAACTATTCTACTTGAGAGGTCACAACTGCTCCATTTGAACTGTCCACTGATTACTTTGAACTTATACACATACCTTTCTTGTATTTTTTCTTCTGGTATATTCTATCTCTCCTTCTTTACCTCCCCTTTTTCTGTAAGCACAGAATGATACAATACCTTTTTGTTTATACCTTGCTGAAAAACAAAGCTCTGCAAATGTAATGATTATAACTAACAACAATCATGTCTCAATCCTTACTCTTTTTTGAAAATATTCTCTTACAATATGTGTGAATTGATTTATTAATGTGACTTTTAATTTTGCCTCTGTAAATGTAGGCTCTTTTTCAGACTTGAAACTCATCATATCACACTAGATTATCACTGTCCTAGCCTCATTCTTTTTTAAAAAATATTTATTTATTGTGCATACAGAACTGGGGTACAGGTCAGAGGCTCAGGGGCGGCGAGAAGCTTCACCAGAGACAGAGCGGGAAGCAGAACAGGCAGATCTATGAGGTACACTGCTGAGGGGAGCAGCGGGCGGTTCAGGAGAGGTCTGCCACGCCATGTGGTCACCTCCGGGGCAGGCAGGAATGGAACTCATGCGGAAGTGGCTTTAGCTTCTCAATACTGTGCTTAAATCCACTATGCCACCAGGAAGGGCCTCTTTTTTTGTTGTTGTTGCGATAACATTGATCAGAAATTTTATCATTCTTATTTTCACAAATTACTGGTTACTAAATCCTCAAGAACTTAAAATACTTCTTAAGTCTGCCTGTTCTTTTATACCGTATCCCTGTGACTTACCTTAGACTTGGATTCTTGTCTGTTAAAAAACCTGCCATGCTATCATTCCAGTTCTACTTCATTTAGAAATCCACTGCCCATTGCAATCAACCCTAAAATATAAATGCCATTATTTTTGTACTAAAAGTTTTCAAAGGCAGCTTATAACACTAAGTCTAAAAGAATTGGCATCATATCAATACTCTGCTGTCAACGCTATTCAGTCTTCCATTCCTAGTGGCTCTTCTTTATATCCGCCTTAATCAAGGTATAATTGACAACGATCTTACTGCCTCTCCCCAGTTTATACATTAATGACTGCTCAAAGGGACTTTTTTATTACTAAAAATAGCTGCAGCTCTTCTTTAACACTTTACTAGTAAGTCTGTTATAACATTAATCGGTTGATTTTCTAAATTTATTCAGTACGATGATATTCTTCCCATTAGTATTATTATTATTATCTCATCTTTTTAACTTTATCCCTCAATCATGGGGAATTGGTCACCTCAGATATACAATATGTGTGAGTTAAATATGAGTATTGTTTTGTCCTTATTTCTGTGACTGGCCCCAAGGAAGAAAGACAAGAGGCAGAAAGGCTGAGCAAGTAGAGTTTATTGCTCCCGGGCAACTGCTGAGACGGAGCTCCTTAGGGTGAGGTCCATTAGTGGAAAGTATCTCATATATAGGCTTTAGGTTCAGATTCTAGAAAGCTGACATGTCACTGCACACCTGGATGCAAGGCCCAGTACTGGTCATTGTGCTATTGCCCATATATGGTCACACAGGTAACTGTTGCATTACTGCCCATATCTGATCACACTCAACAAATATGACAAATAAATTTAATGTTATTTCTCTCTGTTACTGTAAAATGAGATAACTAAAAGTTGAGACAAGTCATGTAAAATATTAAAGTACAGGTTAAAATATCTAGGACATGTAAAGTAAAAGCCAAATTAAATGGCACTGTTGAAAAGACTACCTCTTTTAACATATTCAGTAATCTGGTTCCATATAAATATCAGAACTGAAAGTCCAGATCATTAAAATAATTAGGCTTTTACTTTTTAAATTTAGTTTTTTGGGTACATATTATAATTTTGCTACTTTAATTTGTACATCTCTATTAAATGTGAATTTGAATATATATCTCTTTATGTTTTTTGGCTTGAAGTTTTATAAATTGTCTATTCATAGCCTTACATATTTTTTTGTTTTTGTCTCTTTCTTGAGAACATTATATCAATTTTTATAGTTGGTATTTCTTGTCCGTCATCCGCATTATACATTATTTTCAGATAGATGGGGGATACACACACACACACACACACACACATACACATACACACACTCAATATTTCTATATATGTCTTCTGTATATATCTTCTTACTTTATTTTCCATACCTGCAAACATAAAAAGCATTTTCAAAATTTTAATCCATTATAATTCATTTAATCAATTCAAGATAAATTCTGAATTCTCAGATTGTTCTGAATTCTTAGTAACTTCTCCATATGCAATTTCCAAAATCAACCTGCTAAAATTTAATTTACTTTTTTATATTTATTTATTAAATCAAAAGGATTTCATTCTCTTAAATGTGGGTATGTATTTTCTTTCATTAAGCCTGGTAACCGATATTCATGAATTACAAATTATTTCTAACATCTCCTCTACTTATTGAATTAAAATTTGCTTCATTAGTTTGCTGTTCAGAGGTTGCTGCTTTTGCTGAGTTATAATTTGATCTCTAAACTTATGGAAGACCAACAGGAATTTTACTCTGTTACCTTAGACACAGTCCCTTTGGAAATCCTCCTTAAATACTCCTCTCACATATAAAAATATCAAAGTATAGTAGTTAATGCCATGGACTGTTTCAAACTAATTTTAGCTACTGAATGAGAAAGAAAGAAAAATATATATATTTTTTAAAGATTTATTTATTTGTGCATACAGAGCTGGGGTACAGGCCAGAGGCTCAGGAGCGGTTAGAGGCTTCACCAGAGACAGAGTGGGGAACAGAACAGGCAGATCGACGAAATACACTGCTGAGGGGAGCAGCGGGTGGGTCAGGAGAGGTCTGCCACACCATGTGGTCACCTCCGGGGCGGGCAGGAATCGAACTCATGCAGAAGCAGCTTCAGATTCTCAGTGCTGTGCTTTAACCTGCTGCGCCACCAGGGAGTGCCAAATATTGTTCTTTTTAAAGAACAATTGAACCAAAGTCTTTGACCAGGATTGACAAACTAGTAAATGAAGTATGTTTCATTCCTGTTAGGAATAAGAAAATGAGCAGTTCACATTTAAACATGATATTGTATTGAATTAAGTTACAGACTTTATCTAGGAAAATGCAAACTATCTGAAAGGACCTAGTGAATAGAAGAAAATTTACTGAGTAAAATAGTTGACCAGGCCCTCCACGGTTGTGCAACTGGTTAGGACCCAGCACTATAAGTGTGCAGCAGCCACTTCAGTGAGAGTTCGATCTCCACCCTGGAGGTGAACCACATGGTGAGGCAGACTTCTCCTGACCCGCCCGCTGCTCCCCTCAGCAGTGTACTTTGTCAATCTGCCTGTTCTGCTCCCCGCTCTGTCCCTGGTGAATCCTCTCACCCTCCGCATCTCTGGCCTGTACACCGTTCTGTATGAATAAATCAATAAATCTCTTAAAAATTTTAAAAAGTATTGGGTGAGTACACTGGACTTGCAAGTTTTTGTGTTATTTGGTACAAATAATTTTACTATGTATTTTCATTATAAATTATATTCTAGATTGTGTGTGAGTATGTGTGTGTGTGAGAGAGAGAGAGAGCAAGCAAGAGAGAGAGAGGTGGGATTTCACATAAAATGACAAAGAATAAAGGGAATAATACAGGTATTTTAGAAAAGCAACTACATTTTTACTATATTCCCTAAATCACTCTTTTCAGATTATTAATTATTCCAAAAAAATGTAAATGTTACAGAAATTTTGAGAAAAGTTGTCTTTCTCCTAAATTAATTAACATTTTAGATATTTCAATTTTACTTTGTTCATCTTTTCAACTTTATTACTCTATTATAGTTTATCTTATAACCATGAAGTATGCAATATGATATGTAATTATAAATTTATGTGCCCAAGTCATTTTAGAAAACTGGGACAAAAATTTCCCAGAAGGAAGTTTTAGACAATTATAGTATTAAAGAATCATAATTTAATATTAGCCAAAGGATAAGAGGTCTAAACATATGCATAATATTCAGAAATATGCTGATTAATTTTCTTTGTTATGATTTTCATGTCTCATTTCTGTGTTAAGTAAAATTTTGAAAATAATCTTCCATTATTCTTTTATTTCTATATTCAATATAGTTGTATAAGTATTTGGCTGTGTTTATTCAAGATAAAATATAAAGTTATTAAGTAATTCTGAATAAAGTGTGGATTTTAAGTACTTAAATTAACAAAGTTAATTTGACTTTTTCTACAAGGACAATAGAAAAGAACCTACTTGTTACAATTAACAAAGAATCCTTTATAATTGAAATTAAATTGGTTAATATGTAGGTTAAGATTGTTCTGTTTTTAATGATTAGACTATTCCCTCAATGCATAGTATTGAATTTCCCTGATTATTAATGTGTTAATATGTGCTAATTGGGAAAATAAAAGGTATATAATATGTACCCAAAAGTATGAATACAGGAAATAATCAGATCTTATTGAGTATCTTAATATATATATGTATATCTTACCAGCAACTTTTCTTTGTATCTCTATGTATGGTCTATGTATATACAGTGTTATGTCTCCTTTCAAAAGAAAAAATCATTAGGTTATGAGTATCATCTCAAATCTTTAAATGTTATTTGAAAAATATAATGATTTGGGTCAGTGAAAATGCTATACATGATACTATGTACATGAACAGATGTAATTATACACTTGTACAAAACTGTAGAAAATAAAACACCAAGAATGAAGCCTCATGTAAATGCTAGTGATATGTCAGTGTAGACTAAGAAATTGTAATATTAGTTGTCATTTTGTACAAGTGTTAGTAATGGGGGAGGCTATTCATGTGTAGGGAAATGGATCTTTGAGTATTTGGGAATCTTTGTGGTTTCCCTTCAATTTTGCTGTGCACTAGTTTACTCTAAGACAACAAAATCAAAAGAACTTAATAATAACAATAATACAGTCATAACCACTCAAGTAATGTTAGTCTATGACTAAGAATGCTAAAATGCTAATAATATGACAAATGGGTTCTTTCGGGATGTATAAGATAAGAAAGAGAAAAAGCAAGCAAGACACCAAGACAGAAATCCAAAGGAATTGTATATACCTGATTTCAAATGTGAAACAACCACATATTTGCTATAATCTACTAGTCACATAGACAAAACAGACAGCTTGATAGAGGAATATGCATGCTTATGAATGCACAACTATTGGGGATCGTGAGGGCAATATTGAGAGTGATACAAAAATCCATTCTCTGTTTCCCAAATTCTACAATACATTAATTCCATTACATCATCAACCCAGTGTCATGAATCGTGTCATTTAAATCAGGTCTAGCCTCTAAATGAGGCTTCTTTGATATAGAGTCTCAGCTAAAGAGACAATGTTAAATACACACAGCCTCCACCACCATCAAGAAAAGTATCAACAACATATTATGGTAAAGAAGAATACTGACCAAAATGATTCCTATTAAAAAAAAAAAAAATGGGACAGAGTCCTCCCTGTTGGTACACGGGATAAAGATAGAGCATTATCAAGCTGTCCCCAGCCACTGCAAGCTAAGTTCTATCCTGACCCAGGAGCTGACCCGCATGATGCAGCAGACTACTCCTGTCTCACCACTGCTCCCATCTGTAATGTATTTCAGTGCATCTGCCTATTTTGTTCCCCACTCTGCCTCTGGCAAGTCCTCTAGTGCCCCCCCTCACCCCACTTCTCCTATACATACCTAAATAAATATTTTTAAAAAGGATAAAAGGGATGAACTCAGGAATCACTTATCCATAACTTATTTGAAATCCAAATAGGCAAATTTAGACATTAAGAATTCAATTCTCTGTCTAGGAGCTAATGTTCATGGCTCTTAGTGAGGAAATGTTGTTTCTTTTCATAAAAGAAGTGGCATATGTGAGCGACTGAGAGTTTTCTTAAAAATTAGTTGACTTTTGAGCACACAACCATCTCTATTGTGTTTGTCTGTCTTTCCATCCAATTATCAAGGTACACTGATGTAATTCTTTTAAAAACTTTATAGTTACACTGTAACTATACTGGTGTTCATTCCATTTGGCAATCCTATACCCACAAAGAAAGCTTAACTAATTGAAAGATCCAATAAGTATTTCCTTGAACTCCTGTAAAGAACATTTGTCTATCTCAATGTTCAGAGGAACTATCTTTGATCATTCTGATATTTTAGTGAAGGATTTTCTAATCATATCCTCAGTCTGTTTTTAGAGCATGCTTTTCAAAGAGCTCTGGATTAAGTATTTGCTTGAAACAATTGTTATTTCCAACATCATTTGCTATCTAAAAAGGCTGAGAAATTTTTAAAACCCATTAAGACCTGTTTCTTTTTTTTTCTTTTTTTCTTTTTTTTGTTAATAGCCCAACCCTCCATTTATTTCACTCATCTAACATTTTTTCTAGAAGCATCAAAAATAATTCAGGTGTCATTTAACACATTTAACACTTTGCCTGTAAAAACTATTCAGATAGATCACTCTGAGCATTAGGGACTTTTTTTTTTTTTTTCTTACCTACTCCTTTAGTGAGAGGGCTGCTAAACTTCCTGTCACTACTTAAGGTTAGGCTAGTCCCTTTTTCCAACTTTGAAATTTTTCTACCTTTCTCAAAAACTGCACTGGCTGCCTAATCAAAGACTTTTGTGATTTCCAGTAAGAAGTCTTTCTCTCCTATCTCTCTTTCTCTCTCTCTCTCTCTCTCTCTCTCTCTCACACACACACACACACACACCACAGCCTGACTAATCTTGGTTCATTCTTTAGTCTTTATGTTAAATATTACACTGTAGCATCCAAATAAGTGTAAACATTACAAAAGAACCCAATAAAAGTTTGCCTTGGATTTACTCAGATTGCTACAGGGCAGAACAAGGCTTACCCCTAAATCCCCAACATGCCCACTATGCCCACTCTCTATGGGTTGGGTTCGGTGATACTCCACATCATGGCATCAGTGCAGGAGACCTCCTATAGAAAAGATCTTTAGTACAATTAGTGTGTGATGAGACAATTAGTGTGCTAATCATCAGGAAAAACAAGAGAAAGAATACAGTGTCCAAACAAGCACCCAACATTACAATGAAGGAATAATTTATTTTGGTTTTTAAAGATTTATTTATTTATTCATACAGAACTGGCATATAGACCAGAAGTACAGGGGCAATAAGAGGATTCACCAGGGACAGTGGGGAACAGAACAGGCAGATAGACAAAGTACACTGTTGAGAGGACCAGCAGGCAGGTCAGGGGAGGTCTGCTGTCATGTGGTTTCCCTCTGGCACTGGGATCTAATTTGCACTGAAGTGGCTGCAACCAGCTTTCAGTGCTGCATCCTAACCTGCGGGGCCACCAGGAAGGGCCTGAAGTAATAATTTCAATGAAGCATCCAAAATTTCAATAATGCAATGAAGGAATGCCCAAACAAATGCCCAACCAAACAGGATTCAACCAAAGCAAACTAACTGAGGCCCCAAAACTTGCCACAAACCTAATTGATTTTTCTGGTGGGGACCCACTAGAAAGACTCAGACAAATCTGAAAGGAAAAGAACAAAAATCAAAATCAAGATAAAAAGCTGCTGTTGTCAGCATTCCCAGGGATCTCTTACCCATGTCTGTTCAAAGTATCTCATTTATCAAGTCCTGGTAGAGTGCCCAGGCAAGCACAGCCTCTTTCAAGCCTCTCTGTCCCATGGGCCTCTTCCAGGCTTCTTCCCTATATATTTCTCCCCAGTTCTGCTGCTGCTTCTTTCCTCAGTCCTTTTCCCTGTTCTTCTTCACACAGTTACAATTCCTCATTTTACCTTTCTGCCCAGCACCACCTTTGTTGGTGGAGCAGGGAGCTTACACTCATTTTTCTCAATAGAATTTATTAAGGGATACCATTATTAGAATCTACTATGACCGTAGAGACTTTGATTATTGTTTGTTTGTAATATGCCTTTATCTTCTCTAATTGCATATACATTTCCTCAAATTATCAAATTGCCTTCAAATTGCCAGTTGTAGAAATATTGAATATTGTACTTATTTCTTTAATCCCATTATTCTTTGAATGTCATTATTTGTGCAAACTGTGGGCAAACAAGACTACAATGTTAATTAGCATTCAAATAAGCTAGTGACTCAAATATTTGCATATTCACAAATTTATCAAACTAAATTAAATGCAACGGGATTTTAATAATGCAATGAAAGAAAGAACTATAATTCCCAGTTAGACATAAATCCAGAATTAAATGGAAAATGCACTGATGACACTATTAAAACCACCTGACCAAACTTTCAGTGCTGCATTAAAAATACATAGACATCGGCCCTCCCTGGTGGCGCAGCGGGTTAAAGCACTGCATTGAGAATCTAAAGCCGCTTCCGCATGAGTTCAATTCCCGCCTGCCCCGGAGGTGACCACATGGTGTGGCAGACCTCTCCTGACCCACCCCCTGCTCCCCTCAGCAGTGCACTTCGTCGATCTGCCTGTTCTGTTCCCCACTCTGTCTCTGGTGAAGCCTCTCACCGCCCCTGAGCCTCTGGCCTGTACCCCAGTTCTGTATGCACAAATAAATAAATCTTTAAAAAAAAAAAATACATAGACATTAAAATGGTTTCTCCAAAATGTTCTGAGAATTTGAAAATAACAACAATATGGATACTGTTGAAGGGCAACCCCAATGTGAAATGGGTTGGCCTGACTGTGGGTCCTTACCTCTGCACTTGAAGGGTATGTGGAATGAGACTGAACTGTAGGCACACAGGGGGAGAGAGATAAGGTGGTGAAGCTGGGGTAATTGCTGAGCAGTTACCCCAGTAGCCTGCTGAAAGCTGTGATAAACCAACTGCCACCTTGGCCCACATGTCTGGTTATAGACCAAACTTGGCTGTTTAACTCCACCATCAGTTCCCAAAATCCTTCCTTTGGTGGTAATGGCATTGTGGGATTTGTAGTTTTTGGTGTCTTGGATTTCTGGTCTGGGTGGAGGTGGAGTCCATAAAACAAATTCATGGAGTTTGTTCAGGCCATCCTGTTCCCTCAATGTGTTTTCCATTACAAATTAGTTATATTGCAGAAACTCCTCACTATGAAAACTATTATTAATTCTGCACAAAGAATAAAACATAAGAATGTCATTTTCCACAGAGAAATTGATAGACATTCGTAAAAATGTATGCCCTGTTGTGGGAAAAAAAAAGAAAAATGTTACCATTAGTAGTGGGACTATGTCCTAGGATTTCCTACCCTTTCCTCTTTGGTTTCTATTTCTTCTCCCATGGAAACACAAATTATCAGTTTCTGAGATGTCTTTCAAATGCAGTTGCTGCAATACAAATTTACTGTGTCTGTTGGGGATAGAGAAATACAGATTCTGTATAATTCACCCTTTTGTCTTTTCCCCTAAGTTGGAGATTTTGAGTGCCATCAACATCTGCAAATAGCTGCTTAATTTTTTTCAGGTGTCTAATTGCACATATACTGTGTAAGTATGAGCTTATGAAGTGAATTGTTACATGTGAGGCATTGGTATATTAGAATTTATTAAAGTTAATAATTTTCTGAGTTGTTTTCAAAGGATATGGCTTTTTTCTCATAACTGTATCTAAGAATATCTATAGTAATAACTTATCACACCTTTGATTTTTGGAAAGAAGTCTAAAATGTATCATGATACAATGTGATAAGCCAGAGGTTTTATTAGAGTTTTTATAGGCTCTAACACAATGAATTGACCCATGCTTGTCAAGAGCTGATAATTATTAAGAAGATTAAATATGATAGAATGAGACAAATGGGAATCACAAAAATTAAGCTATTTTGATGAAGGAAGCAGTATCAGATTTAAGCTATCAGCATATCATATATATATATATACATATATATATTTTAAATACTATATACCAGTAGTGTGCAATATTACATTAACTAAATCCAGAGATTTTTGGCAGAAAGACACTCTTCATGTTTTATACACCCTGTCAGAACCTTAAGAATATACATAGAGGAAGCAAGACAAGCGTGATTCAAATATTTATAAGCTAGCAAAACTATGAAAAATGTAACCAAACATGAATGTAGCAAGCAAAGTTTAATAATTGCAAGCTCTAATTTTACCTTTACTTGTGTATTTACTTTTAACTTTGCAAATCTCTCTTTTTTACAGAAAAATGTGAACTGTTGCATCTAGAGAGAATTTAGAATATATCTTAAAATAAAAATAATACTGTTCTTCATCCATATAATTTCCCCAGTCACTTACTTTCCATATTTAACTTGTCATTTAA
>NW_004567113.1:27272436-27275451 GCF_000260355.1 Condylura cristata | reverse complement strand
AGCAGTGGGCGGGTCAGGAGAGGTCTGCCACACCATGTGGTCACCTCTGGGGCAGGTGGGAATCAAACTCATGCGGAAGTGGCTTTAGCTTCTTAGTGGTGTGCTTTAACCCGCTGCGCCACCAGGGAGGGCCATATGAGGTCATAGTTCTCATTAGAATGATGTCAGAAGAAATCTTTGAAGTAGAAACATAAGTTTAAATGACACTGGCCTCAGAATTGCATAATTTCTACAAACCTTTTTGTGCTACACATGAGTGTACTGATTGTGATTGGGAGAAAAATACTACTTAATGGATTAAGGTACATTTTTAAATAGACCTTGACATGTGCTATATATTAAGTGAATTTTCTCTATAACTTTCTTTTATATTCATCAGAAAAACTTCTTTGAACATATACTTGGCATTTCAAGAATGCATTTGCAATTTGTTGTCAATTTTGTAGATCATTAGAGAGGGAGAGTTTTTTATTCCAATTTCAGTGTGCATCAAAGCATAATGTCACTAACCACGTGTATACACATGAAGAGAACATAGATCTATAAGTCCTTTATGTTCATTAAAATCATTACTTGAAAATATTTCTTCTAAGTTAATCGTGGTATTTCAGGAATTCTATACTGTAATCACATGTAAAAACTGTAATCACATGTAACAACTGTAAAAGTTTTTGCTGGGGACCCTCCCTTTTGGTGCAGCAGGTTAAAGCACAGCACTCAGAAACTAAAGCCACTTCAGCATGAATTGATCCCTGCCCCGGAGATGACCACATGGCACTGCTGACCTCACCTGGTCCACCTGCTGCTCCCCTCCACAGTGTGCTTCATTCATCTGCCTGTTCTGCTCCCCCACTCTGTCTCTGGTGAGTCCTCTTTCTGCACCTGCACCTCTGGCCTGTACTCCAGGTCTGTATCATAAGTCAATAAAACAAAAATATTTTAATAGTATATTTTTAAAGATGTATTTATTTATGCACACAGAACTAGGGAACAGGCCAGAGGAGCAGGGGCAGTGAAAATATTCACCTGAGACAGTGGGGAGCAGAACAGGCAGATCTGAGGAGAGCAGCGGGCGGGTCAGGAGAGGTCTGCCAAGCCATGTGGATCACCTCCAGGGCAGGAGATCGAACTCATGCTGAAGTGGCTTTAACTTCTTAGTGCTGTGCTTTAACCAGCTGTGCCACCAGGGAGGGCCCACAAAATATTTTTTATTTAAAATTTTAAAACTGTGAAATGTTAAGACTAGTATCCTATAAAATACATTTGCTATGTATGTATATTAATTACAGGTAATAAATGCATGAATAGTTTGAGACTAAATAAGAAATTATTATATTTTGTTAGAACCATAAGATTATCTTGAATTTATCTGTTATTCAGGAAAATATATTAAGAAATCAGCTTTTCAAAACAGAATACAGGTATCACATTCTGTATGTGATTGATCCATCATATATCCCTCCCTGGACCCCATTTCTAAGCTTGCAGAACAAATTCACTGTTATCCAGATATCAAGTGTAAGTGAGCAACAGAAGGTGAGATTTACCCAACCCTAGGTAAATTATAAACCCTAGGAAAGAAATTACAGTTAATCTGAGTTAATCATTACCACACCACATCCTTTGAAGTGAGTTGCATATCTTATTCAACTCTGGCTATTTAATGTAATGGCTAGACTGTTAGAGCTTTTTGAAATTCATTTGACCAAAATAATCATATAAAGAAATACTGAATGAGCACCATCATTTAGACATATTCCCTCTACCATCTCTCATGTTCAGACTCTTTATTCCTTCTATTTCGATTGTATTGTAGCTAGTTTCACAGTACCTTTCTTATTCCACTCAAATTCATCTTCTTTACAATTGGCAGAATAAGATATTAAAAATGCAAATCATGATAATCCTCTCCTTAAATGCACTCAGTCACTCCCTAATAATTTACAAAAACTAATCTTCAGTTTTCAAAAGGAAATACTGCTATACCCCTTTTCTTTTTCTCCATGATGGTTAACATGCCCATTTCTGTTACACTTTTCATATTTCACTATATGTATGTAACTTCTCAGGAGAATGTCAGCATCTCACTGACAATAGTAATTTATCTATGTCTCAAGCTCAGCAAACAAAGGACAGAATATACAGCCTAAAAGAAACAAAAAAAATATATGTTGCATAATGTAATTAATAGTTGAGTTGGCCAAAAAGAAAAGGAAAAATACCAGATGGTTTCATTTATAGGGGGGAGGGGAAAATATTTACTGTAAGTTAAAAATCAAAATCAACAGGCAACTATAAATCAAAGCCATTCTTCAGGAGAGGAGAAGGGAGTAGGAACAATACAGGGGTGGGGAGAATAAAAGGGGCTATGGTGATGGTGCATAGGTGAATTTATGGTGGGAATTTCAGGGGACTACACCTGAAAGGAGAAAGCATGCTTTATACAAAAATGATGTCAAAAAAATCATATAAAATAAAATTCAATAAAATGCAGTTAGCTGTCATTATTTAAAAGGAACTACTAACTTCATTTATTAAGGTTTAACTATATCTCTAATCAAAAAGAAAAGTACATTTGGGCACACATCACTCGACACAACATGCAACATAATCCATGTCTATGTCGTTAAAGCCATATTCAATTCTGCAAGCAATTTAAGTATTATTTTACCTGTTCCGAAACTCTGAGAAGAGATTGAAAACCTCAGAGAGTTT
Source organism: Condylura cristata (assembly GCF_000260355.1). NCBI lineage: Eukaryota > Metazoa > Chordata > Mammalia > Eulipotyphla > Talpidae > Condylura > Condylura cristata. The sequence continues at coordinate 27,272,736 of NW_004567113.1, read as the reverse complement.
GACTCATCTCAGTGACATGAGAACCAGGAAGGAAATGGCTACATTTCTACAGTGTTCTAAACTCTACTTGTGTAAATGTCTCATAAAGATTTGGTTCTCGGGCCCTCCCTGGTGGCGCAGCGGGTTAAAGCACAGCACAAAGAAGCTTAAAACACTTCCGCATGAGTTAGATCCCCACCTGCCCAGGAGGAGATCCACATGGTGAGGCAGACATCTCCTGACCCGCCTGCTGCTCCTCTCAGCAGTGTACCTCCTCGATCTGCCTGTTCTGCTCTCCACTGTCTCTGGTGAATCCTCTCA
>NW_004567113.1:27245482-27272336 GCF_000260355.1 Condylura cristata | reverse complement strand
AAAAAAAAAAAAAAAAAAAAAAAAAAAAAAAAAAAAAAAGATGGTTTTCAAAACACTTCTAGTTGATACTTAAGAAAATTTTGAGCCATGCATACTGTGCTTCATTCTCTTCTTGTTTTTAATTTGAAGTAACATAGAAGTTATATCATTTGTAATTTTATCTTATAAGGAAATACATGGTTTTCAGTCTTAATAGCTGTAGATTTAACAGACATCATTGAAAAAGCACTAACAAATGTTTAAGTATAGCAGCAAGTTACAGTTTTCATAGATATGACCAAAGAAAGCAAAGTAGTTATCCATCTGCAAAAAATTCTTATTGTATGCATTTCTATATTTATCTTTTCAGTCAGGACATACATTTCTTTAATGTGTTTCTGCTATCCCCCCCTTTTTTTTTTTCTCAAAATTGCCTTTTTAAGTAAAATTTAGCGTTTTTTTTTCTTTCTGTCTAATCATAACAGTAAATTCCAGTGAACCTAACAATGAAGTCACTACTCTGATAAAATATTTGAGTTTGGCATTCCTTGAGAATCTCCTTTAGTTTTCCTTCTGAATTTTTATCCCACACAAAAGTAAACAATGTCCTGACTTTTAACAGTGGTTTAGTATTCATATTTTGAACTAATATTAATTGAATTTTATAGTATAGTCTGATTTAGAATAACATTATCTTCTAAAATTTTTATAGATAACTAAAAGTAGCATTGATTTTTTTTCTCAATTCTGTATATTTATTGTTTGCTAGTAACATGGATTGTTTATTAGTCTTTTTACTTAAGTGGGCTTTACAGTTGCATCCATATCAAAGCTAATAGATAATCCTATCCGAGATGTTTGTAAACAATATGAATTTTTTGTATGTTCATAAGATTAGAGTTATGGACCATAGGGAATACATAAGTCTAGTTGAATATTTATAAATATTTTTTTCAAAATCGGTAATATCCAGTTTAGCTTCTACCTGAAATATATTAATGTACCATTTGCTCTTTATTGTGACTAACTGTGACAGAATCTTTCTTTTTAATATGTAGCCATTCCTTTTAAGGTTTTGACACAATTTGGTGTGAATTTGCATTTTCTTGGTAACAGATATTTTTGAGAAAATCTCACATTTTTATTGACCATTTTAATATCATCTTCTGAAATACATATTATTTATTCAACCCTTTCTTGGATTCTGTTTCTTTTTCATATGTAAATGCTTCTTATATTGTTGTACTTGAATTATGTATCAGATATGTTTTGGAAGTTATTTCTGTGACTGATTGACTTGCATCTTCTCATATTTAATGATGGAATATTAGATTTAGGTCTCAAAACTGCTCACTTCCTACAAGTAGGAAAGGTTTCACGTGTGACTAAAGTCAAATGCATATAGCTGCAATGGGACGTTAGTTGGGGAAGTGTATATTACAGTAATATAAGTACACATTCAACTGGCAGTTAAAGGTGGGGGGAATAGAAACCTCTTAGCCCTCCAGGCGCAGGAGGCTGCAGTGCAGAGAGAGTGGGGCAACTACAGAGTATAGCTGGCAACTTTCCTCCTTCTACAGGGAAAGTAGAGGCACTTGTCAGAACATAAGTCTTGTAGCTTTTGCCAAAGCCTAGAGAAGTCTTCAGTACTTCAGTACTATAAGTAAAGAAACCATAAGCTTTTCAAACTGGCTTAATTCAGTATATTACTTTTTGAGGACCACTTATCAAATTTAACTTAGGTAAGGACTTTGGCACAAGTAGGATTTTATTTATCCTTGCCTTTTGTATTCTGTGCTCTAATGTCTTTGTAAATAAATGGTTACTATTTTAATTATAACTGAAGTTATTCTGTTCAATTGCCCACACCTTTTGATCAGGCAGGGTCATTTCAATGTCAGTAAATATAAAATTGTAAAAATGATGTGGTAAATTTCTATGTTAAATTTATTGCAATAAAACTTTATGGGTAATCTCTGTTAATCTATTTAGGAAATATTTACTTGCCCAAGGACATAAGATATACTCATGTTATATTAGCATCTTCACAATCTATGGATACTTTTCTTTTTTTTTTTTTAAGATTTATTTATGCTTACAGAACTGGGGTACAGGCCAGAGGTGTGATGGGTGAGAGGATTCACCAGATACAGAGTGGAGAGTAGAACAGGCAGATTGACTGAAATACATTAATGAGGGGAGCAGTGGGCAAGTCAGGAGAGGACTGCTGTGTCATGTGGGTCACTCCCTGGTGTGGGATCCAATTTGTGCTGCAGTGGCTTTGGAGAGCTTCATAATGCGGTGCTTTAACCCATTGCTCCACCATGGAGAGTCCTGTATACTATTTTTTAGCATAATCCATTTATGGTGCAAAGTAGAATAATGGTGTACAACGATGCTGCTGTAATTGCAAGTTTTCAGACCTAGCCTCCCAGTCAGAAATTGATCCAGGCTGCAAGGGCTGTTGCTGGTCTAGCCTCTAGACTTCCATATATTGGTGTCTCAAGAAATTGCAACAGGAACTTCCCAGACTCACTCAGGTAAGTAAGAGAAAAGAGGCAAATTTACTTAGAGATACAGATCTAAGGAAAAGTTACTAAGGAGAAAAGTAACAGAAATAAAGTGGTACTCTGAGATGGGTAGGAAGCTGCCCCTACTGGGGCTTTGATTAGTCCCCTTATAAATTGTTGTCCTTATCTCTGGATTCTTCTTTATCCCTAGAGGCTTTTCTTATTCAATTTTGACCCTAGAAGCTATCTGCTTGCCCTATGACTAAATGATAGCCACAGGCATTCTGCCTTTTTATATTAAAATCAATTAAAATAAAAAAATGGCATTGCTCTGCCACGTTGTATATATCAAATGCTCAATACCCATATAGTTTTAATGACTATTATGGCTATAGAACATTTCCATCATACAGAAACTTTTAGACTTTGATGATCTATATTCACTTTTTTTCTTTTCAAAATTATTTTATTGACTCAATACTGCTTGTTTAAAATAATTCTCTTTCTAGATACACTTATTGACAGTCATGACTGTCAATAAACATGTAGGTTTGTTCCTGGGTTCTCTATGTTGCTGAATTATTACTTATCGTCATGACAAACCCATTCTGTTCACTATGTAAGTAATTTAACTTATGTATGTATTTCTGTTAGTGTAAAGTCCCTCACCTTCTATTGTTTAAATACACTGTCCCTTGTCTCAGCCTTAGCTCCTCATGTCCTCCATAGTCTCAGTTCCTCTCAATTATTTTTCAAGTAAATACATTTACTTGTATTTCTAAAATTAAAGAAAACTGGCCATCAGACTATCTTTTTAATTATCACATATTTAGTTTGCTAATATTTTCTGCAGTGTGTTTAAATGACATGTCTGTAACTTTACTTTCTTGTAATATATGTACTACTTTGCTATTGTAAAAAAAAAAAAAAAGTACCAAATGAAGCTAAAAAGCCAAGGAAGACTGATTGAGACTATTATAGCAGGATAAAGAAATTGAAGTCAACTAAGTGAAGCAAAAGGTAGAAGAATTTTTAAGCACTTGGTGAGCCAGTAGAAAAGTACTGACGCATTATGGAGGCTAAAAGGAAAACATTTGGGAAGGACACATCAGAAGTCCGGAAATTGGAGCTGGGGATGGAAGTGGTGAAACCAGTTCTTAAAACCAGCTCAGAAAAGAAAAATCCTTCTGGCTAATTCCTTAGCAAAGAGCTGAGGAGATAGGGAGATTGAGGGGACCTTTCAAATCTACATATTCACACCCTAGATGTAATTTACCCAACAACAGCTACCTATAAGGGGATGGACTCCTTCCAAAGATAAGAATAATGTCAATTTCTGAACTGGGGAATGGCAGCTCTACCGTCCCCCAGTGACTACACAGATGTTTCTCTTCTCCAGTCTTTCTTTTGTAAAACGCAAGAAGCAGGCCCTCCATGGTGGCACAGCGGGTTAAAGCACAGCACTGAGAAGCTAAAGCCACTTCCTCATGAATTCTATTCCTGCCTGCCCGGGAGGAGACCACATGGTGTGGCAGACCTCTCCTGACCCGCCCGCTGCTCCCCTCAGCAGTGTATTTCTGCTCCCCTCAGCAGTGTATTTCGTAGATGTCCCTGTTCTGCTTCCCACTCTGTCTCTGGTGAAGCCTCTTGCCGCCCCTGCACCTCTAACCTGTAGTTCTCTATGCATAAATAAATAAATCTTAAAAAAAAAAAAAAAAAAAAAAAAAAAAAACTGAGATGCAGCTGTCCTTTCAAGACTGCCTGCCAGTGATATGCAGGTGTTTCTTTTCACAAACCTGCCCTCTCAGGGGCAGCACTTCCTCTTCCTTGTGTTTGGGCAAGAGCCCTTTCCTTTCTCCTCCCCCCATTTTTTGTTGTCGTTGTTTATAATAAACCTACCCTTTATGCTACAAAGAAACGTCTCTGACACCTCCTGGAGAAAATTAGTCACATGCCATTGAAAGGGGAACTCCGGTGAAATTTTTCACAGCAGTAACCTGAGGACTCCTTCTCTAAACCCACCATCTCTCCAAATCAACTACAACTGTCACAGATTATGAGATTTTCAAAGCACAGGTAAGAATTTTCCCTCTTCTTTTCTTCTACTATCGCGTGATTTCTACCCCTAAAGATGTTCTGGGTTTTTGATGCCTCCTTCCCAAATGTTTTATGGGGTTTCCACCTCTACAACCTTTCTGGCTTTGTGATGCCAAATGTTTTATGGAAATGCCACTGTTACAAAATCTATTTGCTAAGATGTACTCAGTGTTAGCTAACTTAACTTGTTTTTTTTTTTATAAAGATACATTTATTTATATATACAGAACTGGGGTACAGGACAGAGGTTAAATGGGTGACAGGATTCATCAGAGCCAGAGCAGGGAGCAGAACACGCAGATCTACTGAAATACACAGCTGAGGGGAGCAGTGGACAAGTGAGGAGAGGTCTGCTGTGTGTCACTCCCCTGGCTGGGGATGGAATTTCTGCTGCAATGGCAAGTGCTGTGCATTATTTAGCCTGTTGCACCACCAAGGAGAGCCCCATAGCTAGATTATTTAAAAAGAAAAACAAAACAAAACAAAATAAAATAAAACTGGACTGAAAGCAATGGACAATGTAATTTTATACTCTGTAAGTGTTCTGCAGGCCATGTGGGTCACCCTTCTGGCTGGGGATTGAACTCCTGCTGCAGTGACTGCAATATGCAGTGGCCATGATAGCTTCATAGTGCTGTGCTTTAACCTACAGTGCCACCAACGAGGGCCCATAGCTAGATAATTTTAAGAGAAAAAGAAAAACTGAACTGAAAGCAACCAACAATGCAATTTTATACTAAGTAACTGTTCTGTAAAATATTACTGCTTCTACCCATGAGTAGAACTATTGTGTGTTTTGAATAATAAAAGAAGAGCTGTTACTTGTTGATTTGGGTTTGTCTGCCTGACATATTGAACTAAATATCCACTTGGTGACTGACATATGGCATTTCTTCACCAAGACATGGCAAATATGACTTTTTGTTGAACACAGAACTTATTTTTCAGCCAATTTTATTGCTGTGCTAGATGAGTGATTTCAAGAATAGATCGTTCAAGATTTATAAACTACATACTTTCAATGATTGCCTTCTGTCACAAAATACTTCTAGAGTCAAGGATAATAAATATGAAAATGTTAACCTTTTCAGAATTCTAAATATAGAAGCCATATGTTTGCTAGCATTTTTATTATCACTTTCTTTTATCTAGAACTTGATATTGTCCAGTTTATAACATGTTTATGGCTTCTCACTTGCTCACTTTTATCTCTTGTCCTCAGTAAGACTTAGCATGTGGAAAATGAAAAAACACTCTGATAGTGAACAGATTATTAAATTATTCCAGTCATGCACACTGTATTAAATCTATATATTAAATAATATTTTGTATTTAATTTTTATTCTTAAAGATTTTATCATGATGTTTTATCTTGCACTAATTGGTTATTTTCCCATTTAAACTCACATATAAATTAAAATAAAAACCAAGGAAAGAGGGCCCTCCCTAGTGGTGCAGTAGGTTAAGGCACAGCACTAAGAAGCTAAATCCACTTCAGCATGAGTTTGACCCCTGCTCCTGGAGTGACCCACATGGTGCAACAGACCTCTCCTGACCCATCCGCTGCTCCCCTTAGAAGTGTACTTGGTAGATCTGCTTGTTCTACTCCTCACTCTGTCTCTGGTAAATCCTCTCACCACCCCTGCACCTCTGGCCTGTACACCAGTTCTGTATGCATAAATAAATCAATCCTTAAAAAAAAAAAGGAAAGAAATATCAATAAAATCATAAATGGCATTTCATATATTTGCTTCATATACATGTGTGTGTGTGTATAGGTAATGTGGAATCTTAAAAATTATGTCTAAAAATTTTAGGTAATGGAAAATATAAGAGCACAAGAATGATTATAAAGATGTAGCATTATCTGCATATTAAGTTCTTTTAACATGAGAAATTTGATCTATAGACTTTTGTCATATGTTTTCAAGTGGTCCTATGTTTCATAATTATTAGAATCAAATATATATCTTATATTTTAATTGATGCTTCACGAGATTTCCTAAAGGCTTAGCTATAACTGAGAGAGAATAACTGCAAGTAGTCTTATAATGCTTCTTTCTTGAAAAAGATATAATATTTGTACTTTCTTGACCTCTAGTCTCATTCACTATAGGTACATAACTCCCAATGTGGAGACCTTACATTATATCAGTTTTGATGAACATTTCTCAGATTTTCTTTCCTGATATGGTTCTTAGTAAAATGAGTCAAAAGAAAAAAAATGAGATTTGGAGAAAGTAGAAAAGCAATTCTTGTTGGGGAAATAGCAGGAATCTTTTCCATAAGGTCAGAGAAATGAAATGTAGTTCCCTGCTTCTCCACTAGTCATCCAGTTATTCTTCAAAAAATTAGTGTCAACTAATTGTTACGTATAGCTTGTTTCTACTCTTCACAAGTTATAACTACTCATAGGAACAGAATGGTTCCCACTAATAATGGAGACAGATTGGGCAGTTACAACCAGATATTGCCAAAATACAATCTGTAGTGGGCATATTTGAATGATTAGCGTTCTTCCCCTATACAACTACCAACTAGCCACCTACATGCATTCACCCAAGTTGATTAATTAAACTCCATTAATATCAGCCCATAGATTTGAACTATATATTTTGCATTATGATTATATGTTTTTTTTAAGATTCATTTATTCATACAGAACTGGGGTACAAGCCAGAGGTGCAGGGGCAGTGAGAGTCTGCACCAGAGACAGAGTGGGGAGTAGGACAGGCAGATCGTCACTGCTGAGGGGAGCAGTGGATGGGTCAGGAGAGGTCTGCTGCGCCATGTGGGTCATCTCCCGGCAGGGGATGGGACTTGCACTGCTGCTAGCTTGTAGTGCTTCATTCTAAACCATTCCACCACCAAGGAAGGCCCAGATTATATTTCTTTGTAGGGATTGATCTCCTTTCTCAGATATAAAAAGCCAAGGGGTTTGTTTATATATTATTTTCAGTGAACAAAATAAAAACAAAATAGTGGATAATGGAAGTTCCCTTAACCCATTTCACTTTGTTCACTGGGAAAGATATTTTTGTGCAAAAAAGTAAAAATGGCCTTGCAAAGGGCATCGTTGTTCAGTGAATAATAGCAACAATAAGTTTATTACTGGACATATTTCCATTTTATCATGAAAAAACTTAGGTGGGAGGTAAGAAGGTTAAACATTACATCTTGCTAACCTTTTAAAATCACTCTATGAACTACACATTTTAAAGTACATTATTGGTATAAGTTTTACAACTTATTTAAAGCTGTAAAACATCTTTTTTCGAATCACTCTCTACCAGATAATCATCGACTCTTACTGAGATTTAAGTAGAGGGGGAAAACAAATTCCAAGGATGGAGTCAGAAAGGTTTATGCTGATGGAGTTGGAGAGGTTTATACTGACAGAAACAAGAAAGAAGGAGAAAGACAAATAACCTCTGGTGTCGCATATCTGTGGAAGATAGAGAAACTAAAAAAAGAGTTGGAAAAAAACTAAGAACTAGCTCTAGAAATTTGTCTATTTAACTGAGATTACCAGAGAGGGTTTTAAAGGGGTGATAACAAAAGAAAAGAAGCACATTTTACAATGGTGGCAGATTATTACTATCTTGGAATATATAGATATATGTGGAGCTAATCTATATATCATCCACCTAACTATTTACATACAGGGAAATAGGTTCAGATATGTATGTTCTCTGTTAAATAGTGATAATAACTGGGGTGAATTAATTTGGGTATTTTAGTATATGCTTTGAAACATTTTAAACATTAATTGCAATAGTATACTATTTATAACACAGATTATGAAAAAAAATTCTGAATTGTAATTCTAATTCCACATTTGAATGAAATCATTTATGTTATCCAGCCTCTCCATACTCCCGCCTACTCATTGAGGTATTGGTGATAACACTAGTGACTATTCCATAGTAATTGTGAAAACTATAGGAGTGAATAAATTAAAATCTCAGAGCAGTATACAGCATATATTCAACTCTGAATGTGTAATTAGAATCTGAATTTTATGTTGTATTCTCTGAAAAAATAAAATCAGTCTCTGTATACTTAATTAGGAATTTGGTTAACAAAGGAATAGGTAATGCAGCTGCTTTGCAGTGTTCTAATTCTCATTACATTTCTATTGTTCAGATTTGCAAGAAATACTTCCTAAATATGTATGGTTACCTATACAATACCCCATTTCCCTCAAAATGACTATAGTTATAATTAAATCAACCAACTGGTCTGTCAGCTGACATGATGTCGAATTCATATGTCATTTTATGTAGGAATTTGATTTTTCCCCACTGATCCATGTAGATGAAGAGTATTTTGACAATGCATAAATTACCAAGTGAGGTAATTATATAACTCAGAAGACTTGAGTTAAGAAAAATGCATCTGGTTGAGGAAATAACAGCAACTTGAAAAATGTTTCATCTCTTAACATACCTAATAATGAAAGAATATGTTGAAAAGGAAAGCTATAAGTATCCAATTTTACTTTAAATGTGTTTTTACCAAGGGGAATAAAATAAGGGGAAAATAATAAGTTAAAATTTTTGAAGGATTTTTTTGTTTTGTTTTATTTTGATGTCTTTGCAATTAGATTACTATTTTATCTGTTTTAATGTTGGTTGTTAGTTCTTCAAGAGTTAGGATGTGAAATACTTAATTATTGAGAGATAAATATAGTTATATAGCTATCAGTATGACATAGCGTAGCATATTTCTATGTTTTGTTTTCAGAGTAAAATTTAGAAAGTCACATTGTGTGTGTGTGTGTGTGTGTGTGTTTCACTTGTAGCCCTACCCACTACAGTGAAGAACATTTTTCTTAAAATTCTGTATCATAAAGTAAAATCATATACATCTTCTCTCTAAGTCATAATGCAGCGTTTTCTATATGAATTTTCATTTATTCATTGGAAGGAGATAATATATATATTATATTGGTGTTTTCTGTTTCATCTGAACCAATACCTCTTTTTTCCATTTGTCAGGAAAAGTTATAGTGTCAAATTTTGCTCTCTTTCTATTATTCTTATCAATAAGTATGTTTATTTCAATATACTTTGCTATGAGGAAATATATTTTAAGTGTAATTAAAATTGTAGTGTAAATATTGCAAAAAAAAGTACAGAGTCCAACCCCCAATTTCATTATGTAATATAAGAACAGAAGTCAATTAAATTAAATGATAGTTTTGCCTTAATATTAAATGAGTTCCTGACATTAATTTTTATTACCATGGTTGATGGTAAATTATCAATTCCAAGGACTCTTTTTATTGGACATAATTATTCAGATTTATCAGGTGTCTCTAAAGTAGATGTGATCAAATAACTTGTTCAATTTCAATGTTGTAAATAATTGGGACAGGTGGGTTTTCAGCCAGGATAGTATTAAAAATAAATAGAGCACACAACAATGCTTGAAAAGATAATATATCCATAAAATCTATCAACTTTCTTAAGGTATTGAAAAAATTCTACAGTCAGCATGATATCCTCTGTTTATATACGTGGAAGTATTACTTGAAGAATGAATAGGTTGAACCTATATCAAAAGTATGCTTTCCTAGTAGTAGAATCCAAACTCAGAGAATGGAATATTTTTACATAAGTAGTGTTAAAATGGATAAACACTATATATAGTTACTTAAAATATGCACACATATACTCATGTTAAAACTACTTAAAATATATACACATGTATATGACTTAAATATATACATATATGTATATGTATACACACATATGGGTATGTGTGTAATGCTAATGTGTATATATCTCTATCCATCGTGTATATATCTATACATCTATCCATCTACCTATCTATCTATCTCTCTATCTAATTTCTTCCCCCCCATACAGTAGTTAATTTGAACTTTTTGGAAAATACATCCTTCAAGAAGTTAACAGTTGAAAAACATTATTTTGACAACATATTATTTAACATTCTTGCCTGTCTTTCCCACAGCATAAGAAACAGTGGACTGTATAAAGACAATCATCTTTAGAATAAAAACATAGCATATAAATGCAGTGTGATAATTGTTGTGAGTGGAAACATTCATTGAAGGATTGTTAAGAATTTAATTTAAATAATCAAATCAAAATAAACTTTACTTGTAATGCACTTAATTTTAACAATTAAAAAGTATGAAGTCATTTTTGCAGTTTTATTCATCATCAGACCTGTCTTAAGGATGTGTTAATTTGTATAAACTAAAACATCACAAATATAACTATATAAGTTTTATCTCAGGATCCCACTGAGATTGTATTTCTTCTGAAAATACTGCCAAATCTGCAGCATCAGTTGTATTTCTTGTCCTCTAATTCCCAAAGCACTTTTTATCTGTTCCATTTACATGGGAATTAATCATGGATGGCATTTATTTAAATAATGCCATACTAATTTAATTTCCATGTGTGTTTTGTTTCACCTACTAGATGTTAAACTTCCAGATGGCAATTAATTGTGTCTTACTTTTTTCTATGCTTTCTCACAACACCTCTTTATCTTGTCTTTGTTCATGCACATAGCTATTTTTTTCTCCCTAACTTTCTTCAAAGGTCAGCAGGAAGTAGAATTTCCAATTATTACCTTACTAACCCCTTGAAGTACAAAGTTCTATAAATCCCAATTTCTTTATAAAATAAAAATTTCCTAATGCACATGTATGTTTTCCTATGGAATAATTTTAATTGTATTTAGTTTTAAAAGATTTAATTATTTGTTAACAGAAGAAATGGAGTATAGGCCAGAGGTGCAGGAGGTGAGATGAGTCACCATAGACAGATTGGGGAGCAGAAGAGGCAAGATTGGAGAGGTCTGTGGGGCCATGTGAGTTAACTCCTTGGCATGGGGATTGAACTCATGCTGCAAAGGTGATTTAGAGACTTAACCTAGGGAAGCCCTTAATGATTTTTAAATATAACAGTTACATAGCATTTGTTTTATTACCTCTCCATGTAACATCTCCTTGAATACTCTTAATTCTAAGGTACCGGTATATATGTCACCTCTTCTATTCCCTCGTCAGTGCTAAGTGCTCCTAGTTGGATCTCCAGAGTTGCTACATCTCTCATGGCATGTGCCTTTCTGTAATTTGAAGTATGTTATCTCTGTTCCTACTGTGCTATGTCCGCTCTTTAGCCTAGACCTTCACTCCCCTCTCTGTCTGGCATAACACACATACATATCTGGCAATCAGGGATAGTGACATTCATTCTATGCACAGTGTGACTAAGGATTGAAGTCATTCATCCAGTTACCTAGTCATTTGTCTACCTGAACCAAAAACAGTGCCTGACTATTGAAATTTTGTCACAGACTGGTGTATTGTTATAATTTTTATATTTTTTCATGATGCTTAGCGCAATCACGAACACATAAATTCCAGCCACAACACATTTGAACTGATGGATATTTGAGAAGATCCATTAAATAGTGTGAAAAGTAAAAAATGGATTAAAGTTCAGTAAATATCAACAATAATTCTGAGAAAGAGCTTATTCTGTGAGTAAATAGCTGCTTTGTAACAGATGTTACGATTGTAAATTCATCTACAGAATTCACTAAGACTGCTAGACTGCTAGATGCTGTTGTGTTTATGGATGTGTTTTGAGCAGGTAAGGTCTGTCCTGGAAGGGACATAGAAGTTGCATTAACTATTGGAGAAGATCTTTTAGACATACTAAATAAATATAAAAAGTAAACTTTTGCTTTTATCAAATTCCTGCTTCAAAAGAAAAGATAAAGGGTTGTGGAATTGATCTATCTTTCTTTCTTTTTTTTTTTTTTCCTTTTTGAAAAATGGTAACTTAAAACAGAAACAAACAGTTATTTTAAACCCCATTCAATCAAATATCCAGTGAGAAAATAATGTAAGCAGGATTCATGCTTCAAATCTCATGGACAACAGCTATAGCATAGTCCTTGTTTTTGACATGTCTTTTACCAGCGTGTGTGACTTAATTTTGAAAATACTGAACTCTTTCCAGAAGCAATTGACAGTTTATAAACCATTAGTTGATTCTTGTTCAGTCTGCTCATTCCAATATCCTCCTGCTGTGTCTGTAATGATTATTCTGTTTCCATAATTACATCATTGTCTTTTCATCTAGTCTAAGGTCATTTATGTTTCACCTCCAACATTATTTTCAGAAGTATAGGGCCTCCCTATATTTCTGGTGTGGCCCAGGGGTTAAAGACAGCCCACCAAGCTGTCCCCAGCCACAATTTCCATACCCAACTGTCCAGGAGAGCTGACCCACATGGTGCAGCAGACTTCTTCTGTCTTGCCTGCTGCTCCCCCTCAGCAGTGTATTTCAGTATCTATCTTTTCTGCTTCCTACTCTGTCTCTGGTGAATTCTCTCACATCCCTGCTCCCCAACCTCTGGCCTGGACTTCAGTTCTTGTATGAATACATAAATACATATTTTAAAAATATATTTTCAGTAATATAAGATACTATCTTTAAGTCCCCGTTTTATCCAAAGGCAGATGTGAATTTTGGACGAAGTTTACTTGGTAGTATTTTTTCTTCTTGCATCTCAGTATCCTTATACAGTTCTATTTTACAAGAAGCAGAAAATTTTATGAGTTCAATTTAGTTTGTATTCTCAAGCAGTAACTAAAATCATGAATTTGCTCCATTTGCTTACAAAGAAGCAATTTATGGCTTGAATGAACTCTTTTAGTGGTTAGTCTTCAGCAAAGAGACATACTATTCAATATTTTAAAAACAGGCATTACTTTAGTAAATTTGGGGAGTCATATTATAAATAGCATAAGAGTATTCATGTTGCAAAAGACAGAATAAGTTTACACCTCACAAGACAATTTCTATGGTAATGGACCAGTTAGGGTGATATTATCCTAATGGAATGTGCTGTCTTACACAGGTATCTCTCTGGAATAATAAGTGTATAGTAATTAATATGACTAATTAGTGGAGAGTCTGAAGTATGAGATGATATTATGAGCAAACTCTGCTTTCAGTTGAGAGAAAGCATTATTGCCGCAATTTAATATTCACATAAAGAAAAACATCTTACATGATTTTTGAACATAGAAAACCAAACCTGTTTGTTCAGTTTCCTCGGCTTTTTGTTGAGGTTGTTGTTACTAATGTCTAGTTTGTTTTATTTTGGTTGTTTAACCATTGTGGTCAGAGAAAATATTTAATATGATTCAATCTTCATGACTTTATTGACAACTATCGCAAGGCCCAACATTGGCCTATATGGAAAAATTTTCTCTATGTACTATTTTTTGGGTGCATAGAGGTGTGATACCTTATAAAGATATTCAACCCATCTATTGTAATTGCTCACTTAAAGCTATTGTTTCCTTGTTGATTTTCTCTTTGACTGACCTGTCAACACTGTAAGCCTGTGTTTGATGTCCTCTACCACTGTTGTGTTGTGCCAATGTTTTTAGGTTTGTTAATAGTCTGTGCTCCTTCCTTTAGTGTGTATGTGTGTGTGTGTGTGTGTATTCATTACATAATGTTCGTCCCCCCCCCTTTTTTTTCTTTTCTGTTACCTTTTACCTGGCATTTAATTTTAGCTGACATAAGTATGGCTTTCCATTTTGGGGGTTCATTTTCTTACAGGGTTGTTTTCCAACCATCTACATTTAACCAATACTCATCTTTGGAACCCAAATGAGTCTTAAGGAGAAACCAGAAAGTTGCAGTCTTTTTTTTTCCCCTTGATCCTTGTGGCCACTTTGTGGCTTTTGATTGACAGACCATATATAATTATAGTACTTAATTGATCTTTGAGCATTTGGTATTGCCAGTTTGTCTTTAGGGCTTTTGTTTGTTTGTTTGTTTGTTTGTTTGTTTGTTTGTTTGTTTGTTTGTTTTGGTTGTTGTTGTTGTTGTTTCCTATTTCTATTAGCTTATTTCCTTACTCAAAATTTCAATGTGGGTTTTCTTCTCCAACATAAGTAGGAGATTTCCTTTCAATAGATGATGTAGGGAAGAGGAGCCATGTCAACTCCTTCAGCTAGTATTTACTAGACAAGACCTTCATTTATGATTTCTGAAAGATAAACTTGAGTTGAGGATTTTGAACTGTGGGCTAGCAAATTTTTGGTATATTTTGAACATGTCATTCCATTCTTTCCTTGTCTCAAGAGGCTTGGCATTTGCCTTGATATAAATTTGACAAAGCAGCTAAATTGCCTCAAACGATAGCTTAAAATTTTAGTAATTTACATTTGGTTAAGGATTTTGAAAGTCTCTAAATTGCTATTTTCTTAGTTATCAGAAAATTATACTGTTAAAAATAGATTGTATAATAGCACCTCCATTGACTGCATTGTGAAAAATAAAATGTAATAAATCACACATTATTTTTATTGACCAAATTAATTTTGATAAAGTATCATTAAACTCATAAGTATTATGTAATGCATACTTTCTTGTCATATACAGTCTTTAGTATTAAGTCATAAATAAGTACTCAAGACTAGTGTGTTGGTTCCAGAGCAAAAAGATAAAACAAAATTTTAAGTCAATGGAGGAATATTTAGCATGGGGTGGGAGTTTAAAAAAAATAAATAAATAATCTACAAAACCTAAGACAGAATGATCAGGAGTCAAAAGTGATTCTCTATTCCAGTTGCTTATATAAAGGTCCCATAATATTATTTCAAATAGTGTAATAACCTCAGTATCTTTTATAATTTAACCATAAAAAATATCCCATCACTTTTTCAGTCATTGTGTTAATTAATACACTAATATTAATTAACAATGGTATGAGTCCATAAAGAAGTATTGCTTCTAATTATGTAAACAGAATCAGAACATATAAATAATAGATAGATAGATATAATTATGGCCCTCCCTGTTGGCACAGCAGGTTGGAGTGCTCTACTGGAAGCTAAACCAAGCCATGGCTGCTTCAATGAGAGTTTAATCTCCCCCAGGAGGTGGCCCACATGGTGCAGCCGACCTCTCATGTCTTGCCTCCACTCAGCAGTGTACTTTGTCGATATGCCAATCTGTTCCCCACTGTTTCTGATGAATCCTCTCGCTGTCCTTGTACCTGTGGCCTGTACCCCATTTCTGTATGCATAAATAAATAAAATATTTTTTTAAAAAGATATAATTATGTTCAAGATGGGCAGTCAAAAAGTAGTTCTTTTCTGTCTTTTTTAAGTTTCCACCTTCTTGAGCTTAGTAATCCTGAAAAGGTCAATATTTGAAGTATTAGGATATTATGCAATGATTCCTATCACAATTATCTTTGAGTATTTGTGAAAATATATTCATCAGTAAACATGAAGCCCTCCTTTTTATCTCATGTTAAAAATGGTAAATTTTGTATATCTATATGTAAATATGTATCTTAAGTTGTAGAGCTTATTGAAATGACTTAGAATGGGTTGTGGGTTGTAAAAAGAGGACTTTATGATGTAAGGGATGCAGCTTTATTTATGTATGCTGATGATCCATGAACATCTTTCAATTTAATCACTGACTATAATATAGAACCTTAGAAAGGGTGTAAGATGCACTTGCTTATTCTATGTTGTAATATACATCTCATGAATGCCTGTGGATCATCTAATGTTCAACTGTCATCTTTTCTCCTAATCTAGATTCTTTGTTGTTGTCATCTCCATCTCCAGCTATACAACCTCATAATGGTATATTGATCCTTGTTTCTTAACTCACCCCAAGACTCCTTTCATTCTTCATACTGTTATGAATCATTTTGCCTCACTGCCATAGATATTTATCAACATTTCTAGATCTGTCCCTTCAAAGTCATCATTTTCTCTATTAACAGATATTTTTTAAAATTTAGAATGTTAGCACCTAGTTTAATTATACCAATTTTTTTCTTACAAATGTTATTCATGCCAATACATCGTTTTTCAATATACCATAAAATGTTTTATCTATTATTTGTTTTCACTTGATCCTTATTTAACTTTTCAACCTGATCTTCCTCTATACTACCTCAAATTTTACTATAACAAATAATACTTATGTTTTTTTTTTTTTTTCTGTAGGAACAGTTTGTGCTTGCCTTTGTGGGTTTTGTTTATTTATTTATTTATTTGTTTATTAATAAACTGGAAAGCGTCTTTTCTACTTTTTCCTTACTTTTTTCCTGCCGATAGTGCAGGAAAAAACATTCATTTCTAATAAATCTTCATTTGAATTTAAAATGTTTCTCTCAGCACTGCTTCAGTTGCATATCATTTTGATGTATTTTTTTTAAAAGATTTATTTATTTATGCATACAGAACTGGGGTACAGGCCAGAGGTGCAGGGGTGGTGAGAGGATTCACCAGAGACACTGGGGAGCAGAACAAGCAGACTGATGAATTACACTGCTGAGGGGAGCAGAGGGCGGGTCAGGAGAGGTCTGCGGAGCCACTTGGATCACCTCCTGTACGGGTATCAAACTCATGCTGAAGTGGATTTAGCTTCTTAGTGCTTTTAACCCATTGAGCCACCAGGGAGGGCCATGATGTATTTTTTTTTTATCCTCAAAATATCTCAGAATTTCTGTTGTTTTTGAGTAAATTTTGCCAAGCAGAGGTTCTCTTCTGTGTCCTTTTGTAGGAATTGTCTCCCCTTGCCCATTGTCTGAAATCTAAAAAAGACCTCATATTCATTTTGTTCAACATTATAGCTATTCATGGCAGGATGACTGATGTTGTTCTTTTACATGAAATTTCTACTTTCAATTCATTGAGTTTTAATTCGTGGAAGTCAAAAAATCGTCATCCTTCCATAGAAGAGAACAGTAATCTTCTTATGAGTGCATCATGCAGTGTAAAATTTATTCATAGAACAATTTGAAAAGATAGAATAGATACTCTTGACAAGAGAATAAACAAGTAGTTATACTGTTATGAAATAGTTTTCAGGTGGAGTATAAAGATGTTTCTATTGTTTTTTAAAACAGAAAACATAGTATCTTGTCATATATGTCCTTTCTTTTGTTGAACTACATTCTCTGTAGACACAGTTTGAATGTTTCTAGCAGTGTTCAAGAAAGTTTGGAAAAATTTGAGAACACTTGAATATAGATTTTATAATAGAAAATATTACAAAATTATTGTTAGCTTTCTTAGCACATGTTATATTGCTATATTTTTAGGTGATCCATGCTGAGAAATTGTAGTGTGTAGTCAGACTACCTACCTTACAAAGAGACTCAGATATATGAGTATAATTGTACACCCAAGATAACAAAAACACTTATATCTTTCATCGTATCATTTTGGCTCTAGAAAAACTTCATCTATGTGTGTGTATGTGTGTGTGTTTACTAATTTGAAGACCGCAATGTACAAAAAAAAAAATAGATATAACTTATTTTAATGTCACATTGCTATTAGTGTTAAATCTAATTTAAACCAGTTTTTACTCTATCACGCTCATCCTTTTTATCACAGAATATTGTTTCTACCTAAAGTGAGTATGTATGTGTATGTGTGTGTTAGGAGACCAGGTAAGTTCAAATTTTAACAGTTGACTTGAAACTTACAGATTAAGTAGATACTTACTCTTGACAGAGGAAATAGGCTTGAGTATTTAAAATACAAACCATTTAGTTATGGCTCCTGTGCTATAACAGTCAGTGTCAATAGAGTCTACAATTTCTTCACCAGTTGCCTCATTTGAGTGACAGTAATTGAGTTTGCTAAAGCTTAGAAATATTATATCAGTGTAATGGAGCCCTCTCACTTCACTTTGCCTGTTGTTTCTTACTGCTGCTCAAGATGATGAATATTAAGGAATTTTTTTTTTGTTGTTGTTGTTGTTCTTTTACATGAAATTTCTACTTTCAATTCATTGAGTTTTAATTCGTGGAAGTCAATAGCATTTATCAGGACAATGGTATAAGTGAACAATCAGTAACATAATGAGTCATTTTATCAGGCTTGAAAAATAACATATTTGTCTTAAAATTCTTATATACATGTTTTATCACATAATACAGAATTGAGAAATGTAACTACAAGATCAACATTATAGAGCATCTTAAAAATGAAAAGATCTCACCAAATGACCATGATTTCTTGATTTATGGTGATGGGCACATCCATGTATTATAGTATATTAATCTTTCATTGTGGACATTTAGCTGATTACATTTTATTGAATAAAAATAAATTTACTGTCTATGGGTGCATTTATAATTATATGGCAACTTGAATTAGAACATTTTTTTCATGAGCTACTTTCTGTCATCACTTTTTGATTCTCCTCATCCAAATATTCTAATACCTAAACGGTGTCTACTCAAAGTTAAAGAATAAAGGGAGTGTGCATATTCTACTCTCATTACTGATGAATCACCAAAGGGAGTTCTGTCACATTAAAATATCTAAGAGATAGATAGACAAGTATAGACTTAAATATGGGTTTAAATTTCTCCTGTCTTTCTCAGTTTCATAAAGTGTATTTTGTTCTAAATGGCATAAAATTAGGTGAAGAATGTCATTCTAAGGAATTAATGGTTACATAAATAAAGCAATAAATGTTTATTAATGCCATTTCCTTATGCATTCAATTTTATGCTATAGAAATATCTTCATTCAATCTCATGTAATACAATAGTTGTGTAATATGAATTTCAAATGTTTCAAACAATTAAATCATTATTTATTCCACCATTTCCCAAACAATGAGTATCCCTGTTCTTAGTCCCATACAATTTTGTATATCTTCATAGAGCTTATTATTAATTGAAATTCACTTTCCATTTATTATTTCTTGATGTGTATTTATATACTTCTAGGTCATTGCTCCTTGAGGGTAGGGACTGTGTATGGGTTTTTAACACTTATAGCCCAAATGTTATGAGCCAAAATGAAAGCTCAATAAAAGTTGATGAAAGGGTGAGTGAGTACATGAATAAATGAAAATATCGTTTAAAAAAAAAGAGAAACATAGATTTAGGGATGTCATTAAGAATGATATTTTTTTTTTGTTTATATAGCAACTCTCATTTATAATAAATAAGTGTTAATTTATCCTTAATTTTGTCAAGATGTTCAAAAGTAAGATCTTTTAGCAACTGGTTATTTTCTTTGTCTAAAGCTGGCAAATTCTATTTTATTGTCTATGTTTATATATAAACATATATTGGAAAAAACTATGCCCATTTGTTTACTTTTTAGCTACAGCTGCTTTTTAGCAACAATAACAGTGATGAATAGTAGCTGCAAAACAGCAGTCTGGCCTCCAAGGCTTGAAATATTTACTATCTTGTCTTTAGTTATAAAAAAAAAAAAGAGACTGAACGTTATTGTTCATGTTTACCTACCTGTGCAAATAATATTTCAAAGCAAGTAATTCTAAATTTTTTCATGTACTCCCAAGTTTTAGGATTTGTGAATTATTAATATTGAAATTTAGATTTTTTGAAATAAATATTATTCCAAAATAACTTTCTAAGTGCATTGTTTTATATGTTGATTAATAAGATTAATATCATATCAAAAGAATTCAATGAATTATTTTGAGTTATAAATCCATATGTCTTAGGGTTACATGTTCACTTCCCTCTGTGTATAAACCTTATCTCATCCATCACCAACATTGAACCATTTTTTCATCATGTTGATAGACTTTACCCTTCTCTCCTAGTTCCCATCCCTTCTGATAACCACTGCATTTTTCAAAGAATCTAAAGGTTATTTTTATTGTGATTTGTTTGTTCATTTCGTTTGGTTATTTATAGCCCATAGATACACGAGAGAAACCATTTGATACTTGTCTTTCACTTTCTGGTTTATTTGACTTAGTATAATCACATCTTGCTTCATTCATGTTGTTCCAAAAGCTGAGATTTCTATTATAATAGTTGAGTGACTTTTCATTGAGTATATATGTGACAGTTATTTCATCACTCACCCATTCATGGGCATTTATGTTAGTTTCATTATTTTAAAATATATTATCTTTAAATATATTAACATTTGACTTGAAACGTACAGACTAAGTAGATACTCTTGACAGAGGAGCTAGGCTTCAATATTTAAGAGTATTTAAGATGCAAATCATAATTAGTTGTGACTTAGGTTTTGTGAATAATGCTATTATGAGCATAAATCCTTTCAAATTGAATTTTTTTTAATTTTTTTTAAGATTTATTTATTTGCGCATACAGAATTGGGTACAGGCCAGGGGTGCAGGGGTGGTGAGAGAATTCAACAGAGACAGAGTGGGGAGCAAAACAGGCAGATGGATGAAGTACACTGGTGAGGGGAGCAGCAGGCAAGTCAAGAGAGGCCTGCTGTGGAACCATGTGGATCACCTCCAGCACAGACGGGGATCAAACTCATGCTGAAGTGGCTTTAGCTTCTTAGTATTGTACTTTAACCCATTGCACCACCAGGGAGGGCCCTGAAACTGAAGTTTTCATAGATCTTAGATAATATCTAGGAGAAGTATTACTGAATTATATCGCATTTCCACTTTTTTTTTTTTTCAAAGACTCTCCATATTATTTTCCATATGGGCTCCACTAATTTACCTTTCCACCAGAGTGAATGACCATTCCTTTTTCACTTTTGCAAATATACTATTTCCAGCATTTTTTTAAAAGATTTATTTATGCATACAGAACTGGGATACAGGCCAGATGTTCAGGAGAGGTGAGCAGCTTGACCCAAGACAGAGTGCTATACAGGAAAGGTCTTCTTCCCCCTGTGGGTCACCTCCCTGGCAGGGGATGGAACTCCTACTGAAGGGACTGCTATAGGCCAGCTTCCTAGTGCTCTGTATTAACCCTTTGTGCCACCAGGGAGGGCCCTGTTTCCACTCTTTTTAATATAGACCATTCCTACAAGTGTGAGGTGATATCTCAATATGGTTTTGATTTGCATTTTCCTAATAAGTGAAGTTGGACACTTTTTTTATGTGTCTGCTAGCATTCTGCATATTCATTTTAGAAAACTGTGTATTTAAATATTCTGCCCTTTGACTGGGTCTTTTGGTTTTCCTGTTGAGTTCTATGAATTCTATGTAAAATTGTCAAATGCATCATGGTGTTGATGATCATAATTCTCATTTATTTCAGATGAGATATAATTGCAGCAGTATATATGGTGCAGACTTAAAGGATCACACATCCTCAGATATCAATCATCATATTACATTCAATCACAAGGCACCCATAGTCCATTTGGATATGGGTCCTTGTCAGAGGTATAAGGCACAAATAACTTTTCCAAACAGTACATTTTCTACCTTTTATTATTTTTTTTGATGATTTACTTGCCTTTACCATGATTTTTTTCTGTACCTTTCAGTTTCAGATCCTCAGTTGTGAGTCAGTTTTTGTATGTGGTTTTAAATAATTATCATGTTTCTTTATTTTCTTTCTTTTTTTGACATGTGATTTTCCTTGCTTGCCAGAAGTTTTTTGAAGATTTCCTTTCTCATTTCTGTGGTCTCATCTACTTATTTGATTAACTGTCTATAGATGTGGCTCCTTCTATTTTTTTTTTTTCTGTTCTACTGATCTATATGTCAGCTTTTCTTTCAATTTCTTTCTGTTTGGATTATTACTTTATAGAATAAGTTAAAGTAAGGGATATATATGTCATATGTCATCATTTCTCTTCTTTGTTGGCAGGATTGTTTTGACTTTAGGGCCTATTGCAATTCCAGATAGATTTTAGAATTGTTTGTCCTACATCCTTAAAAAAATCCATTGAGATTTTTGATATGGGTAGTATCGAATCTGTAAAGTATTTTATATTATATGTCTATTTTAGTAATGTTTGTTCCTCCAGTTCATGAACAAGAAGTATCTTTCCACTTCTTTGTGTCTTCTCTGATTTCCTTTCATATTTTACAATTTCAGTTTATAAGATTTTAATCCCTTTTGCATTGTTATGTTATTTTTGATGTCATTCAATAGATTTCTTATTTTTCATTTTTCTTTCATTTAATTCAGGATGTGTGTATAGAAATAAAGCATGTTAATTATATTTTCTACAATTTTTTCCAGTAGTTTTTTTTTTTTGTGGAGTCTGCAGTGCTTTCTATGAAAATATCATGTTATCTGAATATAATAATTCTAACAATAACATTATGAGCCATCTGAAAGGAATTTTTTTCTTGAAATATAGTTTTAAAAATAACAAAACTGAAAAAATGACAAATACATAAGTCATACATTAATATATGCAGTGTATCTGGCCAGAAAAATGCTATGTTTGATGCATGTATTTGATCAAATACTGCATGATTAAAGTATGAAAATTACATAACAAATTGTGTAACCACATCAAATAAACTATAACTATGCTACTATTTCTGTGATGGGAAAAGAATAGAAAAATCTTTAGAAGAAAATTATTATTTTTCCTATTGACATTTATTTTTACATATTATTATGTTTTGTGCTTATATAGTTATTCTTTCTTTTTTAAAATAGTTTTATTTATTTGCGAATATAAGAGCTGGGTTGCAGGTCAGAGATGCAGGGGTGAGAAGAATGGGGAGCAGAATAGGTAGATCTACTGAAAAGCACTGCTGAAGGAGCAGCAGGTGCTACAGAAGATGTCTGCTGTACCATGTGGGTTACCGCCTTGGTTGGGGATTGAACTTCTGCTGTAGTGGCTGTGGACAGCTTCATAGTGCTGCACTTTTACCCCTTGTGCTACCAGGGGTGGCCCAGTTATTATTTTCAATGTGGATTGAATATATCTTTATATTGGTTTTTACAATTGATATGACAGAAAATGATTTTTTTCTAAAATAATTCTTACAATTGAGTGTGGACAGTCATCTGTGTATAATGCATTAGATGATGTTAACTATAATCAAAAAGAAAATCATAGGATGTTAGAGATAAAAATAAGTTGAATTCAATTATATTACAGAGAAAAACATTTAAAGCATAAATATGATTAAGTGAACTTCCTATAAAAACATTAATTACTAGTAGCTAAAATTGAACTGTACTTAAAGATTACTATAAAGCTGTAAGGTGATCTTACAACAAATACCATTACCCATTGTTCTCAATTTAGGAGTAGATGTAGAGGAGAAGTGTTTCATAACTAGTTATTCTGTCTTATCTATAAAGATAAGCAGTTTTGGGGGGTTTCTAATTTTAATAGACTAATATGATTATTACTGTATTATGATAAACGGTTATGAAGATGCACTAAAATCTACTGATTAGATGCAAAAATATACTGTATGATCATTATTTCAATTTATATGTATGCCTTTGAAGTGTCATGATTTGGGGACATTTTAGCCTTTCTACTATCTATACTTTATTTCATGGACAAATACATAGTTTCCCAGTTAAAAGTTGTGGATTTATCTTCTACTTTGTTTCATTTATAATGCTAGGTTTTTGTATTTGTATTCTGTTCAATTCTTTGAAGCATTTCTTGCAATTAGACATTCTGGATGCCAGCATCTTATGACCCTTGCTCATCCATTTTAATTCATTTACTAACTAAAAAAATAGTAATGCTGAAAAGTTTTTTTTTCTTCCTTTTCTGATTGTGCTTCCTTTGCACCTATCTTGTTAAGGATATTTTGGTCTAGCTCATTTATCTTATCAAGAAATGTATTCTCCTTAGTTTGTATCTGCATTCTTCTCTCTGATCTTCTCCGGTTGCCAAGCACACTTACGTGGATTGCTAATTTACTTTACTAACTCAGTGCTTCTGGTAGTTGGGATGCCCAAAAAACTGACTATTTGGACATGCTAAAATGAGTATTATGATTTTTGACAGACATGAAAGGCTATAAGAAATAAATTAACCAGTAGTATAACTGTTAGTACCTAGTGTAATACATTTTGTGCTGTTGTAACAGTGTTCTTTAAGTGTCAGCAAGTAAGATTGTGTTAATACTAAAATTTAGGAATTACTAAGCAATTGAGTTATAGCCTTCATCATTGTGTGGCCAGTAAGACTGAAAAACATCTAATAGGTCTATAAACAACAGCAAAACACAACACAAAGCATAACATTTTATTCTCATGAATATTATGGGAAAATAAATAATAGTAGAAGACATAAGAATAAACTCTCAAAATTTAATGACTGTTAAATTCTAAGTCCAATGCAATAAATTAATGAATCACTACATTGTGTGTTAAATGTACACTTTTTACTAATCATATTCATTAAAAAAAATAACAAAACATGCACCTTCCCTGACCCTCACTATTTATATATTAGATAATTTTTGCCTATGTATTTTTAGCATATCCCAAAATTGCAAGGGAACTTTTTTATTGAAAAATTTTCAGTATTTATTAGAAAATAAATTATTCAAATTCAATAGAGTCAAGTATTTGAAATACTTTGTCAGGGAGTGCATTTAAAGGAAAAATCAATCTCTCTCCAGAAATTAATGACTTTTGCTTCTGATATAAAAGCCAAAATATGGAATACATGTGACTGAAGATATATAAAAATACTATAATATTAAAGGAACAATGTTTTTTTTAATTAAATAATATCATCCATGTAATAGAGGCTTCAATTCTGAGATTCAAATCACTGTATACACCTATTTGCAAATTTCCTCATGTTAAAATTCAGAAAGAGTACCTCTGAATGGAAGCTTAATGTGTGCTGAGAAGTTTCCATTATTGAGAACATAATTACCATATACAGTGCCTTGCCCGGTTAATAATGCAAGAAAACTAAATGAGAGGGCTGCAATGAGAGGTGGTCACAGTTTTAATGACTGCATGCAAGAGATTTCATAAATCTCCACTAAAATAAAAGGCTACCTCCTGGAAGTGAGCAGCATTAAAGTTTGGAAGTGCTGGCAGAACTGATTATAGACAAATTGGACTCGTATATTCATGCATACCCCCTTTTAGTGTATTTTTCCTTTTTACATTTAGAAAGATACCTATCACATTACTTGTACCATAACTCAGAAAAGGAAAATGAAATGCAGATTCAATTTTCATTTCACACCTAATTTGTCTCTTCATCTCTATAGAAAGATAAAAAGATATAAATAGGTATATATATATATATACGTATAACATGTGTGCATATATACCATACACATATATATTGTACAATATACCCATACACATATATATTAAGTTTGTTTTTTTTTCATTTTATATATGAAAAGAATATTTGAATGATACCATGTGTTGAACAATTAGTGCTTTTTATTTAATATATTCTTTAGAATGATGGCAGGCATATGCATAATCCTTGCCCCTAAAATAAATATAAGCATTCAAATTCTAGGAATAATCATGTTCATGAAAATATAGATGCAGATGTCTGATAACTAAGTGCTGTAATTGCCTTATAATTAACTTTTCATTTAAGAATAGAGAAAATACTATTTTTTTTGGTTGCAAATAACACTAATAGATTTCATGAATGGACTTTTCTACCAGAGTGTAGTGTTGGAAGTAGAAATTAGTGTAGGCATTTTTATACATGCAGAAATCTCATACAGGAAATTACATGCTTACCAAAGCATTGCCAGGACTCTGAAGGAACAGTTTCTAAGCTAAGTCTCCTAATAATACTTCTGGACCTGTACAAATTGACCAACTCTGGGAATGACTTTGATGCCAGGTTGGAATTTGGCCAGAAACAAGAGTCTCTGCTTTTGCCAACACAGCCCAGTATGAACAGGCTGGCAAATGGGCTCTAACTCAGCAGTCCATGGAGGAGACTGATCAAAGTATTCATCCTTTGCTTGACCATGCTGAGGAAGCTGAAATTTGAAATCTCGCCTTTTATTAACATCATTTGCCAGCAATAATAGCCAAAAGCCACAGGAAGATGGTGACTATTTAACTCTTGCCTTTCAAATCTCTCTGTAACTATGTGTATAAAAATGGTAGGGCCAAATTTGAATAAAGGGCCTTAGCTGGAAAGAGTCTGGCAGATGTTAGTTTTAGATTTCAACATTATAGTAAATGAAGGTTTACATAAAATAATGGATTAGGTAGTTAGCATAAGCTCAACATAGGAATAAAATATTTTAAATATTGCAACACACTAATATTTACTCTCTGAATTTATATATAATCAAATCTGACAGTGTACTTTATTCAGACAAGAACAATTATTCTGATGGAGAAAATTTGATTAAAAAATAAATTGGGGCCTTCCCTGGTGGCGCAGTGGGTTAAAGCACTGCACTAAGAAGCTTAAGCCACTTCTGCATGAGTTTGATTCCCGCCTATCCTGGAGGAGATCCACATGGCGTGGAAGACCTCTCCTGACCTGCCCGCTGCTCCCCTCA
>NW_004567113.1:27241377-27245382 GCF_000260355.1 Condylura cristata | reverse complement strand
CTGGTGAATCCTCTCACCCTCCGCATCTCTGGCTTGTACCCCAGTTCTGTATGAATAAGTAAATAAATCTTAAAAAAATAAATTGAATAAATTTTCTGAAGAAAAGTTAAAATGTAGCTATGCAAAAATATGGATATCTGAAAATATTGTTAAATTTGATAGAGGCAAGTTCAATATATATTGGTATCAGGAACAATTGTTGGTCATGGGAAAATTAAAAGTCAAACTGAGACCACTCATAATTAATGTAATTTTCCAAATGTTCACCATATTAAATTTACAAGGTAGTGACATTCATGGAGGTGTAGAATGGTGTATTTTAACTAGACATTCACAATTTGATTTTATCATAATATTCCTTTTGGAACTGAATACGTCTATAAAAATTATTTTATATGTTGTAAAAACTCAACAGTTTAACACAATACAAACATATTACAATGTTGTAGGTTAGAAATACAAGTCCCTGTGTTAAATGAAGGTGAAGGAGTAACTGCATTCCCTTCTGAAGGCATTAGGGGAGAGTCTATCTCCTTTAGGCTTTCCAGTTTCTAATGGATTACAGAATTTTTGATACCCTTTCTGTATTTTCAAAGTCAACAATTTGCATCTCTATATACCTGCTCTTTCTGTAAGTCACATCTCACTGTCTATTTTACCCCGCCTCGTCTACATTTAGACACACCACATGTGCTAACATCTAGAAAATGTTCCCATCACCAGGTTTGTATCCATAATCACAACTGTGGTGTCCTTTTGGTATGTAGAGAAGCATAATCACAATTTCTGAATATTGGGAACTGAGCATCTTTGGGTGTCTATTGCTCTCTGTTGTATCTGTTAAAGTAATAACGATTGAAATTTCTTATGCAGAGAATAATCCTTGGGTATAATCTAACTTAATTTCATACAAGATGAGCTACTGTTGCATGTGCAATGAAAGGGCCACATTTTAATACATCTTTTTATTATACTGGAAATTCATATCTTATGATTTTTTTTTTTTTCCATCAACAATGTACAGTTTAGGTCAGTATTGTTGGAACACTCTAAAAGTGACTTTTCCTCATAGTAATAATTACATGTGAATGCTTTTATTTGATGTGCTTTTTTAAAACAATATTTTACTTATTTATGCATACAAGAGCTAGGTTGTAGGCCCAAAGGTGCAGGGTGGGGGAGAGGGTTATGAGACAGAGCGGAGAGCAGATAAGGCAGATCTACTGAAATGCACTGCTGAGGGGAGAGTCTGCTGTGCCATGTGGGACAGCTCCCTCGCTGGGGGGGAATATTCAGGCTGCAGTGGTTGCTGATAGCTTCTTGATAGTGCTCAGACTTACCTTGCACCCTGGACAAGGTAGGTCCTGAATATTTAAATGATTTCATTAACAAACATAAATGTGTATATATATTATGAAAGCTATTTAAGTATTAATGAACTCCTAAATTATTTTTAAAACTAATTGTAGTTTAATGTAGCAATTGGATCTATATACTCACTACCTTAGTGATTAGAATCTCCTTCTTTCAAAATGCTTTAAAATGTGACTTTTACCCACGTCAGTACTGTTGCATCTCCTTGTGGATATTAATTTAAAGAAAACTAACCTGAAGGTGGTTTCCATTTGAAAGAGAATGTCAGTTAAGGCGTGCAGTATAGAAGTTATAATTTTGGTGGAAAGAAAGTCTTTACTGGTGACAGAAATATAACACATGAATGTGATGGCAGAGATTAAACAGGGACATGTAATAAGCCTTGCTTAGTATGTGTAAAGTGATAAAATGCAGACGTATGACCAAAATATCAAATTAGGCATAGATACAAAGAATCCACACACAAAGTGCAATTCTCAGAGGAGGTGGAAGAATACCTGTGTAGTTCACATATCTGTCAAAACAGATTAAGAATAGTAGTGCTGCTGTGAGTCGAGCTTCCACAGGCCTCACCAGCCTATGGGGCACCATTAACAGGGATGACCTACATTTCTTTGACCCTTCCCCGCACTGGTTAGTGTAGAACATCAACCTCCCTCCTGGTGCCTGTTCTTTTCACCTCAGTATTTTGGATTTCCTAGGCTGACTCATGTGTGGAACAAGTCCAGAGAACAGTATTCTCTGACAGCTGCCACTTCTGTTGGCACAGTTACTCTCACTACTTACTGAGGATAAATGCACTGGCGAAATTCCTCTGAGGACACATCTCCCTGGTAGAGAACGATGCCTGCACCATTCTGTTTACGGAAGACCACACCAGGGATGAACCAGAAATAACACTGAAGCCTCTACTAGAAGAAAATGGAAGCATTTCCTACTTCTTCAATGTTGAAGCTGTTTGAAAGTGATCAAGCCCTATAGTTCAGGTCCAGCACTTTGTTGTACACTTCACTTTCTTTGCTGCCAGTCCTGCCTTTACCTTGGATTTGGATGGGAAAGGGACAAATGACTGATTTCTTCAAATTCATGTTATCTCCTCTATCTGGCAATCAAGACATTCTTCTTCAAATACTGTCCTTTTTGCCTGTGAGTTTTTTCACTTCCAATGTGACTGTAGAGGAGAGGCTCAAAGCTTTAGGAAAGTGGACATCTGCTTTTACTTCCCTACTAAGTCATGAGATAGACACAGATACTTCAAAATGCAGCTTAGACCTAAGCTGAAATTTATATTCATTCACAACACATATTGGTTTTAATATCAGAGCTGTTGCCCAAATCATTCAACAGACACAGAAATAACTTTAAATAATTGAGTAAATGTCATTGATTAGAAAGGGTGCAAATAAAGCTAACATATATTAAATTGATATAGCAGGTCTTGGGGGGAAAGAACATTCATATAAAGACCGTAAACAACAGATTCCCTAGTTTGTTAGGAGAGGTTCTAGGATATCTGTGTCTGAACAATTAACAGGCATTTCTAAACTTCACCCTTTTCATCCAGTCTTGTTCTGTTTTGTGATCATTCTGCAGAATCTGGACACATTTCTAAAATGGTGCTGTAGTGAGGGGATTCTGTGGAATAGATGTTATCTCTAAGAGCATTACTGCAGCGATTTTCCCTTCTGATATTTCTAGCTTCTTCCCTGAAGAACATGGCCCCCTGAAGAACAAGGCCTGTCCATTTAAATGTAATACATACATCCTTTATGCATGAAGTTTAATAGGAAAATAAAGGCTTGTCAATCACAAATTCCTTAAGAAAGGTAATAAGATTTTAAACTAATTGAAAAGTTCATTAACTTTGATATTAATGTAGGATATATTTATGTATCACTGGAGGTTTAAAAAGTGAAGTCACATATTGGAACAAAATAGTGGTTATTCTAAGTAATTCAAAATCTGGTATCACATTTTAGATAGTAGTGTGACTTAAAACAGTTTGCTTTTTTTCAGAGTAAGTTTGCTATTCGTTTGTTGATGTTTTATTTTAACACGTATTGTTCACAGGTCCAACCAGAAACCACTATTCAACATAAATTGAATTAAGATTAAATAGCTGAACAGTTACATTCATTAAATTTTTTATTGAAAACTACACTAATATTTATGTTATACTATATAGCATTGATATATTTTAATTTAGTTATAACAAGTTTGAAAAAAGTGAATTTAAGTTGGGTACAGTAGAAATAGTTCAAGATTGAAGATCTTACAAATAAGTCCTGTCACATCTCTTCAGAAAAAATGTAGATACGGGCAAATTTTTTGGGGAAGGTCATTTTGTTAGCATGCATAATTTCAATTAAATAATTGTATTACTTTCTGTGGATGAGTTTATCAAGGATAAGGAATACCTTTAAACTATGGTCCCATCAACATTTTAGAGAGAACAGAAAAAAGCAATGAACAATATGAAAAAATATATATATGAATGGAAAGTTAAATATGTAAATGTTTTCTATATGCAATATACAGGACTTTTTAAAAATTCATTTATTTATGCATACAGAACTGGGGTATAGGCTCGAGGTTTGGGGGGTGAGAGGATTCACCAGAGACAGAGAGGGG
>NW_004567113.1:27223153-27240356 GCF_000260355.1 Condylura cristata | reverse complement strand
ACGAAGTACACTGCTGAGGGGAGCAGCGGGCGGGTCAGGAGAGGTCTGCCACGCCATGTAGTCAGCTCCGGGGCAGGCGGGAATCGAACTCATGTGGAAGTGGCTTTAGCTTTTCAGTGCTGTGCTTTACCCCTCCACCAGGGAGGGCTCAAGCTAGGAACTTTTATTGAAATGACTGTAAACATACTCATTTCTGAATATGGGACATTATTTGAAATTTTACCCATAAACGTCCCTTTTCTCTTTAATATTGCCCTCTGACAGCCATTGTTTCTAATGAGAAGTCAGCCATTGGTTTTACTGAGATTTATTTGAAAATGATAAATCATGAATTACTTATTTTACTATTGATTGTTTCAGAATTTTCTTTTTCCTTTTCCTTTTGAAAGTTTTATTTTAGTGTATATGACTGACTCCTCTATCTGATTGAACATTATTTAGATATGTAGATGAATATGGGGTCTTGGTAATTATTTCTTCTAATATATTATCAGTTCTATTTTGTCTCTCTTCTATGGCTTCCATGACAATCATCCCAGTTTGAAAGCATCACATAGATTTCTATCCCCTGTTCATCTTTTCATCAATAATTTTTCTTTTTCTTTTAAAATGTAACAAGTGTTAATGATCTGAGTTCATAATTGTTGAATTTTTCTTTTGCTTCAAATCTACTGAAACTCACTAGTGATTATTTTCATTAAAGTTGTACTTTGATTTCGTACATTCATTAACGTTATATTATTTTCCACTCTCCTATTACTTTGTTTTGTTTTTTAACTTTTAGTCTCCAGTGATTTTCTCTATTTGAAGAGGCATTTTTGAAGTAAATCTCTCTAATTCTTTAAAGGCTGTTCCTTTGGTTCTTTGAATATATTTATAAAAACTTTTTTGAAATTTTTATTATGTGTGGTAATTGTCCTCTGAGAAATCCCAAATGATTGTTTGTGTTCTTCTCATGTATAAACCCACTCTCCTACCTCCTTGTTGCTTTTGTTCTTATTTCTTTTTTAAATGTATTTTATTTATTTTCACATCATTTTCATTTTGTGCATCTTTTCATCTCAGTTGTAATCTCCATGGACTTCCCACCACCACTTCACCCATGTGCCATTACCAATGTTTGCTGTTCTCTCCCTACCCCAGTTTTGATCCTATTCCCCTCTCCTCTCTATAAAATATCTCTGGTTTATAGTTGTTCATTGTTTTTGTTTTTTTAATTTATTACAATTGATTTTTTTTTCCTGATCTCTTATGCTCATGCTGTGAGTGAAATCCTCTGACACTTTTTCTTTCTGGTTTATTTCACTAAGCATGTTCCATTCCAGCTACATCCATGTTGCTGCAAAAGGCATGATTTTATTTTTTTGATTGCTGAGTAATATTACATTGTATATATGTGCCACATCTTCTTAATCCAGTCATCTGTTTTTGGGCATTTGGGTTGATTCCATGTCTTCCCTGTTGCAAATAGAGCAGCAGTAAACATGGGGGTGCTGATTTTCTTTTGAATCAATGTTTTGTGTCCTTTGGATAGGTACCTAGGAGTGGGATTGCTGAGTCATATGGGAACTCCATTTTTAGCAGTTTGAGCAACCTCCAGAGGGCTTTCCATAGTGGTTGTATCAGTTTGTATTCCTACCAGCGGTGTGGGAGAATTCCTTTTTCTCTACATCCTCACCAGCATTTGTTGTTGCTATTTATTTTAACATATGTTATTCTCACTGGTATGAAATAACATCTCATTGTGGATTTAATTTGCATTTATCTTATTACAAGTGATGTCTCTGGTGAACCCTGTCCCCACTCCTGCATCTCTGGCTTGTACCTGAGTTCTACATGCATAAATAAAAAAATAAATCTTAAAAAAAAGAAGATCTCAAATATAGTCTTTTAATTGAAACATATAATTTATGCTATTTATGCACTAGGACCTTGCTTACTCTGATAGTACAAACCTTAAAAATAATGTCCATGTTGATCAATACAGATTAAATTTATAAATCATATCAATATAAAATGTATTTATATGTGGTTGTGTACATTTTACTCTGAATTCAACAAAAAAATAAGGGAATGATAAGTGATTTATTGGGTCAATCTTCAGTACTGAAAATTATATACAGTTGACATAAGTATAGTCACTTTATAAAGAATTAAAGGATAGATTGTTATGATACAGGTTTTCAGTATTTCAGAGTTTAGGCATTTTTATTTAGCAATGCATGGGGAAGGACAAGGAGATCATTTAGTTCAGCCAACTTATTTTACAGATAAGAAAATTGTGAGCTCAAAATTTCACAAGTTAATCTGATAAACGTTGTATATATAGTTTTCTAACTTGTGTTTAATAGTGTGTCCTCTATATTTTGTTCAATTTCTTATATAGTCAATGACATAAAAAAACATTAATTTTTAAAGGTCAGCTAATAAAACCTATATTAACTTAAGCTTTAACTATATGTGACAATAACAATAATATTTTATATAATGTTGTAAACTTGTAAATATTTTATATTAGGGAGATATTTGTGATTTTCAAGTAACTTTTATGGTTAATTCTAAATTAATATTTGAAATAATACAAGATAAATGAAAATGTATATTCTCCAGTTTTTTTGAAAAACAAATAAAATTAGTCCATCAACATTGGTTGAGTATATAATATTCAAGAGGCATGATGCAATGCATACAAAAATCAAGCTAGAGAGATAAGTGAAGTTTATATCATGAATGGTTTTGTGATATACTCCAAATTTTAATTTTCCCAAAAACTGTGAGTTGTTCATAGTTGTTCAAAAAGGCATAACAAAGATTAGTATTGCATTTATATAGATTATTTAGGCAAATTCAGAGTGAGGTATATTGGAGAACAAAACAAACAAACAAACAAAAAAACTAAAAGCAAGAAAATAGTAGAATTAGCACAGATAATTTAATGGAGTTTATGAGGGAGTTATTTGTCAATGAGAAACAGAGGGGAAGGAAAAAATTCAAGTGATACTAAGCAAATAAAATGCTAGACTTTTATGATAAGTAATGAAGAATAAGCCATTGATGTCTGGTATTAGCTATTTGAATGGTAATATATTTATGCTTAGTGAAAATAAATAGGATTGAGACTAATTGACAATAAAAATATATTCCACTGTAGACATTGAGTTTTATGTGTATGAAATGCATTTAAATGATCATAAGAATAATTTAAATTTAAGAATATGGGTGTAGAGAAGAAAGTGAAAAAGTGAAAGATAAATATTGAATAGTTTCACTCATCTGTTGAATATAAACAACAACAGTATATATACAGTCAAAATACCACAGAGATAAATCTTGGAATTAGAGAATTAATGTATACTAGAGGGAAAGTTTGGTAGGAGGGGAGAGAAAAGGGAGATAGTGGAGATATTGGCACGAGTGGTTGAAAGGTGAGTGGCACATGTATGCCTGTGGACATTTTAGCTATTATATTCAACTTGTCCACCCTTTTTGTTTCAAAAGAAACTTTTTATATTAGTTTATTCATAGCTAAGCTCCATCAAAGTTTAATACTTATTTCTTTACTGTAGGTGATACTGTAATTGGTGAAATTTTAATTTGTATTTTCTTCTTAGGAATAAACCTAAATAAGTACTACATTTGTTATATGGAAGCACATTTTTAAAAATTAAAATTTAATGTTATTTTTGTCATTGAAATATTTTCTTATGGTAATATGAGAGCTTTTGTCTCATATCACTCTTGATATATTATGGGCTAGAAGAACCTGAATTCTAAATTCCCAGGGTTTGTTTTCACTAGCATATTTTATTCTATAGCATAGGAATAAATTATGTTATGATTCTTATGTAAATTATATCTAATTGGGTTTGATCCATATATTAGCTTTCACTGGGATTGCTTTCAAGTAACTGTAGGAACCATAAAAAAAAAAAAATAACACCCCTGGTACCCTTAGAATAATACTTTGTGCTTCTACCATTGAGAAAAACTTAGATGATATAAATGTTAAATTTGTGCTGTTCGGCTGATAGTGAAACTTAACGAAAGCTGCCATGCTATTAAACTAAAGTTAAAAGAGTAGAGCTGAAGAAATTTCTCTATTGTAAGAGAAATGTGAGCTTTGCAGAAAGTAAATTGGCTTGGAGAAATTCAATGAGGTGCCATCTAAAATGAGTAGATAAAGTAAAGAGAGTGCTTTGTATAACCCGTGAGAAAGCAATTTAGATATTCTTAGTGATAGCTCAGATGTCTGGATGCCTAGAAATAACCTAAATCTGAAACTACTTGAAGGATACTGAACAGAAGAATCTGTCTTATATCATTTTTTTTTGTGTTTATCTTTGCTGATTGATATGTCATCACTGTTAACCACTTATTATTAATTTTATCATTTCATTAAAAATAGTGGAAAAACAAAGATTAAAAATTCCAAATTCATAAGTAGATCCATGCCCAGGGAATTTCTCTTAGGCCTGTCTATTTTAGCATCCTGTTTCAAATAAAGCTGATCTTATTTTAATACAATTACTATCAAATTTATATTCTTTTTTTGAAATTAGGTATCTCTGACCATGTAAACAATTACATTTCTACAATAAAATAAAATAATTTTTTGGTTATATATATAGACATAAAAAATCCAAAACTCTTACTCTTTTATATATTTGTTTATTATCTAATTTAATCCGTACAAACACCTAGTAAGCTAGATACTTCAAACTGCCAAAAATAACAGAACCAAGATCACTGAACTTGTCAAACCAGTAATGAATAGAACTGGGATTTGTACCTAGTTCTCCTTAAGGTAAAAGTCAAATGGATGAATAATTTGATAAAAATAAAATCATAAAGGTATTGGAAAATGCCTTTATAGGCCCTCCGTGGTAGTGCAATGGGTTAAAGCCAAGCACTGCAGGCAAGCCTCAGCCACTTCAGGGCAAGTTCATCCCTGCCCTGGAGGAGACCACCTGGTGCAGCAGGTCTCTCCTGTCTCTCTTGCTGCTCTCCTCAGCAGTGTATTTTGTAGATGGGCCTGTTCTGTTCTCTAATCTGCCTCTAGTGAAGCCTCTCACTGTCCCTGCATAGCTGTCCTTTCCCCCAGTTAGGTATGCATAAATAAGTAAACATAAAAAAAATAAGGAAAATACCTTTATTCTGTTTAAAAAGTATTTATTCTGTTTAAGAATTATTTCAAAAGCATAAAACATACAGCAAGAAAATGTAATGACTGATTGGGCTGCAAAAATCATTTTAAAGACTTGGTAAAAAAGTAAACTACAAAGAAAATTGGTGTCCTGTGTGACAAATAGCAACAAAAGGAGACAACACCAAAAATTAAAATGTTAAATAGAAATGGGGATAGATATTTATACAATATTTATAAGTGAAGAAATACAAATTAATCTATAAAAATATGTGGAATAATAAATAATAAGTATTTAACTACGTGAGTTGTTTTAAACCTGAACCTGATTTTTTTTTTTTATTATTTTTAACCAATGAGGTAGGTAACCAATGAGCTTTGTAAAAAAATGGTATAGTAACTAAAAGAACTAAAGAAAGTAAGTTTGCATTCAAAATGTAGGGAAAAGTTCAAACTTTAAAAACACTGATCAAGGTAAAAACAGAACCAATTATTGACCATTTTTTAAAAAAGCATTCAGTATCTTCAAATATACTGACTGAGTTTACTGTATATTTGTTTATGGTAAACAGCACCAATTTTCTTAAATTGTCAAGTCCATAAAAGTAAGTTTTTTGATAAGGGCTAAACAAAAATTAAGAATAGTTATATAGTTTTTTTTTTTTTTAACAAGCAAACTAGCATATTATGGAAAATACCTGGTATTTCATTGATTTTGGACACTAAAACTAAATGGAGCACTCCAAAATTTATAGTTTGTGTGTTTATCCATAGCAAAAAAAGCAATGAACACACTTTTTCCAAATTAAAAGAAATATTCAAAGTGAATGTCTTGTAACTTTTAAAAATCCCTCCAAAAGTACATAATTAAATTGAAGAAATGAGCCATAAGTTGTAGATTAAGATGGACATATTGGCATTGTCCAATGTATCTAAATATTGGATGTAAGTTCTACATGTCACACCTAAAGATATCGGTTCAGTAAATTTTGTCATATCATTACATGACAGAAACTTTGTTGACTAAAATTTATAATTTCATCTCCTTTCTGGAGATTGCTTAACAAAAAATTGAAATTGAATTTAACAGCACAACTTCATCAGTGTTTTGAAAATATTTATATATCAAGACATAAGAAATCCTGTACACCAAATAATAATCACAATTAATACTGGATATTCCTTGTCTATTTTGCATTGAATTTAGTTGTATTTTTAAGTAAAAGATAAAAGAATGACAAATTTATTACAAAAATATTCTATTAAAACTGTGAAAATAGTTTGAAATAGCACTTCAGAAAATCTAATCTAGGAAAATTTTATTCCTAGTTGGTTTAAATAATAAAATATGTTTTAAATCATTTCTTTTTAATTAGAATCATTTTGAAAACTTCATCCTGAATATGAACATACTTTATAAGGTTAGGTAGTCTTTACCAAAATTAGTGTTTTTGAACATAAAATTTCAAGTTATCTTATGCTCCATCCATAGAGATGCTGTTTTGCTTTTGCAATTTGATGATAATGATGATGATGATGGCAGCAATAATCCCTGTCCTTTGCTGTTACTAGTTAGTAGTTTTAGATTTTTTTTTTGACCTTTCGTTTGCTTCCTTTTTGTGCCCCATAAATAAGGCCATCCTGTATTTATCTTTTTTTATTTCTGAATAATTTTGGCAAACATAATCCCTTTCAGTTTCGTCCTCCTTACAACAAATGACACACATTTGTCTTTTTGATTGCTAAGTAATTTTCCATTCTATAAATATACCACATATTTTTGATTCAGTCATCTGGGGACATTTGGGTTGTTTACCTAACTTGGCTATTTCATGTAGTGCTGAAATAAACATAGGTGTCCAGGTTTCCTTTTGAATTACTATTTTTGTATAATTTGGGTGGATTCCTAGGAAAGGAATTGATGAATCATATATGATAGCTCCATTTGTAGGGTTCTGAAAAACCTCCACAGATTTCCATGGTGGCTGGAGTAGTTATATTGCAATGAGCAGTATGAGAGAATTCCTCTATCCACACATCTTTGCTGGCCTTTGTTATATTGGGTTCTTTTTGTTTGTTTGTTTGCCTTATATTTCTTATATTGGGTTCTTAATGAAGAAAAATGAGGTTTTTGCCTCCTGGGAATATTTTTAAAAGAATAGAGACCTTTTTTGGTCATCAAAACAAAGGAATGGGGATGTTTCTGATATTTGACAATGTGGAAGTCCTGGGTGCTGTTAAATATCCTACAACATTACATGACAAAGAAATTGTTCAGTCCAAACTATTAACACTGTTGACCTTTAAAAATTCTGCTTTGATGTGAATGTAATTTCTTACCTTCATAAATGCAACACACTTATTATTAATCTTTCTCTTTCAATCTTTCTACCATCCCATTTATCACACAGTAGCCAAAACAGCCTCTCTCTAACAAAAAATTTTGAATCTAAGACTTTGATTATCTAAAAAGCATGACATCTGAGAAGTTTTACAAGATTTCTCATGATCTAGTCCCTGCTTAACCTTAACTTCTATTTTAATCATTTTCCATTTGCATACTAACTTTTACCCACTGAAGCAATGTCCATTTTTTGAACATTCACCCTCTCTCTTCACTGTTTGGCTTCCAGCATTTTATGACTATTCAGCCTCAGTCTGATACTATGATATTCCAGTGTCACATCTTTCCCTCTTAGTATAGTTACCTGCCACTAAAACATAACATGTTGTAGTCAAGAATAAGTATGAGAAACTTATTCACAGGCATAACTATTTGAACTCTAAAACTTTTTACATTTTCTACTTTAAATGTTTGATAAGTATGTGATTTCATTGGTCTTGCTTGTGTAACTGATTTAATTAGTGTATGCATGTGGTCACCTCCGGGGCAGGCGGGAATCGAACTCATGCAGAAGTGGCTTCAGCTTCTCAGTGCTGTGCTTTAACCTGCTGCACCACCAGGGAGGGCCCTAGTGTACTATAAGAATTTTGAGGGAAAATTGTTTCCCCTTTTCCTCTGGCACTGGAACCTGGATTCACTCTACCATATACTGGCAAGGGAAGAGGCACTTCCTTCATCCATAGGCTCTACAGGGATCAGTGTGGATGCCGGCAAACACTAGGTATATTTTGAGAGTCTTATATAAGTGAATACCATAGTTAAGAAGTTATAAAATGTTAGAGAAAAAGATGGCAGGTGTTGAAACACATGGGGATTCCTTCTGTTAAATTTTGTGTGAAAAGAAAAAGAAAATCAGAAAACAATATTTGGTGATATTTGCTGGCTTAGAAAAGTAGGAAATGATACTCTTTCCCTTCACCTTGTTTGATGTAAAGATGTTAACATGGTAAAAAATACATTTTTTTCTAAGGTATTTTCATGTTTAAGAAAAATCAATAGTGTACCATTTGTAAACCAGAAGGTAGTGATGTGTTGTTAAAAATGGTAATATTTCACTTACAAAACAAATATAATACAAGTTTTTCTTTCATTATTCCTTTTGATTTTTGTTGACACTTCTTTGTAACTTCTCTTAGATTATTTTTAAATCCTTTTATCTATTCTGTCCTATTAACTTCATAAAATGTTGTACACTTCTTTTTTCATGATACTGTGGAAATAAATATCTTAAAATGATATGTCTGCAATTCCCATCTCATTTTTTTTCTAGTTTACCATTTTCATATTTAATTTACATGAAAAAGGACTCAAACAGATTTTATTCCTTGTTGGCCCTCCCTGGTGGCACAACAGGTTAAAGCACAGAACTGTGAAGCGATGACATCCAATGCAGCACAAGTTTGATCCCCAGCCAGGGAGGTGACCCACATGGCATGTTAGAAATCTACTGATTTACCCACAACTCCCCTCAGCAGTGTATTTCAGTCCATCTGCCTGTTTTTCTCCCCACTCTGTCTCTGGTAAATCCTCTCCATCCTCTTACCTCTGGCTTGTACCCTAGTTCTGTATGCATAAATAAATAAATTTTAAAAAGAAAAGATTTTACTCCTCGTAAAAGACTTCCCACATGTAAATTTGAATTTCTGTAATTCTGTTGCTTCTTTCACTTATCCACAGTAAAAATAGCTGCTTTTAAATGGGAGAAAGAAATAAGCTTTTATCTTATTGACATATTGAAAAGAGGACACAAAATGAGTTCGTTTGATTATTTGTCATTTTCAGAACAAAGTAGAAGTTCAATTTCTCTAAACAACTAAAACAAAGCACATCTAAATGATTGCACTTAACTTCTTATAAAATTATTCCCAAGATAGAAGTAAGTACTTGCAGAGTTCTCACAAAACCCAGAGAAGCAGTATTTGTCTTATACAACTCAAATACTTTGTATTTATCTTTTGTATTATTGTCTATTAGAAATGTATGAAGATATTAGCTTTCAGTAAAAAAAAAGAGCAATTAGATATTTGTAACAAAAGTACTTAAAATTGCAGCTGCCTTTTAAAAATGGCCAATTAAAAAATAACAAGTGAGCTACATTCTAATTTTATCCTATTTAAGAAGGAATTTATTTAATGATATTCATAAGTGATCTATCTAATGTGAATTTAGATTATTTTAGGGGACGAATGTGATACTGGAAAGAAAATTATTTTTTGAAGTTATGTGCATTTGCAATATGAATTACAAGTGAGCACACTTGTCAGAAATACAAAATAAAAGATGAAAATCAAATAGTTTGGATATAGTTTGGATATGATATAGTGTAAATTTTGGAGCTTTAGATATTTTAATATTCTTTCATTCTTCCCTTTGTATACTAGATGTTGAGGATACAAAGAAAGACAAAATATATTCCTTACCAGGAGGAGGTTATTTTATGGTGAAGAAAATGTTAATTTGCAAAAACTGAGACAAAATACATCATATTTTATAATAAAAGTTTTTGTGAATGCTGATGGAGTGCAGACTAAAGAACTATTACTTTTATTCCCATGGGAAAGAGCATTGTTGTCAAAATCTTTTCAGATAGAATTCTAGCTGGAACTTAGAATTAGAGGCATTATGGGAACAGTGATTAAGCATTAGCGGTTACTCAAAAAAAAAAAAAAAAAAAAAAAAGAAATCCAAAGAAAATATTTCATCAGTAAAAACAGACAGATTAGCAAAAAGGATTAAAAAAAAAAAAAAAGAAAAACCAAACTTCTGTTGTCTCCAGGAAACACACTTTACTACAAAAGGTAAACATAGAATTAAAGTAAAATATTGGAAAACAACCCTATAATCCAGTTGTATGTGTGTGTTTTTCTCTGCCATCTGGTCCCAGAGAATTATAAAGTATTTTAATCTTAGGTGTTAATCTCCTATGAAAAATATTTGCTTGGCCACTTTCTTTACAAGCAGATTTAATCCCTTCTCTCTCGGACTATATATAAAATTACAGATCTACTCTTAACCTAATTACATCATTTTCCATTTGTTAAGATCTCTCGGAGGGATAGAAGAGAAATAAGTAAATTCCTGAAGGATTCAAAATAAAATTAACCAAATTATTATCAACATAATGTTATTATGAGGCTGCTACATTAGACGTTAAATAAAAGCTACATTTACTTTCAGTCCCTTCCTAAATCTAAAATATTAGGAATGGGAACTAGAAATAAAGGTAGGAACTTATGTTTAATAAGGCATATCATAACTCTAAAAAAGTTTTGCTTTGAAAGCTATCAGTTGAATGCAGTGATTAAATTGTCATAAAACTTTTATTTTTCTTCCTGACACAAATACATTAATATTGTTACTATTTAAACATATGATCTCTTCTACTTACTAATGAAACAAGTATTAAAAAACAATCTTGATATATCTTCTTATAAAATTGATATGTGTATATTGTAAAGTTATAAAGGTTAAAAATATATAAAGAAAAATAGAATTTGATCTAGTTCCACCAAATAGCCATGGCAATATAATGTTTATTGCTCTTTTTTTGCTTGCATATTTAAATATGTATATATACATATATGTTTCTTTATGTATGATTATTTAGATGACTATGTCAACTGTTCAGTACCACACCTCAGTAAAGTATGTCTCTTCTTCACATTTCATATGGCTTTATAAGAGTGTTATGACTGAGGCATTTCTCAGCTTTTTTTTTTTTTAATAAGCAAAGTGCCACAAATATCAAAGAGGTTGCTTATAATAATACTTTATCATATAATCTATATTTTGCCTATAATATTCATAATATATGCAGATAAGAAATGGAGAGTCACTCTTACAGATAATTATATAAGAAAAATATTCCAAAATTTCAGTTTAAAAGTGGCACACCAATATAACATTTATTAAAAACAATTAAGGGCTGTAATGTCTAGATTTGAAAAATTAAAGGCTTATAAATGGATGTGTGTAATTTCCAAACTGTTCTGATAAGTGGGAAATTGCCATTGAAATTTATAGTCAAGTATTGGTTCCCTGGAGAGAGGATCTTATAATTAGAGCTCTTTTTCTTTTAACATGCTGAGCAAAAAATAGCATTATTAGAGCATATTTTATTATTATTTTCCATAAATTTAGAAAATGCAATATATTTAACATTGCAATTCTATAAAGTATGAGTATTATTGATTTGAATCATTGAATAAATGAACAAAATTATAGTTTTACTTAGATAATAATTAAAAAGTAAAATATACAAGTCTTTATTCTCTCTTATTTTTCTTCATAGTTAAATTTAAATTGTTTTTGAATTTGTTCAAAATTGTTGAACATTATCTATATTATGTTTAACCATATAGTTTAATTTAATTTATATCTAAATTGTCATTTTATTTTTATTACTTTAAAGCTATTATTTTTTGCTAGGCTAATTCAAATATCTACTGCATTAGTAAGTCAAATATGAAAAAATGTCAGGTATTAAAAGGTCTTGTGGAAAAAAAAAATGGCTGGGGGGAAAATATTACCTAAATTTCTAAATAGAACCTACCAGCTTGTGCTTTAATTAAATTGCAAATGTGCTTTTTGTTTGAGTATTAATTACTAACAGCTTGTGAATTGTTAGATTAGTAGAATTATAAAGGGGAAAGGGGGTGGAACTATCTTGTTAATAATTTTCTATACTTTGGGGGCCATTTATCATACCTACAAATAAACATACACACACTGTATACACTATACACTGTTCGCCTTATTTATCAGAACAGGAGACTACACATATAATTTGAAACTACTCAGCACTATCTTTCCTGTAGAAAATGGCCAATAGTTTTTGGGTCTTCCCTGAGGCTTTTATTTTAACACTCTGCCAGGTCACTATAACTGCATAGGGAGATATTGCTGGTGGTCCAGCTGGCCAATTTATTGAAACCAGGACAAAACTCCAGTTTCTATTTAATTATCTGTGACATTGCTACAACCCTAAGAAATTGGGTTGCCTGGTAATTTTACTGCATTGCTGAATCTGTTACAAGGTGAAAATGGTGAATTCAAAAAATTCATTGAGTTACAGGCCTGGAATGAAACTTTAATGCCTACTTCATTCATCTCCCTGCCTTAATCCTAGGTCTGCAGTAAAGTAATCCAAAGAAGATAGACATCTTATTTTTATCCTTAAGGGATGAGAATCTGCAATCTTATTTGGAACCCAAGTCTCACATCTCTTCATCATCACAGCCAGAAAGTTCTTCCAAACATCTGGATAAGATTTAGCCAAATTACTATTTGTTACTTCTCATTGGAAATGGATTTGAACTTTCACTCCTGTAACACCCTGAAGACTTAATGTCCTTTATCAGAATTAAAGGGAATGTGTCTATTAATTTTTTTCTGATGTTCTAGCTATTTCAACTCTTCTATTTGTGACCTGGGAAATTTCCAAATTCCATTGATGTTCTCCTGAGCACTATTTTCACAGACATCTTTTATATTATTGAGATGGAGAATTACACGAATAACCTAGGTTGAACTACAGACTAATCTTGTTTTAAAACATTACCAGATGATTCAATTATTAAAATATTGTTTTACTTAAATCAGCCATCATCATAATTGTATCTCTCTTTTAATTTCATGACACTGTTTAAACTTCAATTGAATTACCTTGTAGTCAATTACCTTACCCAAATTTGGCACACTTCATAGCTATAGCAAGTACACTATT
Source organism: Condylura cristata (assembly GCF_000260355.1). Taxonomy (NCBI): domain Eukaryota; kingdom Metazoa; phylum Chordata; class Mammalia; order Eulipotyphla; family Talpidae; genus Condylura; species Condylura cristata. Next base: position 27,227,084 of record NW_004567113.1, on the reverse strand, counting down.
TAATGTCCATTCTAAAATTCTTTAATTTGCATTTTGTGTTAAATTGAGATGTGAAATTTGATTGAAAAAACACTAATGCTAGTTTGTTTGTTTTTTGTTTTTGTTTTTTAAGTTTTATCCATTTATGTATACAGAATTGGGACACAGGTTAGAGGTGTGGAGTTGGAGGGTGAGAGGATTCACCTGAGACAGAGTAGGGAGCAGAACAGGCAGATCAACAAAACACACCACTGAGGGGAGCAGAGGACCTGACAGGAGAGATCTATGGTGCCATGTGGTTTATCCCCCTGATGAGGGATCAAACTCGTGTTGAAGCTATGGCCAGGTTCACAGTGATGTGCTCCTACTTGCTACACCATCAGGGAGAGCCTGTTAGCTATTACTTTCTATTTTAAAGAAGGGAAATTTAAGCTCAATAATGATTGGTTACTGCGTATTTATATCAGTAATAACAAATTGTCCTTTAACCCTGACATAACAATAAAGTTTTCTAAAATTTAGAAGGTAACTAAGGGTGTCATTAAACTAAAGAGGTTTACATTTCATCTGCCAAAAGCACTAGGATCTATTAAAATATATCTCTGGACTGGGTTGCCTTCTTTGTGGTTGTGGCATGGGAACATCCATCTAAAGAAGTGTGATCCTTTATTTCTAAGTCATATACAGTATTGTCAATGAATGTTGCTGCAAAAAGGAAAATCATTAAAAAAATGAAATTAAAAAAACACTTTTATTTTGCTTGGAGTCATACACACTGATATACATGAAAAAATTTATTTTGTAAAACAGAATTAGTGGCAATATTGATTTATTTAGTCAGGGACATTAAGTGTGTGTAATCTACAACAAAGTTTTAGGGTTTAGAAAGTGTAACTAAAAAGGTATCAGTCTAGAAATCAAACACAAAACAAAATCCAGAAAAATTAATAGGTGGAAACTGAATAACATGCTACTGAATGACTATTGGGTTAATGAGGACATCAAAGAAGAAATTGAAAAATACCTAGAGACAAATGAAAGTAAAGATATGAATTACCAGAGCTTATAGGACAATGTAAAAGAACAGATATGTGGGAAGTATATAGTAATGAGGGCTACATAAAGAACAAGAATGTTCTAACATTGAACTTAGAGAACTAGGAAAAGAACAAGTGAAACCAAAGCGAGTACAAGGAGGGAATTTAAAAAAAAAAATAGAATTTAAGTAAAAGAAATAGATTCGAGAAGACATTTCAAAAGGTCAAGGGAAATAACACTGATTCTGTGAAAAATAAATAAATAAATAAATAAACATACCTCTGGCTAGAATCAAGAAAGAGGGAGAAACTAATAAGTAGAATCAGAAATGGAAGAGAAGTCATAGTGGAAATCTGAGAAACACCGAGGATGGTAAGACTATTTTGAATGTGTTTATGACAACGAATTGGAAAAGATGAACAAATGGAAAATTCTTAGAAACATACAACCTTCCAAGACTGACTCAGAAAGAACAGAAAACATGAACAGACCAGTTACAAGCAAGGAAATTGAAACATCAGTCAAAAATCTCCCCCAAAAACAAAAGCCCAGAAAACATAGTTTCACCGATGAGCTTTACCAAACTGTCAAAGAATTAATACTTATAGTTCTGAGAACCATTTGAGAAATCAAAGAAGAGCCCCTAGCACAGTTTTTGAGATCAATGGGCAACATTGTTCTTATACCAAATTCGAAGACATCACATTTGCTAGGTATGCGATAGCAACTTATTTTGTAGCTATTGGATGAAGAGAGGAGAATTTGAAACTTGCAATTATCATGAAGGAAATAAAAACAAAATAAAACAAACAAACAACAACAATAAAAAATAAAATAAAATAAAATAAAAAACAACAACTTGTGTTTGTATGCTGGTTGTTTTAACCACCCTTTGCTCTAATGTTTAGTTTCAGCTGAAGCTTTAATATTTGTTCAAATGTCAGAAATAAGGATGGAGAGTAAGTACTAAAGAAACCGAGCACTTAGCTCTGTTTTCCTGTCCATTTACAGGAAGGTAGCAATGACTGAGTTAAATAAGTGGGAGGTCCAGTATTTGTAAATAGTCTCTTTAATAGAAGCAGGTAGGATAATTATCTATGCAAATATTTGAATAAAGTTAAAGCTCTGAGTGGTGGGCAAGGTATTTACAACTCTGCGAAATGAAATGTTTCAGCCAAAGTAATACCCTACTTTGCATACATCACAACTTGGTATTTATATAGTCTCTGCTAGAAAATCAAGGTTTGGGTGAATCCAATAAAGTTGTGATGTATGATTTCTCTGATATCATGTAGGCGCTAAAATATTTAATTCTTGGTAAAATCAAGAACATGTAATTTGTAATATATTTATTTTATCAACCACTTGGGGAGTGTTAAACATACCAAATGAGTGTATAGATAGTTGTATGTGTATACTACCTAGCAAGCAGTGATGAATATATTATAAAAAATGTAAAGCAAATACTTAATTGCAATATGTTATTGATGTAACATTGGTTTACATTAGTAGTACAAGTTTACACCTGATATGGTATTGTTATCACACCATGCCTACCACCTGAACACCATATCCTCCACGATAGCCTAACAGAGCATCTCTATTGTTCTCAGGACTCCCTATTCCCTTCTGGAATTCCCTTCTGGATTCCTTTTGTCAGTTCCTTTGTTTGTTTCTGCATATTTATATATGTTGGTGTTGGCTTTCTTCTGACTTATCTTAGCATAACCCCCTCCAGATCTAGCTGTGTCAAATAGGAAGATATATCATTTTTTATGGTTGAGTAATATATCACATCTTAACCTGCTTATCTGTTTTGTAGTACATAGGTTGTTTTTGTAACTTGGCTAAGAAATGAGCATTTCACAAGTTAGGAAATACATGTCAATGGTGTGTTGTTGTGTACTTAAAATGAAAATTAGGTGATAAACACAGATCATTGTGATAAACTAAGCAAGACAGGTCTGAGAATTCCGTGGAAGAAAATAAGTTTCTTGTCATTGTGAGGGAGTTATTTTATAATATTCATCCCTTTTTCCTTTAGTTTAATTTACAAGTGTTAAATGTCCTCTGACAGAGTTTGGCTTGATTAAGTTATATTACTGGTTTAGTGGCAAACTTGATAAATGGTATAAAGATAAAAGTGAGTCCTTTAGCTATTGTATCAAATACCTTTATAAAAGTGCAAGCAATATTCAGAATTATAAATGACAGTATATTGTACTGCCTTACATGATTTAGTCATTAATTTATTTCTAACTATAGGCAAATATGAGGTATACTATTATCTCTCTATTGTACAGATGAGACTTGCTCTGTGAGGTTAAGTGACTTTTTCCACAGTTAATAAATGTAGAACCAGCAAAAAAGTCAAGGCAGTTTGGCTTCAATGTCAATTCTTTTAACCTTCACAAAATAATTTATCCCACTGGTGAATATCACCCCCTGCATGGATAGGAGACACTGTAACTCCGTAATGTTTAATCTTAACTGGACATTTAACTCTGCCAGGCAAATCTATGTGGAATTGTAAGGTTAAAAAGTAATACAGTAGAATATAATGATAATGTAATTGTATTATTCTTTTAATTATCTTTTGAAACCTACTTTGTTTGGCTAGCTCTTCTTTCTCCCTCAAATGATATCTGGGGCAGGATCTATGACTTTGCTGCTTACTCTCTCACACATAAAATGTTGTAAGCTACTTTAATCAAAATAAAACCTTATTTCTGTGAGACAGGGTTCAAAGCATACTTATTCAAAAATATGGCACCTTGGCCCTCCCTGGTGCTGCAGCGGGTTAAAGCACAGCACTGAGAAGCTAAAGCCACTTCCTCATGAGTTAGATCCCCACCCGGGAGGTGACCACATGGCGTGGCAGACCTCTCCTGACCTGCCCGCTGCTCCCCTCAGC
>NW_004567113.1:27139607-27223023 GCF_000260355.1 Condylura cristata | reverse complement strand
ATATATGATACCTTGGCATATTGCATATTTTAACCTGAAGGGAGTTCAGAAATATCAGATGCAGAAAGGTCCCTGACATCCACAGTCTCCCTGAGGTAGGGCGTGACACCCTCGTGTGGAGGTGCCTGACCTCACATAGAGGGAAAGTGTGGCCTTAATTTTCAAGGTTAAGTACTCTGAGAAGAATTCAAATAAAAAGATCTTATTCCTCCCACCCCAGTTTATCACCCTTAGCTCATATTCTTTTGTTCCATCACATTTGTCCATCACTTTCCACCCGTCATCAAATCTAGAATAAAAATGCTCAGGCTTTGCAACTTCTTCAGATCTTCATTTCCATATGAAAGCTCAGGTGAGACACATTAATTTGTATGCTTTTCTCCTGATCATCTGTCTTTTCTCCACAGATCCAACTGATAACTTAGAACAGTAGAAGGAAAATATTTTTTTCACTTCTCTTAGGGTTACCAGAATGTCCATTCTCATATAACTTAAAAAAAAAAAAAATCTCCTTTTCATCATATTTCAGGCCTGCAGGGGTTGGAGATAGTAGTCAGCCTCTTCCTTATTTCTTTTGTTTCTCCAGTGTTTTCTTATTTAATTTTGTTTTATATTTGTTATATTTATATCTTCTTTAGTTAGACTTTTAATTGAAGTGCCATTTGATTATTCCACTGTATACGATCTAGGGACACAGATGTACAAGTCTCAAGATGTGTGATATACCACTGCACACCCACCATCAAAGCACCATGACATTCTATCATGTCCACTTCTCCAATTTTATTATAAAGACCTTAAAACATATATTGAAACTTAACAATGATTATAGCAAACACTCATATATAAGCCCATATTTATATTAAAACTTTTTGCTGTTCTTGCTTCATCAGATACCCATCTTTTTACCCAGGCTGCTATCCAATGAGCAATCTGATTTTTTTTTTTTTTGTATTATTATTGAATTAAAGTTGGTTTACAACACTGTTTAGTATTTAGGAGTAACATCACACTTCTGATGTTAACCTCTCATATCCATTTCAAATTAAAGACCTCAGAATGCTTCTAAATATCACACTATGCCAATCTCAGACTTCAATATTTTTATACAGAGCTTTACTTTTAATGTCAAATGTATACACTGAATCTCAACATTTTAATATGTGCTCTCTGGATTTTGAGATTTGCAGAAAAACTTGAAACTTGTCAACCTAATCAAGATATAAAAAATTATTACAAAAAGTGTGGTTATACCTTCCTACCCTATTCATCCTCTTTCAAGAGGCATGTGTTGTTCTGATATTTTTTGACCATATTTTACTTATATATTTCAGAGTGTGAAATAAATGCTTTTTTGTAATAGGGAGCAGTTTTTCATTGTATGGATAGATAAAATTTGTAAATGCTTTCAAACCTGTTAGTAGACCTAGCTGTTTCCAGTTTTTAAACATTATGGATAATGTTTTGTAGAATTGTCTATGCCTTTTTGTGTACACATATTTCATTTTCAGGGATAAATGCCTAGTTATTTATCTAAAGTTATAGAATAATTAGACAAGTGAGATATGTGAGATATTGCTAAAACCGTATTTACAAGATAGATGAGAGTTATAGTTATTCCATATTCTCACCAACTTTTAGTGATACCAGTGTTTAACTATTCAGGAGGTAAGTAATGGTATTCTATTAGGTTATTTTTAATAATTATGTTCAGCAACTTTTCATGTCCTCACAGTGTCCGCCTTTTGTAGATTACACTGTCTTGTAATGAAAATTGGAGCAAGGTACTTAATGTTTTTAATACCTTTTAGGAGGGTGAGAGGATTCACCAGAGACAGAGTGGAGTGCAGAACAGGAAGATCCACAAAGTAAACTGCCGAGGGGAGCAGTGGGCAGGCCAGGAGTGGTCTGCCGTCCCATGTGGTCACCTCCGGGGCAGGCAGGGATCGAACTCATGCGGAAGTGGTTTAAAGTTCTTTGTGCTGTGCTTTAACCCACTGGGCCACCAGGGAGGGCCTCTGATGATTGTTTTGTCTTATAATTTGAAAATGATCTGTCTTTAGTATGCTTTGTAATGTCTTTTAATTTGAAACCTGAAATAATATTTTATAGGACAGTACATACTGTGGTAAATATTTTGTTTCACTTACACAATTAAAATATTTTCATTTTGCTTGGCTTAGACTTGTGGGCTTCTGGTAATCTGGTCAGAAACAGAGTAGGGTTCTAGGCACAGTTGTGCTGTGATTACTTTCATTGCATGTAAACCTTCAAATTCCTCTGGTACCATCTTCATTTTGGGGTGTGGGTTAATTTGCAGAGGATTTTTCACCTTTATTCATTGGTTGAGGTTGGCTCTTCCTCTCTTGGCTCTGGGTTTCTCCTATACCCTGTGGCCTAGTGAGACTCTTTCTTTTTAAGTCGGCCCAGTGAGACTCTTTTGAAGTCGGCCCAGCTGTACTCCATATTATGTTTGTTCGGCGCTTGTTATCCCAGGTGACAGGTGAAGGTGGTTGTGTTATTTGATGTTCTATATAAATCCTCCGTCTGGGCAGTCGCTTCATTTTTATAGCGTGGGTTTCACAAGTGCAATTGTTCTGTTGTAGAACTGGACCTGGGATATGCTGAGTCTTACCTTAGAGGCTGTGAAAGGTTTGGTTTATTTTTGTTTGTTTGTTTGTTTTTTCTGTTGTTCAGGTACATTGTTTTCCCCCCACTGTTCTAAGAGTGTTATTGTTTTACCCATACAGAAGAAATTCTAGCAAATTTCCATAGAAGCGGCAGTTCCCTTTCACTGACCCCATGATAAAAAGGTTTGTACTAATTTTCTTCAATTTTCAGTACGAAAAATTAAGGAGAGAAAAAAAAAATTGCAAAAAATATGAGCCCCTTCCTATTTACCCCTCCCAGAAATTTGACGCTCTTAATTTGCCTGTTTTCAGATAGCCTTTAAAGTGGAGGCTGTTCTTTATTGCTGTTTCTATTGTGATCTACTAAGTATGCCATAGTTAGGTGAAATTTTAGTCAGATTTGTGTCTTTAAAATTGTTTTACTTGTCTTGAAATTTCTGGGGTTTTTTTTGTTTGTTTGTTTTGTTTTGTGTGTGTGTGTGTGTGTGTTTGTGTTCAGGGGAGTTAATTTGAATTTTGTTTTGCTTTTGCCTTTTTGTAAAGAGTGCTAGAAATACTTTTGAAACTATAATTCTGAACTGAATCTAGAACTCTCTCCATTTTGTTTTGATAAAGTATGTCTTTCACGGCCTGGTATAACTCTTCTCTATTTTGTTTTTTAATTTCATTGTGTCACTACATTTAAAAATAGCTTTATTTTAAATACCTTTTATATCAGTTTAAAATAGCATACATTAAACCTTGTTCTTAATTCCTAAGTATTGTGCTTTTTCTAAATGAGGAGTTGAAATGTTTCCATTTAATGTGATATTGATAATAGTTGGTTTAAAAATCTACCATCTTGCTATTTGTTTTTTATTTGTATATCTGCTTTTTTATTTTTAATTTTTCCTCATTCTGTGTTTTGGGTTTATTGGCATTTATTTCCATTTTGTCTCTTTATTTGGTATTAGGTTTATTACATTTTATGTGCCGTATGTTCTATGGAACAGTTTTCCAAAAGTATTACCGCTTACCTTTAGTTGACATTGTGTTGTCTCACATGTGGTTTGAGGGCATCTAATCCTCTGACGACTAATCACATTTTGAAGAAATTAAAAATGTAGCCTTTCTATCTATCCATATAGTTACCAGTTTTTATCCTTGGTGTTTTTTTAATTTTGTGTGTATTCTTTTTTCCATTTGATGATTTTTTCTGGTTCACAGAATTCCTTTCACATTCTTACAGTGTATGCCTATTGGCTGCTGAGTCATTTGGCATATTTGGAATTTTGTATACACTTAAAAGTGTTTACAGTTGAAAGATTTTTGCTAGCTAAAGAATTCTTGGTTGGCAGGTTTTTAAATTATTTTCAAAAGTGTTTCTACTTTTTGGCTTTTTCTTATTCAGCAAGAAATTTACTGCTATTCTTGTGTTTGCTTGTATCGATTGTGTTTTCTTTTTCTTTTTTTTTTTTGCACTATCTGCTTTTAAGTTCTCTTTTTTCTCTCATCTATTTATAAATAAAGATTGAGTTTTATTGTGAGTGACTAAGAATATAAGATAGTTTAATCTGTCTCATTTTTTTTTTTTTTAGATTTATTTATTGATTCATATAGAACTGGGGTACAGGCCAGAGATGCGGAGGGTGAGAGAATTCACCAGGGACAGAGTGGGGAGCAGAACAGGCAGATCAGTGAAGTACACTGCTGAGGGGAGCAGCGGGCAGGCCAGGAGAGGTCTGCCATGCCATGTCGCCATGTGGATCTCCTCTGGGGCAGGCAGGGATCGAACTCATGCGGAAGTGGTTTAAGCTTCTTAGTGCAGTGCTTTAACCCGCTGCACCACCAGGAAGGACCTGATCTGTCTCATTTTAAAGGAGGTTCAGTTATAAGTGTTCTAGCATCTCCATGATCAATAGAAATCATGATTTGACCTATTTTGTTGTTTTCACCTTTTATCTGATATGGTTTCTTCAACTCCACCTACTAATACTCCATTACATTTTGGGGAAAGAGTGAAAGCACAAGGAAGGCAAAATATAAAAGGTAGTTAGCTGTTAGAGAAAAATTTTAGAGTATGTCATATGACAGTTTCCCCTAACGACTATTAACTTGTTTTCCTTCAGTATAAATTTATCACTTTAAGAGATTGAAGTAGTATTGTCTAAAAAAAGTAATATTTCAAACACTGCATTGCTATGTAAAGACAAATTACCACTGGGGGGAAAAAAAAGTCCATCTGAGTCTTCAGCAAGTTGTAATTTGTACAGGTATTGTCTTAATGTTGTTGGTGATTCAGTATGATGATTGCTGAAGTTTGGGTTGACTATGGGAATATCTTCAAATTAGAACTCAGTGAAGTTTGACACATTGATTAATTGTTTTATGAATACTTTGTTTGTAGCATATGGTGATGTTTGAGAGCATTTACCTATAGTGGGATTTCTTTCAAAATTAATTCATTTCAAATCCTGCTATTGCTTTTACAACCAAAAATATGCAATATTCTAATTTTTTGTTGTTGTTTTAACAATATTAGCAGCATTTTCACTGAGAGTAGATTTTATCTCAAGGAATAATCATCAATGCTCATTCATAAAAAGCAACTCCTCATCCCTTCAAATTCAGTCATGATATTGGATCAATTTTATCAGTTTCACTTCTAAATCTAATTATTTTGCTGTTTCCAACTCACTTGCCAATACTAGCAAACAGGATAGACACATCACATATCATTGATCTCTGATCATAACTGACATTATGATGGAAAATTGAAATATTTATATGAGAAAAACCAAAGAGTGACACAGAAACAAAGTTAGCACACACTGGTGGAAAAATGATTGCTGAGTTGCTACAAAGCTCAGAAAAATGATTGCTGAGTTACTACAAACCTCAGATTTGTAACAACCCCTCCCCACACACACAGTATCTGCAAAGCATACTAGAGTAAAAATCATTGAGATACTGTTATATAAAACATCTATGAACAATTGTGTATAGATATTTCTTTCTTCCCTTTTATTTTATTTTATTTTTTTCAGACACAACCTTTCATTTCTCTGGAATACAAACCTTAAGAATGCAATTGCTGGAATATATCTTAAATATAAGGTTAACTTTAAAGAAACTGCTACACGGTTTCTCAGAATAGTTAACACTATTAGCAGTCCAATTATTCATCCTGTCTGCATTTATTGTTAGCACTATATTTTAGTTTAGCTATCATAATAGGCTTGTGAAACACAATTTATTTATATAGTTTTTATGTGCTTGAGTTACTGATAATGTCACATCTGGATGTGTATGTTATATTTATAAAATTGTGAAAGCTTGTGGTGTGGCCATTTTATAAATACATTTATCTATGTATCACCCCTTTCATTCAATTACTCTAACACACATTTTTGTATGATTGAAATTGTTCTGGAGTATGGTATGTTCTTTTTATCCCAAAATAGTTTCTGTTATATTTTAGATAATTGCAAATAATTTATTTGAGTACAATAATATTCAGTAATTAGAACTCTACTGCTAATTCCACCATGTACATTTTTGATCACCAATTCTATGTTTCCTTTAGTAGGGTTTATTTTTATGTATATTTTGTATATGTTTGATAATGTAATATGTTGAATGATTCTGTTATTAAACAAATAAGAAATAAATTGTAAACATATACTCATTTTTCTACTGACCATAGTGTGTGTGTATATATATATATATATATATATATATATATATATATATATATATATATATATATATTTATTTATTTAAGACCTATTAATTTATACATATAGAACTGGGGTAAAGGTCAGAGGTGTGGGTAGTGAGAGGAATCACCAGTGACAAAGTGGGGAGAATAGGCAGGTGGACTGAAATAGACTGCTGAGGGGAGCAGCAGACAGGTGAGAAGAGGTCTGCTGTGCCATGTGGGTCACTCTCTTGGCTGGGGATTGAACTCATGCTGCATAGTTTTGTGCTTCAACCTGTTGTGCCTCCAGGAAGGGCCCCCACATTTCTATATTTCAAGTTGAGTTTTCCTCTCCTTTGCAACAACATAATTGAAATATAATTAAAACATCACAGAATTTGAAAGCATACAGTTAAATGATTTTAAACATATTCAGTTATATAAGTGGTTTTTTATAATGTTTGAAGAATTATCAACATAATATAATTTTCATTTCTCTAAAAAAACTGTTAGCAGTTTTTTTTTGGAACTCTGTATGCCTCATCTCTAGATATCAACTAATCTACTATCTTATATTTGTTCATTTTAGACATTCCCTTTAATTGTATTAATAAGATATGTGATATTTTATTATTACCCTCTTTCATTTAATATGATGTCAAACTTTATCCATGTTTTAACAAGTATTGTTAGTATTTTTTATGATCAAATAATAACTCAGGGATATACAACATGTTCTTTGTGTTATAATTTGATTTTGCATTTGTGGTTTTATCAACAATGTTGCATTGGGATACTTTTTTGTGGACATAAGTTTTCATTTCTAGGTAGATTCCTAGAAGCACTTTGTGAGTAATATGGTAACACATGCTTAACATTTAAGGAACTTACAAACTGTTTTCCATTGTGATTGCAACTAAAAAATAAAAACAACCCCCTCAGCAATGCACAAGAGTTGTAATATTTCCACATTCTTGCCAACAATTGTTATTTTCTGTGTTTTTAGGTATGTCACTTAAGTGGATCTAAAATGTTATTTTGTTGTGATTTTATTTTCCCTAATAGGTAGTAAGTTATGGACAATAAGTAATGATGTTGAGAAAGTTTACATGTGGTCCATTTCTCAAGGGAAACATAATCTACATTGCTCCATGCAGTTGTCTGAATTTTTTTAGTTGTTTTAGGAAGGAGATACTTTAAATCTTAGTTCTTGTTATATTACTTTCAACAAAATAGAAGTTCACTGCTATAATGTTAAGCATAATGATCCTAATGATTTGCAAAACTCAACTGAAATTGCATTACCATTGCAGTTGTCTTAAAACAAACCTAACAAATATACAGATACCTTATCAATCAATCCATGGAAAGTATGATCCTGAGGAGACTGGCCAAATTGCAGATTTAGGGCAAATGATAAAATAGGTAGCTCTACAGATTTATTCTTAAATTCAAAGTTATGCTGCTTGAAGATGTCATATTGACCACATACTCTTTGGACCAATCTTTCCATGTGTTAATAAATTGTTCGTTAGCAAATCAATCTAAATTAGTTTACTAGTGTAAACTAGTAATTTAACTTAGAAAAATAGTTTATATTAAATTAATTAGAAAATCACATATCTAGCAAGAATATATTGTTTAAGAGTGATCAGTTGAAATTATAGTTTCAGATAACTGTGGAAAAATAACTGTTTTTAAGTTGGAAAGCCATAAGGGTTGAAATGTGTTTCTTCAAAATTCATGTTGGATGTCTAACTCTTAGTACTTAAAAATGTGACCGTTTATACAGAGGTAATCAATTTAAAATGAGTTTACTAGACTGGGCACAAATACAACAGATTCTTTCACAACTCTCAGGTGAAACAAATCTGGCTGACATCTTTGTCTTGGTCACCTACCCTCCAAACAGTCAGAAAATAAACACTTGCTATCTAAATCACCCACATTTTGTTACTTTGTTATGGCAGCCCTAATACATTTACCCAAGGGAATATAAGATAAATTAATTGATTCCAGAGACCTACTCCTCCTTCAACTCCATCATTTGGTCCTTTGCTATCATTCTTTCAGTCTTTTCATTTATTTTTGTTAGTCTTGCTATGAACTACAGAACACATGTTGACTTTTCCTCAGTGCTAACATCATGGTAAGCCCTTGTCTGTTTTTGGCAGATATTTTCTTCCCAAGACAAGAACATTTTACCCAGTCACAGAACCTGACACAAAACAATAACCCACCAGAAGCATTAATATGTCTATGGAAACGGAACGGGGATGCCATTTACTTCTGAAACTCAAATCAACAATTCTCTGGAGGGAGAATTGTTTAATTTAAATTATTAAACATCTCAAATAGCTCTTTTATCAAAGCATAAAGAAACCACAGTCCTTTTTACTTTTACTTTTTTAGTGAAAACATTTTTTCTTTCCATATATTTCTCTTCTTGAATAAACTTGCAATGTATCTTAGCCTACCAGAATTGGGAAGAGTGTTAATGAAAGGATACAATGACAAACAAAATAACAAAACAGAAAACATTTTCTCACATACTAGTATTTCTAATTTTAGGTCTATGTCTTTTTCACTTCATGTTAAAGACACTGCATCCATCAGAAATAGTTTATATAGTAAAAGAAGAAACACATTATTCAGTACCTCTTCATTGACAAGAAGGTTGATGTCCAGAATTTCACTTAAACTATAAGATAAACTTTTCTTAAGAAATACTACATGAGTATTTCACATATTCAATATTTAATATTACTTAAATATGTGGTTTTTAGGTAAGGATGAGTTACTTTCTATATTTTAAGATAAATTCTGAGTATAGAATGTAGAGAAATATCTGATATTTTAGCAATATTGAATGTCTATACATTTGACATTATGGCCCATTCTGTATTCTAAGATATTTATCTATCTAATAGCATACATCCTTAATAGTATAAAATTGAAGAAATCCCATATACAAACATATGAAAAATATTAAGGGTCAAAGCACATATACAAACATTTGGAAAATAGTAAAGTCCACTCCAAGTGAAAGTTTTTAAGCTCAGTAGTTCAATTTTATTACTCTTCAACATTGTAATGACTAATCTTTTGCCTTCCTGTAGTAATTTTAGAATCAGTTTGAAACAGCTGATTTGAACTGCAATTTGTTTATCAATAAATCAGGTTGAGAAAATTGATCTCTTAAAAATATTGAACTTTTCAATCCATAAACACGGAATATCTCTATTTGTTTAGATCTTCTGAGAGTAATAGTTTTCAGTATATTGATTCTGTATTTTATAAGGTTTATGACAGTTTTACTTTTGTTGATTTTTAAATGAAACAGTTTTATAAAGCAATCTCAAATTGTCAATTTAGAAGGACAGCAATGGAATTTTATATTAACTATTTTGCAAACTTGCTATATTAGTTTATTAAGTACAGGCATATTTTCTACATTGTTTTAAAGATTTTCTTAATTTACAATCATGCAATTAGATTTCATCTTTCCAAATATATACTTAGACAATTTATTTCCCTTCTCTTGGGAGGGAATAAATGAGAATTCAAATGCTGTTGATTAGTAGACATAACAGAATCTATTCTTCCCTTATTCTCAAAATGTAAAAGGAGTTCACTTTTTTACTATTAAGTATAATGTTAGATATATATTCTTGTAAATTGTTACTTATCAGGATGAGGCAGTTTCCCTCTAGGTTTGGTGAGATTTTTAATATATATTTGCATTTGATTTTGTTAAATATGTTATCAATTGATTCAATCATCTGCATTTTCTCATTTATCATGGTACATTGATTTTTAAATGTCAAATTTCCTTGGCATGCATGGATTAGATCTCACTTGGACATGCTTTATAATTCTTGTTACACATTATTTTCTTTATTTATTAATATTCTGATTAAACTTTTGAATCTTACACTCACAAGAGATACTGGTGTGTGTTTTCTCTATTTGTAATGTGTTTAAACTGGTTTTGGTATTAGGAAGTGTTAAACTTTAAACAGTTATTTGTATTAGGGGGTATTAGCTGTTGGGAGGGTTCCCACTGTTTAAAATTTCTGGAGGAGATTGTGAGGGATTAACACTATTTCTAACTTAAATTCTAAAAAAAAATTGCACTGAAAATCCCTGAACCTTCTACTTTCTTTTTTGGAAAAATTTCCATAGGCCTATGACAATAATAGTGTGTGTGTGTGTCTGAATATTGTTTTTGTGTATTATGTTGATGTTTGATGGAATATTCTATAGAGTTTCCATATTTTATTTAAAAAAATCTATGTATGCCATTAGATAAAAATGATTGATAATTGCTTTTGAGGTCAAAATTATTCTTATTGGCTTTCTGCCTTCATGATCTATCAGTTACTGAGATATTGGAGTTGACAGCCCCAAATATAATGGCATGGTAAGGAAAACTAGAAATACCCACTCTTGGTTTTCAAATTTTGCATGTATTTCGGTGTTCTGACTTCAGTATATACATATTTCATATTGCTATTACTATTTTTAATATTATGTGATGCCCCTCTTAATCTCTGATAATTTCTCTTTTTCTGAAGTCTGTTTTGTCAAAAATCAATAGTCACTCCAATTTTTTGTTCCAGGCAAATTTCTCAATATTGACAACTATTTCTATGCATTTCAAATGCCTGTGATTGAGGTGACTATCTTAATTTGCCTAGTCTAGCCTGGTTAACTGTATATAATACACTTTTTTTAGTCTCAAGAACTGTTCTGGTTTGAAGGCTAAACTGTTTGGTCTCGATCTTATGATCCATTTTAAGCGGTGGGTTTTCCTCTGAGTTTTGTAAATATCATTATTATGATAGCTATTAGTTATTAATTTGACTGAAAATAATATGATAAAATTGTGTTATGAAATAACATTTTATAAAAATAAACATGTTATAAAAATAAAAATAACATTATAAAATAAAAATGAAAACAAATATGAAATAGAAGTCTTCCTCTGTAGGTTCTGTACTGGATGAAATATTTGCTTATATAAACTATTTGTAAAAGTAGATAAAATGATTATCAGTTATGGCTAACATTTAAATTTAGGTTTAAAAATATGTAAACATTTCTAGTCACAATTCTAACAAGCACAATATTATACCACAGGAAATATTCACAAAGCATAGCATATTTCAAGTCAAGTTATTATTACTAATTCCTGCCATAAAAATTAAAAGTTACAAATTGACACAAGATAAATAGATATTTACTTCAAAAAATATGAAGTAGGGACTTCTTATTTAATTAAAATATAGTTTACATTGTTATTTCTAAATAATTTAATTTTTAAAATCAAATTTTTAAATCATTATTTAAATATGTTTATATTATATTATTCAGATATTTATCATGAAACTATCATCATTGAACAGATTTGTTTCAATCAATTATTCTTAGCTTAGAGATGACTAAGAACAAACCTAGCAAAATGTAAAACAAAACAAAATATAACGGTAAACGAAGGTGTGTCTAAAGATTCCTTTTTCCCTTTACAACTACCCACTTGATAATTTGAAATTACTATGAGATTGCTAGCACAATCTTAACATCTAAATATTCAAACGCTCAATTTCATTCTAGAAAGCATTCTTGTGACTAGCCTGCATATAATTGGTGAATTATTTCATCTTGTTACTCTGTAATTTTCTAAATTTTTTTGACTGTTTTTGCCACAGCAATTTGTCTCATAAATTAAGTTTCATCCCTGTTTTGATTAATCTGTCATTGCTCTTGTCCTGGTTTAAATTTAATTATATATTGCATATGCTTCTTATTGCTTTAGGTTTTATGTATTTATCCATCAAAATTTTATTTTGTTGTGTATTGCTGTGTATACCTCAGTAAATTAAAACTAGTGAATTCAACAAGTGTCTAAATAATAAACCTATCCCTATCTATTGATTAAGAAACCTTTTTCTGATCAAAGGTCTATAACTATATGCTAAATGAGATTACACTTATATATGACTGAACCATGAAAATTGGTGTGTGATGCCAATGAGCTCATAGGGTTTTTAAAAAGTAATTAAAGTTTTATGGCTTGTTTTCAAGTACAGGTGTTTAAGATTTGTTGTAAGATTATAGTGAGATTAAGATTAAAGTTTTTACATAGAATTTTCAGAACAAGTACATTTTTGTGTATCTCTAGGTTTTGGCAATTAAAAATCTTTTTTTCTTTTTCTTCAATTATGGCTACAGTATGGCTACAGTTTGCTTTTAGGACTCCTGAGGACTCAAATCAAGGCTTGAGTAAGAACACGTCTCCCTTGTATTTCCAATCTGTAGGAACTACAGGGTAAAATAATCCCTGCAATCATGATTTTTGTGCAACACAGAAAAACTTGTTTCAAAATTTGATTTGGAAAGCTATACCATTCATACCCTATGTTCTTTCTGAAAACAGGGTCAAGAGAAATTATGAAAAATCATTTGTTATTTTTAATCTTAATATTAACTTTACAGAACAGCATTGTTAAAGTGATGATAACTAATGACTGTTAGATAGATTTCAGTAGAATTCTCCCTGGTCTGTATATTTAGAGCACTTCTACTTCTCCCTGATAACATCCTCTTAAAGAGGGCAACTGTGTTTTCAGAGCTTGCTGTGATTTACAGTATATTTTCTTGTTTTTTTTTTTTTTAACTTACATCTCACACATAAACTGATAGCGACCTAACTTAGAAATACTTTTTTTTTTTTAAGTTTAATAATATCAAATGTTGTGAAATTTTATAGTAAGTCACATGCACAAGTGCAAAATGAGAATCATGAATTTTGGTTAAGATTCTGGCAATGACACAGTGATAATATTTTCCATGAGCTTTTAGTATTTGAGGTATATGATTGGCATACATGTTTAGGACCAAGGCAAGAAATATTGACATTTACTGAAAAAACTTTTTTTTGGAATAACATAAATTTAAAACTTGGAACATTTTTTCAGGTTTGCTGGAGACCCCATGATAATAAATAAAAATTGAGGTGTTCAACCTTGTATGTAGAATAACATACTTTAAAATGTGTTTTGAAAACATTTATTCTCATATTAAAGTTATAGCTCAGTTCAAAATAGAAAGGACAATTGTAAAATTGAGGTACAGTTTGAGGTTTCCATTGTGCTCAGTTACCCATCTTGGATAACATGGTTCTTTCTTCTGCTTGTGATCTAAAATAGAAACTTTAAGGAAACTACTCAGGGAAGTTATATTTATCCCTTGTAATTTGGGGGCACATTGAATCGGTTTCAAGTTGTCAATTGTATGAAGAGCTTCTGAAGTGAGCTAAGAGTGGCCCGAATCAGTACAACTTTGGTATATTTGGGAAATAGTTGCACCTCTCCACTTGGTCAAAAGGCATGATTTCTGGAGGTAGTTCTGAAATCCATAGTTGGAGTAGTGGCAAAAGTTTTTATTTAAAGACTCTGGTCAAGAAGAAAAGACTCTGTATAAAAGCAGAACAACTGTAAAAAATGAATGTGTTCTTTCAAAAGCAGACAGATCAATAAATTGGCAGTAGAGGTGGAGTTATTGAGCAGATAGTGCAAGGAGAAACACGGTAAAATATCATGGAAGTTGTGGTAAGTGGGATACTTTAGAGTCCACCAAACCAAGTAGAAGAGTAAGAATTAAAAAAAAAAAAAGATTTATTTATTTATTCATACAGAACTGGGATACAAGCAGAGGTGCAGTGGCGGTGAAAGGTTCACCAGAGACAGTGGGGAGCAGAACAGGCAGATGGATAAGAATACTGCAGAGGGGAGCAGCAGGCGGGTTAGGAGAGGTCTGCCACGCCATATGAATCACCTCTGGGGCTGGGGATGGAACTCGCACTGAAGTAGCTGCAGCCGGTTTGCAGTGCTGTGTCCTAACCTGTTGTACCACCAGGGAGGTCACAGAGTAAGAACTTTTATACTTTTTATAATTTTAATTGACTACAATCATACTTATTCTTAATTTAACAAGCCACCTAAAATTAATGAATTAAAATAAGAAATGTTTATGTATTGTAACTTTTAAGTGCACATTCCAAGTTTAGCATTAAATAAACTTTTATTCATCTGAACTGAAGATAATAAATACACATGCCATTCCCAAAAAACTAAACTCTGTCTTTTATTATTAAAATAATAAAACACTTAAAAATGTAAAGATGGAATAATGACTCCCCTATTGGGCTTATCTGCCAGCTTTACTTTTAAAATAACTCATAGTAAATTATATTTTATAACTACTGCACAGTTCTACACTCTAACCTCACTGAATATTGGAAAGCCAGGTCATAGCACAATTTCACCCATTAACATTACCTAAATTATATAACTTGACTGATAAGAGTGGTAGAATTTTACCTTTAGGGAACTTCAAAATATTTAAATGTTGGTATTCACTATTCATTATTAATATTAAACAAGGTGGAAATAGGTATTAATTATGTATATTATTCATATCACATTGTAGTTTCTTTATAATGTTCCTACTCTTATTTCTGATCATGAAACATTTAAAGTAGAAAGATATAACAAACAACATTAATATTTACTGGCCCTTTATGTTTCTTTTTGTTAATGGATTTGGAGTCCTAATGTCTAGAATGAATAAGTATTGCCAAATTCTTTAACGATGCTATTTAAATTTATCTGTGGTAACAATCGCAGCCTAAATATATGTGCATAGTTATTGTTTGAGATGTTTCTTGAGAAGTTGTTCTTGAAAAATTAATATGAACTTATGCATCTATAAATACATAGTTATTTTGAATTAGAAAAGTCTAAGTTAATTCTGAATATTCATTTTATGTGATTTCATCAGACTAAAATCACATAAAAGCTCTGCACCACAGCTTAGTTTTCTAATTGAGGATTATAGGAAGACCATATAACTAAGAATATGTGAAAAATCTAGAAAATATATTTAACTAGAAACAATTCATAAGTCAAGGACAAACACAAAATGTACTCCCATATATTGTCAGATTAAGTATCTGAGTCTATTAATACATTAAGTAAGCCATGGTTCATTTATTATATAAATTTCATAAAACTTTCATCCAAAATAATAATCTAAGATTAATGTATTAATACACTTGGAAAACTTGATGTAGAATGCAGAGATGGAGACGCCATCAGTGGTTGAACCAATCAAAATTCCAATAGGACTAGTTTATTTCCAATATGCTGTAATCTTATCTGATTTGTAAATGTTTTAAATATAAATTTGGCAGAGATGTTTTCAGCTCAGCTTTTTCCAAAGGGCAACTCAAACATATGCAGTTTTATATGTTATTTTAGATGCTGTCAACAATAAAAAAAAGTCATGAAAGTAAGAATATCCATTCCTATCTTATATTTACACAGATGATCAGAGCTTCTTGATCAATAGGACTGCATTCATAAATATTCAGGCCTGGAAATGACCTTGAAATTTTATTGAAACCATCTCATTTTATTAACATACAGTGCCAAACCTCAGAAAGTAAATTGTCCTCAGTCGGGGCTCTTGTATGTGAAAGGAACTGCAATAAAAACATAATTAAAATTAAACTGATTAACACACATGATACATCCAGTTCATAATGAGAATTACAGACAATATCTCAGAGCTTTGTTATACTGAAATGAATTAATTGGGATCTGGCTAGAAAATGTCCTGTTCATTGGAAAGTCTTAATACATATGAGAATTGACAATAGATCTAATGATTTTGATGATGACAAATATGATAACAACTATGACAAATTTCCCTGCTCTTGTATTATAGTCATATACTTGAAGCCTTATGATTAGACTGGGAATGTTTTTAACATGTTATTCTTTTATTTATTTATGCATACAATAACTGGGTGGTAGGCCTGAGGTGCAGGGTAGAGGACTCAACAAAGAGTAGAGAACAGGACATACACATATTCTCCCTACACTGATGAGGGGAGCAGAAGGCAAGACACCTTGAGGGTCTTCCCCTTGAGGGTCACCTTCCTTTCCTGCAGTGGAACTCACATTGCAATAACAGGCTAGCTTGAGACTTAACCCCTTGTGCCACTAGGGAAGGGCCCATAATCTTTTTTTTTTTTTTTTGTATCTTTTTTGTTTGTAAAAGGATAACCACAGATATGAAGTGCTATTTCATCATATATTAGGAGTGGATACTTTTTTTTTTTTTAACCTGTTGCACCACAAAGGAGGGCCTAGGAGTACTTACTCTTAAAGTGACTTATCACTGTTAACTATTAAACTTGATCATGTACCTGAGATAGCGGTTTTTAGATTTCTCCACTGCAAAGTTACTCTGCCCTCTTCCTCCCTTTGAAAGTAAGTAAGTCCATGTCCAGACTACACTGAAGGAGTTGAGAATTATGCTCCTCCACGTTAAGGACAGAATATATATATATATATATATATATATATATATAAAACCATTATAGTCCATCAGTATTTTATACCACTACATCAATAAAAAATAAATCACTTGTAAGAAAACTACTGGTAGTCAAGGTGGAGAAATGGATTTTTCCTAGTAGGAAAAACTAGTGAAGATTTTTCCCTTGAGACTAAGCCTTTGATTTTAAGTGATGACTTAAAAAGTAATCGACAAAGTGATTACTTATTTTTTTAAAAGATTTTTTTTATTTATGCATATACAACTGGGGTATAAGCCAGAGGGGCAAGGTTGGTGAGAAGCTTCACCAGAAACAGTGTGGAGCAGAACAGGCAGATCAAGGAAGTACACTGCTTAGAGGAGAAGCGGGTGGGTCAGGAGAGGTCTGCCGCACCATGTGGGTCACCTTCAAGGCAGGGATCAAACTCACACTGACGTGGTGGCAGCCAGCTTGCAGTGCTGCATCCCAACCTGTTGCGCCATCAGGGAGGGCCCCAAAGTGATTTATCTACTTTCAGGTAGAGTCATGAGAGGTGGAGAAACAGAGATATTTCTTTGATCTTTTTTATAATATCCTTCTGGGGTTACTAGAAGTAAAACAAGTATAAATAAAACCATTCAATATGTGTGGGAGGGGAGGGGCAGAAGTTAATACCCACAAAAACTTATGGTGCTGCATTCCCAGGAGTTTCTGGGTCTCTCGTTAGACCCATATGACTCGTATGGTAACTTTGACTCTCTTAAGAAGGCTAACTAATAACATTGTCTATGTGGCTAGTAAAAATGGATGAACAAATTGATTTTGATCTATTTTAAATTCATGGGAATTATTTTTGAAAGCAGTGGAAAATTTAGAGTATACTTTTGTAGATTATGACTTTTAATACGTGGTCATTATGCTGTCTCCTATACTGAAGAATGACTTTGGAGAAAATTTAGGAATACATCCTTAATGAATACAGTTTTATTCAGAAGTTGTAAATGTTGATTGATTTCTTTACACAAATAATTGCCTGGGTTGCAAATATTCTAAATTAGTAAAAATTCTGAAAAAGTAGACAACTTCTATGACTCTTTTACAATGCATAAGTTGAGTAAATTTCAATAAAGTTTAATATTATAAATTAAAACTATAAATCAGATAGTATGTTATTCTGAAAATACTGTAACAAGTTCATAAGAATTTGTCATTACTTTATTTCTTGAGGGTAGAAATAATATTTCTTCAAGGCATTTCTTCATTATCTTCCTGAAATATAAGAAAAATGAATCAGGGTAATAACTTATATGAAAAGACCCAGATTACTGTGTGAGCTTACTGAAAAGAGGCTAAATCTTTAATTAGTATTCATAAATTCTTAATTTTTACAAGATATATTCCTAGTAAATGTTGATTGAATAAGAAAATGAGCTTCAACTATTGGAAAATATAATCTTTTTTTCCATCAGAAAGTAAGAGAATCCATACTAACCTGCAAAGTTCCTAAATGATATCTAGAAAGGATAAAATACTCAAATTTTGCTATGTATATAGCAGTAAGGGTTTTGCTTCTTGAGATTTTATTAAATTGGTTCAACAATGACCAATAATGGTGGACTAAATCTGGTTTGGTAGCTGGTAACACTACCAAAAGACGAGCCCCATAATCCCCAAATATCAACAATACTGTAAGCCAGTGTTACTGCAAAAAAATAAATAGGCCCTCCATGGTGGCTCAGCGGGTTAAAGCACCGCACTGAGAATCTAAAAGCCACTTCCTCATGAGTTCGATTCCCGCCTGCCCCGGAGGTGACCACATGGTGTGGCAGACCTCTCCTGACCCGCCCGCTGCTCCCCTCAGCAGTGTACTTCATCGATCTGCCTGTTCTGCTCCCCACTCTGTTGAATCCTCTCACCCTCCACATCTCTGGCCTGTACCCCAGTTCTATATGAATAAATAAATCTTTAAAAAAATAAATAAATAAATAGGTGTAATACAAACAACATAAAAAAATGTTAGATTCCAAATTCATGAAAATTTTATTGTGGAAAAAAAGATCAAGGAATACATAGTGATTGCCTTATGGGTGCACTATAGCAACTTTATGTGGAAAAGCTTAAAATTTCAACCTTTATCTCTACATTACTGAATGCAAGTAGATAAACTGCATTAAACAAGAGTAAGAAAATATTTTAGGACATTTTCTCCAATGTGGAAATGTACTGTTATAATACTGGACAAAGAGAAAAGTTCACCAGTGACTATTTAGCCATAGGTTTCTCCTATGTTAAAATATTACTATTATTTAAAGTTATCAGGAATCACACATGGCAAAAGAGGACATTTAATTCCGTGGGCAACATGGTTAGCTATAAACTATATATGGCTATGATATTAAATAGCAATTTTTTTGATAGGATACTAAAATAAGAGATTTAGATAGAATTTAATGTAGGGAGACTTCAAATGGGAAGAAGCACAAAAAAAATCTGAGTTATTTTAAAATATTTAATTTCAATCTGTATTCTAACTCATTTGGCATAATACTGTTGTAACTGATAGTATAAATTTTATTTTGACAAGATGAATGATAATACATATCATTCATCAATCAAATGTGTTAATGAGAGGAATTAAACCTATACATTTAGTTAATCCAATAAAATCTGACTGACCAGTAGAAGAAGATTTAGTTTATAATTATTACATTTAATTAGTCTACGTATACCTTTAATAAAATTCAAAAAATGTGCTAAAAGAATGATCAAACTACAAAATGAATATGCAAAAAAAATGTACTAGATTATTTGGTAAATTGAACAAATTCTATAAAAGTGTAGGAACCTCAGTAGGTAATACAAAAAAAAAATTTAGGTCATTTAGGTTTTTATGTCATATAAATATTGACAAACTCTTGACTAAAATTCAGATCTTGAATTGGGGTACTACTGTTGATTATCTGAGTAGTAAAAACATATCTTTATCTCTGAGCATTGTCTAATGTCTGATTACTAATTCTTGTTCAAGGTAAAGGCAATAGAACTTATGATGTGATGTTTAAGAACTTGAACTCTCTTGGCAACAGCACAGGTCAGTTTATTTATGGTTGGTTTGCAACTGGCCTCTGTCCCAACCATTTGTGTGGAATTTTAATTTATGGAGGTGACTGAATGGCAATGCATGGAGGGCAATGCCATTGAAATAATTATTTATTACTATGGTCATCAAGAAGAAAAGCTCGCCGTACCATGCAGGGTTGCATGGGATGGGGGGAAATCATCACATCTGATTACAAGGTACAAGAAATAAGGGGGGAAATTTAACCTAAAACTTTTGTTAGTGCTTTTTTTATAAGAAAGATAGCTAAGGCAGAGCTGCGCTCTATGGAAAAGTCCTTTATCTATGGACTCTGAGCCAAAGAAGTGGACTCTTATCAACTGCCTTCTTTATTTTTATCAGTTATGTTTTATTAATACCAGTTAATTATTGAAATTTTTCATACTTTAAATACATTTCAATATATGTAAAAAGATAATACATTTCAATATATGTAAAAGGATAAAGGAGGTAAATTTCTGTAAAGTCATATATAACAAAACAGACAGACAGAAATAGGAAAAACACAAATTATTGTATATATCATATACCTATAAGGACATCATATATGTGTTCATTTATGTGTATGTGTCTATATATACATGGATTATCATGTATTTAAAAGATCAAAAACTTGCTGTTGAAATGCTCAGATATTTAAAGAACAATTATTTATTATAAACTAAATCTTTCAAAATAAATATACAAAATAGCCCTCACAGTCTTTTTGTAAGGCGAATTATTGTTTTAGATAAGACACAAAACTATGTCTTTATAATAACCTTCAATAATATGTCCGATAACAGAACTCAGCATATTATGTGACCAAGTAAAACTTGGGAATTCAAGATAAATTGAATATATATTTATACACATGCGAATACACATATACAATTTATCATTTATCATATTCATCAAATAAAGAGAAATTCACATAACCACATAATAAATACAGAAAAAGTCCTGGACAATATATGAAGAGTATCACTCAGTATCACTGATATTTCTTCAATATAATCTTAATCAGAATATAACCAAGCACCATTTTTAGAACATTGAGAGATTGGTTTTAAAGTTTATATTGAAAAGCAAAAAATTTTGAGTGCCAAAATAATTTTTGAAAAATAGAAAATGTGTAATACTCTGTTTTCAAGACATTTTCATGAACACAGTATAGTGCTGATGTTCAGATAAATTTGAATCTAAGTGGAACACAGTAAGCCCAAAAATTGACTTTCACATATGGGGCAAAATACTTTTTTTGACAAAAGTTCTAAAATTAATAGGAAAAAGTATTATTTTAATAATTTGAATGTCTATATGAAAAAAAATGGATTTCAGCTCTTGCCTGATACTTTCAGCCTGTGTTATTTTGAATGAATCATAAACAAAACGTAAAATCTAAAGTATTCCTAAAGTTAGGAATACTAACTAGCTATTTGAAGAGACTGTGGTGCTTTCTGATACAAATGAATGGCCCTCAAGGTGATTAAGAGAAATGAGAAATAAGTTAGAAAGTGTTTGGCATATAAATATATGTGTGTATATGTATATGTATGTTTGTGTGGGGGGTTTATTTATATATATGGTTTTATATTTAATATATGTATATATATATATATATTTGGCTTTTTATATACATATATATGGTTATGTGTGTGTGTGTGTGTGTGTATAGTTTTATTCATCAGTGGAACATAACCAATAAGCATTCACTGGAGTAATACAATAACAAATGTTGCACTTATTGAAAAAAAAACAAAAAAATATGGGTTACTAGCCACTATTTATGGGATAGGAAATTAAGAAAGCAATGGGAATGGAAAATAGCATATTGACATGGGAGAGTTGGTGGAGTGTGAAAGTAAAATGTACACACAGGAGTGAAAATATAACCTAAATTAAAATTAAATAAATATAATAAACTAAAAATTATATGTTTATATAGTATTGTTTATATTTGTTGTATATTGTAGATTGTTAAAATGAACAACATTGTTTTTATGACTGGTGTATGCTTAATGTAAGCATATAGTATACAGCTGATATTTAGTATAGATAAATATCTCTAAGTTTAGGAGCCATTAGATCCTTTTTGTAAAACTCCAGTTTTTATCATTTGTATCATATTGAATTGTACTGTTGAAATGTAAAATTTCTTATAAGAAATAATGTGCTATATTAAACTATACCCACATAAACAGTATTTAAAATGAATATAGAAAACTTAAATGCTCAAGTGATAAAGATATACAGTAAATGTTAGTAATATTATATAGAGAATGAGATTACATAACCAAAATAAAATTGTTTTCCAAATTAAAATAATACTTGAATATCTTGTGAAGTTTTTTTATTAGAATGACTTATATTTCAATTAGTATGCAATAATAAAGGTTGTAAAGAATAAAAATATTTTATAAGATCTATTTTTAAATGATTTCTAGTTAAATTAGATATGTAACATCACATAAGCAAGTTGTGCTATGCCTCCCACCTTCTGCAATTTTATTATAATGTAAATTATTTTCCATTAGAATGTCTCATCTTTCTGGCCAGTTTCCATCAGTTCCTCTGAGGTTTGATGATTCATAATTTCCCTCAATCCATGCAATGAATATAAACAGAAATTAAACATCAAAGCAGGCTAAACCTCATATAAATGCAATATCACTTTTAAGTTAAAATTCATTAATATTCTTCATTTCAAAGTACTTCTCAAAACTGACTCAGTAAATAGGCAATAATTCTTATGAAGAAAGTAAGTATTGTTCTCCTATTAAAAAATACATCAAGGCTGAAATTTCAGTCTTTTTTTTTGTTTTTTTCTTTAAGATTCATTTATTTATGCATACAAGGACTAAGGTAAAGGCCAGAAACAGGAGGATTCCGCAGAGACCGAGTGGGGAGCAGAACAGGCAGATAGACTGAAATTCACTACTGAGGGGAGCAGTGGGCAGGTCAGGAGAGGTCTGCTACACCCTGTGGGTCAGCTCACTGGTGAGGAATCAAATGTGTGCTGCAGTGGCTGCAGACAGCTTCATAGTGCTGTGCTTAAACCCACTGGGCATCAGGTAGGATCCAGAGATTTTAGTCTTTAAAAAAATGAAATTGAATATGAATGTATTATCAATTTTGTTTCATATGACATAACTTCAATCCCTTTGTAAATATTCTATATTCTTAGTGATATGTTTTTAATCACTTTTAATAGTTGTATTTGCAGACATCTCAAAACTTGTATCATTTCAGGGTATACTTCACAAACTCAAAAAATTTTGTAGTAGAAAAGCTTTAGATGAGTACATGGTCTTTATTTCACTTCATGCCAATTAAATTCAAACACTTATTGAGTAATTCATGTGTCAGACACTGTAGAATGTGCTAGGGATAAAAAGATAAATATAGAACACTGTTCTCAAGGGCACACAGTCAAAGGATGAAGATAGAGATGTAAGTAAATCATTTAAATAAAATGTGATAAAATGAAATTTTGTAAGTATTTCTAAAATAGAATATTGACAGAAATCACAAATGATCAACTGAATACATAAGGTTTATTTTCAAAGAAGGGGAAGTTTTATATGGATCATAAAATCCAATTTTTTATTCCCCCAAGATAGGAGCAGAGTGAGATTGGAAGGCTGGTGACAGTCAAGAATTTCAGGGTGCAGAACAGCATGTGCTGAACTAGAAATATATTAAAAGATAAGAGAACTGCAGGGTTTGGTCCTGAAATAATTTTCACAATATTTATATAACAAAGGCAAATTAGGCAAAGGGAAAATCTTAGTGTATATCATATCGTATTCTAATAAGCTTTAAAATAATGGTATCCACTATGAACATTAAAAAAAGAAGCATGAGAAGCTAGTATTTATATTTTTGTAATCTCTGTAAGATAGGATAATAGATCATAAATCTATGGATAGAGGGTAGGCATAAGGGTTCAGATGGGAGAGAATGAAAAGCTGACATAATGTACTAATAATTAGGAAGCTGTTGATATTTAAAGATACGAACTATAGTTCAATTAATAGGATTCAAAGGCCCATGAAATGTGATAGAAAAATAGTGGAAAGTCTAGAGGTCTCCTGATTAAATAAATGGCTCATTCAAAATGGCTCTATAGGAGGGAGAACAATTTGAGAAGAAATATGATGTTTGATTTGGATGTTGACCCACCATTTATACATTAATAAATATTTGATAATTGATGTTAGTATTTGCTGTGCATTTATACATGAAATGCTTAAGTAGTTTACTGAATCTGAAAGTTTTAGTGTTAATCTTTCATTAGTATAAAATGTTACATTTTAATTAAGCAAGTTATTTTAGTTTGCATTATTAATGGTCTATGTTGTAGATGTTTAGCTGATTGTCCTGACCTGAGCAAACAAGACTTGTTAGTGTGTGTATTTCTATCATTGTTCACACACTGTTCTATCATTGTGTGTTTGTATCACTTTTTTCATGCATGTTATAGAAAACAAATGTTAAGTAAAGGAAATTCAAACTAGTTTTCAACAATTCTGAAATCTCTTAGAGCTTACTTCTCTCAGTTTGGATTTAAAATTAAGGTAAATTTTCAGAAAGTCTGATGCTAGGGAGAAAAGGAGTAATTTGTTTCCATTAGAGTCTTAAATGCAAGTTTCTGAACTTGATACTAGAAATATCTTTCCACCATAATCCCAACAGGCTATTACATTGAATCTTGTGAATGCAGAAAAGTGCTGATTTCATTAAATTAAGATTTGACATTGAAAGGCTTTGCATGTAAATGCATTGCTGAATGTTACTATTTTAAAAAGCAAAGCTAAAGAAAATAGTTGCCCGAATCTAATATGACCATGCTCCTCCCAATGACTATAATATTAACACCTCATTGAGCTGACAAAGTTAAGGAAAGGCTGAGTTCACTTCATTGCTGCTATTATTCTGCTAGATATGAGTTTCATTAAAATCATGATTGGTGAATTTTATTTATAGGAATCATTGAAAAGTGTGCTTTCCCCCCATATACCATGTAAAAACCCTACCTAGTAATCCATTGAAGGAAAGCAGCAACAACTTTCCTCTTGACCTAACATCCACTGGGAAAGCACAGACCTAGTTCTTATTAGATACTTTAAGATTCAAATTCTGTTAGTAGTTTGTCTAAAATCCTCCAAAATGTCTTATTTCTTCCCATTGACTTGGAGTAACAATTACTATCAACTAATAGGGAAAATATTAATCATTTGGTTCAATAATACAATTTAAAGCTATGATTCATATTTATATTGCTAGAAAGAAATATCTGTGTAAATGAAAGTGGGAATCTTAAGTGTCTCATCAGGGTACTGTGACTGTGGCTAAGTTCCCATAAGATCTCATTAACACTCTTTAGATATCTTTGGGAGAGTAGGTATTAAACTTCCAAAGGAAATGGTTCTGAGTAAAGAAAATGCGCTCAATTTCCATAGCTTTCACTGAGGTGGCACTCATTCTTCCAATTACAATTAATCTTCATTTTTTATTTTTTCTTTCTTAGAAGAACTAGGGTATAGGCCATAGGAGTCGGGAATGGTGTGAGTATTCACCAGACACTGGAGAAAAATCAGATGGATTTACTGAAATACACTGCATAGGGAAGTAGCTGGCTAGCAGGAGAGGTCTGCTGTGCCATCTGTGGGCCAGGTCCCTGGGCAAGGAAGGTAGAACTCAGGCTCCCAGGCCTTAGCAAGATAGTGCTGAGAGTTAACCTCTAGACTGCCAGGTAGGCCCTGCAGTTAATCTTAAAAACATACCTTTTTATTGGTTTGCTTTTATATTTTGAACTACCATAAAGCACTGTAGCCTTGTGTACTGTGTTTTTCAGTAATCTATTACTTCTGGGCCTCATTAAACTGACAAAGTTACTGCTACTACAGAACATGTCCACATCTTCAATGTGAAATGAAATAATGTAACATCTGTCTGCATCACTATTTCTGATCTCAGAGAAGGTACACACAAACCTTTTATTTTTCATTGAATGAAAGAATGTGAACAAAAACCCTTTTTAATGTATATTATTGGTTAAAAATGTCAAAGTATGACCCTCCCTGGTGGCGCAGCGGATTAAAGTACAGCATTAAGAAACTAAAGCCACTTCCTCATGAGTTCGATCCCCGCCTGCCCTAGAGGTGACCACATGGCATGGCAGACCTCTCCTGACCTGCCTGCTGCTCCCCTCAGCAGTGTACTTCCTCGATCTGCCTGTTCTGCTCCCCGCTCTGTCTCTGGTTAATCCTATCACCCTCCACATCTCTGGCCTGTACTCCAGTTCTGTATGAATAAGTAAATAAATATTAAAAAAAAAAAAAGTCAAAGTAACTCAACCTACATTTATGTCACTATGTGGCCATTATTTTTTTCTCTTTATATAAGGAGACATACACTTTCTCAAGAAATCATCAAGTAAGTCAATAATCTGAACTGAATCCATGTATTGCCTTAGATATAATTTTCTAATAATCACTCGTACATCACTCAAGCTATCCAGTCATCCCTTTAATACAAGCACAAACAAACAAACAACAATAATACAAAAATCTAACAGGGGAAAATGAGCCCATTCAAGCTGAAAAGAGATTGTCATTTATTCCTAGCTTCCATTAGAATTTTCAAGAAGTAGAAGTTAAAGGGAAAAAAGTCAAACATCTAAGACAGTCCCTATCAGTGAGTGGTGTTTCCAACCAAAAGTAAATGTCAGTGAAAAAAAGAATACATGAAATATGTATTTCTTTCAATAGAAAAGCAATGACTTGTAGTACATTGCAAATATTTCCAATATGCCCCACTTGTATAGAAATGCATGTTTGAGACCATATTTGCTATTTTTACTCAGTTGTAAGTGTATTACTACTTGTGTAGGTAATTTTTTTTTTGCCTTCTTGAGTTAATTCAAGCTCTAAAGGGTCTTCTCATCCTATTATAGTGCCATTAAAAATCCTTAGAGGCCCTCCCTGGTGGTGCAGCGGGTTAAAGCACAGCACTGAGAATCTGAAGCCTTTTCCGCTTGAGTGTGTTTCTCGCCTGCCCCGGAGGAGACCACATGGCGAGCCAGACCTCTCCTGACTCGCCCGCTGCTCCCCTCAGCAGTGTACTTCGTCGATCTGCCTGTTCTGCTCCCCACTCTGTCTCTGGTGAAGCCTCTCACCGCCCCTGAGCCTCTGGCCTGTACCCCAGTTCTGTATGAATGAATAAATAAATCTTTAAAAAAAAAAAATCCTTAGAAACATAATTTTTCATTAATACTTTCTAGAAAAATCACTGAGAGAGCAAATTTCCCCGCGTTCCATCTCTCTTCATATTTTATCTTGAAGTAAATGACTAATTCTCCACAAGAAAATACTTTAATAATTACAAAATTCATAAATATATGAAGAATAGTTTTAGCAAGATGCACCAGCACTACTGATAGTCATTTCTTTTTTACAGCTGTACCATTACTTGAGACAGAATATAAATGTCCTTAAACAAGCAAGATAAGTAATAACTGAACACTTATAGTCCAAAACAAATCCTTATCAATTGAAGAAGGAAGTATTAATATGCAGAGGCATCTATCTGAATATGGATTCTAGTATAATTGTTAATGTGAACAAGAAAAAAGCTGAACATACTTTTCTCACAAGTGTGCTGTATTAAGTATGGATATAGATGCAGAAATTGATCATGGAAAAATACTTGGATCAAAATGGGTAAGTTTAGAATAAACTTCCCATTTAAGAATTTCTGAGAGGGAATTTTTATAAAGTATTATATCTGATACAATTAGGAAAAATTCTTCTTTGACCAATATGACCAATTGCAGTCAAATTGAAGATGGATGGGCCAAAATGTTCCAGAGTACAAGACACCTGGGAAGAGATGTTGGGGACTCAAGTTTGTCGCTGTGTATAGCTTGTCTTATAAAAGACATGAGAGGAAAAGTGAAGAGCACCCCACTATTTCCCAAAAATTGCAGGACTTCTGTTTGCCACACTGGACAGTACCTAGTGACTGAATAGTTTTTCTTCCAAACTAGAACCCTGAAAAACAAATATTGTCTCTAGCAGACTTGTGGGCTGTGGGGGTCTCTTTATTTTTGACAGCTTTCAAAGATGCAGGGGCAGTGAGAAGATTCACTAGAGACAGAGTGTGGAGCAGAGCAGGCCAACTAATGAAGTACACTGCTGAGGGGAGCAGTGGGCGTGTCAGCAGAGGTCTGCCACTCCATGTGGTCACCTCCCTGGTAGGGATCGAACTCTTGCTGAAGTGGCTTTAGCTACTTAGCATTGTGCTCTCGCCCGCTGTACCACTGGGGAGGGCCCATTTCCCCTTATTTTGTGACTAAACCCTAATTAACCTTTTTTTGTGTGCCTGCAGTTGAGTCTTACCCTAAGTCCCTTTTAGGTGCACAGGTGAAGAACAACAGTCAGGTAATCCATTTCATATTTGGGGTATCCTGTAACAGTGTTATAAATCTAAATACTGTCAATGGTTAATTGAAATTTGAAAGTTCTAGTTAACAAATTCTGCTATTTCTGAAAAAGAAAAGAGTTGAACATCTTAAAGATGGTGGAAGTAAATGGCTCTGATAAATTACAAAACTTGTCTGAATGTCTACTTTGCACCAGAGAAGCTGCTTTTATATAGAATTTGATAACATCATAATGCAGATTGTAATTTCAAAATTATAGACTATCATTGCTTAATTTACTACAGATTTACATGTAAATCAGAAATTTATATGACTTACAACTTACATATAATTTACAGAATAAGTGAAGATTTTGAGCTAGGGCTATATTTTGTTTTCACTTTATTGTTAATGAAAGGTAGACCAGATGAATGGTGCCACTTTAAGTTTTTCATTTTAAAATATCCAATTATTTGAGTTCTTTTACTTTAAAAAAAATCATTCAAAACTTAGTCTAATTCATTTGAGTTGCATGAATAGCCTAGGGAAAATGATTCAGGCTTTAAAGCTATTGGAGCAAGTTCAAAGCAGTCGTTTTTCAAAGATTCTAGTTGAATAAGGCCACAGCCTTGCAGAAGACAGTGTCAGCACTGACTGAAGTTAAGCCCAGATTGTACAATAGCTACAGACTGATGCTCAGACAATGGGCTTGCAGGTGGATCCTGTCATAAACTGAAAAATCTTCCTCTTCCTTTCTCCCTCCTTTTCTCTCCAGCTCCTTCCACTGTTCTTCCTCTCCCACCCCATTCTTTACTCTCCTCCATAATGACTGTAAAATTTGAATTTGTGAGGTTGCCATGGCAATGCTTTCTTAGGGATAGAATGGTTTGCCCCTCCTGCAAGGGGACATGAAGCCAGGCCAGTATGGATAGGAGGTCATTCCTGTAAAGAACAATTAATACCAATTGCTAAATTAAAATATGTGTTAAACTTTCTGATTTACACCAGCTTCAGAATTCACATTTTTTTTACCATCACTCACTCATCAGAAAATGTCTTATATGGCTGAGATTTAGTTTAGTTCTAATATGTGATAACCAACTTTAATGTATTCATTCCTTTATAGTTTCTCTTCATGTTTGAGTAAGATGGGCAGGAAGATGATCTCCTTTAGTTTAGCATGGTGTTGGTTGTATTTAGTGAATACAATTTAGAGAAAAAAAAAATATGGAAGGTTAGGGGTGGGTAAACTAATTGATTTATTCCAGGGAACATACTCTGTGACAATAAAAATATATATATATTTAGGGAGATAGAACTTCATTATAGTACAGTGGATTTTTATGTGAAATTTCAAAACTCTCAACTTATTTAGCAATTAAACAGAGACTTATAAAACCATTTAAAATCAAATGGTACAAATTAGACTGAATTTTAGCAGTAATTATATAATGTGATCCTCATTTTTTTTTATTTTCATAGGTTAAATGAAAAAACAATATCTGAGGGAATAGCTGATATGGTTACATATTTAAGGTTTTGACTTTTCTCTTTATGGCACATTTCTAATAGTTTAAAATTTCAATCAAGAATGTTAAAGGGAGGAGTTTTTCCTAAAACTCATCTCAAAACAGAATAAAATTATTTTCTGTAGTTTTTGTAGTTATTGTAATACCCAATAAATTTCAGTGGCGATAATTTTAAATGTATATATATTTCACTAATTAACAACTAGACAGTTTTTTGGGGGGCTGGGAGGTATTATGCTTGTATTTTTTTAAGAGTTTTTTTTTTGATTCCTTGTTTGTTTTAAATTTGGTAGTATTATAAACATAAAAAGTCTGTGTTACTTTAGCTTTCATGACATAAGAATATATGACTCAGTATTGAATGGCTTAAAGAGGGGAGCAACAGTGACCCACTATGAACCACGTTGATAACAGTTTGTTCTCATATGACAATCTACTGAAGCCTTTGCATATGGTTAACAAAAACTGAAAACATTTTTTTTTTAAGTGGCTTATAAGAATCCTTCCTCATGAGGCCTCTCTAGTGGCGTAAGGCTTAAGTCTCAGTTCTATCGCCATCATGACCTGAGTTCTCTCCCTAGCCTGGGAGCTGACCCTCTTATGAAGCACCTGCCTATACCCCCATTACTA
Organism: Condylura cristata; assembly: GCF_000260355.1. Taxonomy (NCBI): domain Eukaryota; kingdom Metazoa; phylum Chordata; class Mammalia; order Eulipotyphla; family Talpidae; genus Condylura; species Condylura cristata. Next base: position 27,192,643 of record NW_004567113.1, on the reverse strand, counting down.
TGCATAAATAAATAAATATTTTAAAAAATCCTTCCTAGGTTAGATGAGAAATAACAAAATATTTATACATTGAATGAAAACAAGTTTCTATAGAAAATCCAGTATTTGAATTTTCTAGTGTTCATTTACATTTTTTAATTCTAGAAAGTAGTCCAAGATCACCAAATGAAAGTGACATAATGAAATGTCACTTTGTAAAGTTTGTGCTGAGTCTGAAAATATGACATCCTTTATATAAATTAGTATACTGTAAAAAAAATAGGTTTTAGGATAAAGTGATACTGCTATTATTACAAGTCAGGGAGAGGGATGCCCCCAAACAACCAAATATTCTTTCTCTAAATAGATTTTCCCATATACAAGCAAAGATACTCTAGTATGGACACCTTCAATGGAAATTAGCTTTAATACAATTAGTGTGCAATAAAGAAAAGGAGGAAAATGGGGAAGAATACAGTTTCCAAAATAAGCACCCAAGTTGCCCATCCCATCATGGGTAAATGCCCAGTTAAATAGGGTTGGCCCAAATCAGGGCTCTGAGGCCTGAAAGCTCACCATACTTGTAAAGTACCTTCTGATGGAGACCTTTAGAAAAGGGACACAAACTTCCAGACAAATCTGGAAGGTAAAGATAAATATGAAAATAAAGATCAACAATTCCATTGTTAACTTCCGTAGGTGTCTCTCACCCACATCTGTGTCACCCAGTCCAGAACCCAAAGGAAGGGCAGCTTCTTTACATGTCTCTCTGCTCCACGTGCCTCCACAGGTCTCCTTCTGCCTCTCCATCTGCTTCCTTCTTTCTCCATTCTCCTCTTCAGCTTCTTTTCCCTGCTCAGTGCACCCTCCTTTGGGTTGGAGAGGGAACCCTGTACCTCCTCTCTTCTGGAAACCATTCTGTATGCTATGGCAGCCTATAGACATTCTTTTTTTTCTTTTTTTTTTTTTTCTTAAAGAGGGTGTCTATAGAAAAGAACAAGAGCAAGTTTTTGGCATCTAAATACTTTTTTGGCATCCAGTGTACTTTTTTCCAGTAGCAATAAACTGTTGACTGTCTGATAAAATGGGCAAATACGTGAGAAATATTGCCCTTTAGACTGCAACCTATCTCCACAGAGTAAGCACTGCAGTTGTCTAGGAAAATCCATAGCTGAAATAGAAAGTTTATCAAACACTGCAAAAAGTATATTTGAATTTCTTAGATCTGTGTTAAGTAGTTGTGTTTTGTTAGCAGTGTGGACCTGAATAAGTATATGCATTTCAGAAATGCAGAATGCTGACAGTTCCTTTTTTATGATTCTTATAATTTTTAATATATTAGTTTGCTAGGGTTTCCATAACAAAATGCCACAAACTAGGACGCTCAATGAATAGTTCTGGAGGCTAGCAGCAGATAAAATTATTCATATGTGATGACTTCAAAAGTAATTTTTGACAAAATATGGATGTATATTTGTAGAAATGATTCAGATAACAAAGACAAATCAGAATCTCAAATTTTACCTTTAAAAGTTAAATGCTAATTACATATTGACTGATTCAATTGCAATTTTTCATGCATGTCTATAGCCATATACTACTTTATAAAAATTAGGATAAACTATAAATACCATTTGATTCTAACTTTTCATCTTATGCTCTTTCAAATTTTTAATTCCAAGTGATCATTGAATAGTATTTCACTACATAGTTGTAGGTTTGCACCGTTGTTTTTTCTAATTCTGACCTTATAGCAGTTCATATCATTTGATAATACTAAGATAGAGTTCCATCTATTAAAGTGTGACATCATAGCACAGTGAGCAAGAACACAGCTGTAGGAACTCGACTGTACTATAAATCTGGCATTATGAAATCACTTCTTGGATGATTTAGGTACATTATTTATCATCTTTCAGCCAATAGATATGGACTTTTTACTAGGTAAAATGGAACTGATAGCAATAGGCCTTTGAATGGGCTTATTACAAGTTCATCCTTTGTTAGTCTTTTCCTGTCAACTTTGGCATGAAACTTAGCAACTTCAAATGGTTTTAATATATCTTGCTATTAAGCTCTCAAAGTATTTGTTTAAAGTTATGATCCACTGTTATTATTTGATAAATGTTTGTATATGTATAAAGATGTATTGATTTTATAAATATTTTATTTGGTATTTTAAAAACATTACTTTTATTTCATTTTTATTTCCCTAAATATTAACTAGTTTACAATCATATCATGTATTCCTTTCTCATCATCATAACACTTTATAAAATTATCAAGTATCCTTGAATTATTAAACACTAATGACCGATAGAATACACTGAACATGCATTTCCAATTTTACTACTGTTTGCATGTTTATTTGCACCTATGTGAATGTGCATACATGTGTGTGCATATATGTATATGCATATGTATGTGTGTATGAACATTTTATACTCAAATACACTGACATCTATATTATATTGCTTAGATCATGCTTTTTATCTTTCTTCAAATTTTGCCTCTTCATAGAGCATTCCAGACAAGTCTATTGAGACTGGAACTAGCTTCTTCATAGTGCTCAAGTCTTTATCTAGTTGTGATTCTAAAGTTGGAAATACATCTAAGTCTCAAGAACTCTTTTTGAAGCATACAATAGTTTGAGAAATAAGTAGTACATTGTTTCTGTCTTTATACATTATTATTTTATCACATTATCTACCTTTTATGAAATTAATAGAGTTTCCTTTAAATTTTCCCTATTTTGCTTGTAGTCTTGTTTTCTTCTCCAAAATTTCCACTTTACAGACCCTTTTGTAATGAAAAAAACAAACAACAACAACAACAAAAAAAACATTAACTCTAAAATGATATCAAATATTATGTTCTTTTTTAAGATTTAATTTTTTGAAGAACTTTAGAATCACAGCAAAGTTGACAGGGAGGTACAGAGATTTACAGTATTCCATTTCCTTTCACTCATGGGTGTCTCTCTCATTATCAAACATCCTCCACCAGAGTGGTATATCTGTTACAATTGAGGAATCTACATTAACACTGACATATAATAATCACCCCAAGTTCATAGTTTAAAACACCTTCTATGGATTTAAATAAATGTGTAAAGACATTAGTTATCACTTTGGTATTAGACAGTATTTTCTCTACTCTAAAAATCCATGGTGTGATATCTATTCAGTTTCATCCACAAGCCCTGGAAACAACTGATCTTTTTACTGTCCCCAAAGATTATTCTTTTTCAGAAAGTCATATGGTTGGAATCATCACTGTGTAGACTTTCAGGCTGACTTCTTTCAATTATCAATTTGCTTTTAAATTTCCCCTGTCTTTTCATGGCTTGATAGTTTCTTTTCAGGTCGAATGATATCCCATTGTCTGAATGTAACGCCGTTTATCTAATTACTTACTAAAGGACATCTTGGTTGCTTCTAAGTTTTGGTGATTTATGTTTAACAAAGCTGCTGTAAGTGTCCAGGTAATGGTCTTTGTCTGGATGTACATTTTCAAGTAAACATCAAGAGTATGATTGTTGAATTATATGTTAAGAGTATGTTTGATTCTATCAGACTCTTGCCTTATCTTCCAAAGTGACTGTACTATAGTATATAATATAGTATATCACTTTATTTTTGTCATACACATTACATTTGCTACCTTTTTAAATATAGTATATTCACTATATGATGTGTATGCTATATACTATTATAGTGTGTGTGTGTGTGTGTGTGTGTATCATTTTGATTTATCTGATTCATATTGGCCAAATAGGAGAGAAATAATAAAAACTTCATTGGATTTCCTAGATGAAGGGACAGTGTATTTTAACTCTTAGACTGTATTGTACAGTGATCTGATTTTGCCCTTTTGTTTAGGTAACCTTATCTTCAGTATCTATATTAATTTTGAATTCGCTTGGATTGATATTTCCCTGGAAATATATCTTCGAACTGTCTCAGCTCTGTATTGGAGTCTAACAACAGATACCCTTAGAACTGAATAGAATGTGCCTGAGGTCTCAGTTTTCTTAATATGGAGTTTTATTTCATACTAACTTGTTGAATGAAGTGCCCCATAATCTTCATTTACATACCATAGAAAGAGAGTCTCAGACAGTGATATAGGTGCTTGTGAGTTATTCAAGGTTCTCCACAGGAGAAATAAAATGGAGAGAGGCAAACTGAATAAGAACAGAAACAACAGTATCAGATAAAATGTAGCACAAGTCTAATCCTGGGAAAAGAATGTCAGTGGTCTGGAATATAATTAACCATAAAATGATTATGCACCACTGTGTCTATATTATTTTGCCTTCATTCTTTGGTGTGGTGATTGTAACTCAACTCCCAGTGCTCTCTGGGTAAGCCAAATGAAATTCTGCAGAGAAAGGCACAGGGATCGTTATCCCATAACTGACTATGAGAATTTTACTGAGAGAAAGGATCTATTTAGGTGAGGTTCCTACAAAATTGGTGTCCAAATTCTTTCCAGCTCAATATCTCTGGAGAGTAAACTGGATAGGTAAGACTTACTGTAGGGTTTAAATCTTGTCTTGCACATTTTTAAACTGATAGTCCTACATTTGTTTGTTCCAGTCTGCATTGAAATGCATCTCTGTCAAGATTACAATTACGAGACGTTTTTTAGGATTCCTTGATATGAAATTCCCTGATAGGTCTAATACTATTGATTATGACTTGCTTGGTTTCCATTTATAAATTGTTGCTGTCGAGCTCTCTCTTCCTGTTTGTTTTATGTGCTCATGTTCTTCTTATCTATTTACTTTTAGAAGGATTTCGGGAGAGAGATGTTGAAAATGTATGATTTAATCTTTCACATATAAAAGGAGTCAAAATATATTATTTCTGCAGAATATCCCATTCCAGAAAAGTAGTCTAAGGAACATGGGATAAATATAATAAAGATCAAGATATTATATGATGCTAATTAAAATGTATCAGGTGTTAAAGGCTATTTAAGCATTTGCATATATAAGTTTACTTAATCCTGACAGTATATCTTCATGTTATTCTGAGGCACTTACTATTTCTATTCTGGTCAGCTGAAAGATCTATAAAGCAAAGGTCATTGTAGCAATAATATATGGCAGCCTAAACTAAAAAACACAAATAACTTATGAATTAAAGGACAGTTTTTTAATAGTATTGACAGTAGTATGTTTGTGCCCAAACTAAAAAAGTGTTCATTTTAAATAGAACAAAGAAATTATTCTGAAAATGAAGGCCATAAACCTTAATTTGAATGCACTTTAATTCATACAATGATGTAGAATATTGTCTGGTCCATAGAATATATGTGTGATTGGGAGAATAATGCCCCTACAAAACCCCACCACAGATATGCACATCCTAATCCTTCAGAAACTGCTACTTTGTCTAGTAACCATCAAGAATTAAGATTGCATATGGAATAAAGATTGTTAATTAGATGATAAATAGAATATATATGTGAATCGATTATATAGGTGATTATATAGGTGAATTTAAATATTCTTTAAATGTAAAAATGAAGGCAGAAAGGAGAGACTGAGAAGAAAAACAATGTAACATTCAATGTCATTAACCTGGCTTATAGCAAGGAAGGAATCACAGGAGCTCATAGCAACCTTCTAGTTGGGTATTTTCTAGTTAGGGGATTTTCTAGTTAGGGATTTTCTCCTAGGTCTTTCAGTTGAATACAACCCTGCTGACATTAGTTTTAGTATAATGAGGTCCATTTTAGTCTCTGACTCTAGGATTTTAAAGATAAATATGTTTTTTTTTTCAAGCCACCAAATCAGTAGCAGTAGTACTTTTTTTTTCTTTTAAAGACACAATTAGAAACAGAGTGCCTAAAAGTATGATTTTATAATCCTAAATTAAAGATGAAGAAAATGAGTATGGTATTTAAGTAATATTCCAAAGGTCATACTATACTTGTTAGAATGATAATACAATTTCATACTGTAAAAAGTTCAAAACAGCCATTGATTGTTGCTACCAACCTATAATTTTTAAAGCTTGGTATACTATAAGAGAAAAATCACAACCCAGCTTTTCCTGCAGTTATTAAATTATTATTTATTGTAATGAAATAATATATACCTATATCAAACAAGCATTTTAAGTTCTAATAAATCATAATTGCTAATCATTTCTAAACCCAACATTTCAATCCATCTTTTTCAAATAACTTTTATGCTAAAATGAATTAAATGTGATTATTTGTATTTTTAAACAAATTTTTAATTTGTAGTTTTGTTTAAAAATTAGTTCCTAACATAGCTTATATACTACTGAATGTATGAATATACTGGGTTAAACTTCCATCTAATTGGAAAACAGGGATGGTTAACAAATTGGTATAAATTTATATAAACCATATAATATTTACATATTATATGTATGTAAATATAACTATAGGATAAGATACAAGAATATAAAGGAACAAATATAAAACTAAGACTATAAGACTATAAAACTAAAACCATTATTTGTTTAAGGTTTCCAATGTCCATAGGTTACTCAGTGATGTATTTCTTAGTAAAAAATGACTAGATTCATTGCTATAAATGTTTAATAATAATTTCTAAATGTGAAAATATAAATAGATTTGCAAATATCTAAAGCAAATTAAACTATACCATAATTCAAAATTGTTTCCTTTGTTCTTATTTTTAGTCAACTTTGTTATAGCCTAACTCACATCTCCTTTACTTATGTAGCCCATTCATTAAATACAGTTTGTTGTAGAACATTGTTAGCATTATTATTATATTCAAAATGGAAGTATTCTCAGTTTTTAACTGAATTATCAGATACTTCCAGTATCTCTCAATTTAGAAGGGGGGAAAAATGACATAAAAGAACCAGTCTTGCATTATTAGTCTTACTAATTTAGGAATAGAAATTACTTGATGAAGCAAAAATTGAAGTGCTTTTCAGATAGACTGAAAATAAAGTCTTAAATTATAAAAATAACATTTTTGAAAGTAACAACAGCCCTTATGCTAATTCTAACACTATAAATGATAATAAATTGATTTAAAATCGAAATTTTATATCATTTAAGTCAGATGACTTACACAGATATATCTCTTTGAGTAACTTTTTTAAAAAAAAATATGTATTTATTCATACTGAATGGGTACAAGCCAGGGGTGCAGGGGCGGTGACAGCTTCACCAGAGACAGAGTGAAGAACAGAACAGGCAGATCAATGATGTTCACTGCTGAGGGGAGCAGCTGGCAGGTTAGGAGACGTCTGCTGTGCCACGTTGGTCACCTCCAGGGCGGTGTATCAAACTCACACTTAAGTGGTGGTGGCCAGCTTGTAGTGCTATGTCCCAATCCATTGTGCCACCAGGGAGGGCCCAACTTTGAATAACTTAATATATATATATAATTGTATTTTTTCAGGGAAATTCTGAAGAATAAGTATGCTACTTATATTTGAAATGTTTATGTTCTATTCAGATTGTAGATCAGATTTACTGTCTAAATTATTCTATCAGATGTAGCAGTGGAACAGATTTACAGAGTTATGTTTAAAACTTCTTGATTTAGAAATTACAGAATGAATTTATGACATTTTCTGCTTATGATTTTTTGTGTCTACTTATAAAGACAATTCAACAAATTATGAGCTACTCTATAGATATTTGATCACACTTTAGACAAAAAAGTTATATAGCTGAAGAATATTACAGACGCATAGTAGTCTCAACTGTGAAAATCTAAAAAGAGGTGTAAACTATGAAAATGTCTGTAGCCTCTGAAATATACTGTTGAAAAAAATGGTGATGTAGAAGTTGATAACAGGATCAATCTCTCTGGCACATCTTTTAGGGAGTCAACAGTATCTGTGATGTCCCCAGGTAGTGTGAAAAAGATCAGTCTCCTGAATCATATTCCGTTGTGCTTTTTTGTTGTTGTCGTTGCTAATAGTTTTTACCTTTGTACCACCATTGAACTAACCTTTAACATCAAGTGACATGGTAGAGTAAAATACAATCGTTTTGTGAATCTCAGAAACAGCTATCAGTGAAGTGTTTTTTTTTTTCTTGTAACTAAGTGATCCTGATTTGAATCAGTGTAGGTAGTAAATATAAAATCATTTTGAAACACAGGTGTGATAAGTCATAATATGTGTAAGAGAACTAGCATAATATGTAGTATAAATAAAAATATTAGGCAAAGGAGAGATTGCAAGTAACCTACTGATGCCTCCATTAGGGTATCAAATTTGTTCTCAAGGTGAAAGTTAATCACTGATGGAATTCTAATAGGGATATGATGATGATAGATATGTTTTCTGACAAGCTAGTATGGTCATAGTCTTAAAGTATATGAGAGAAGAACATTCTATCCCTATTATAGTATCTATAATAGTTATGTAGAGGAGGTCTTTCTTATTAAAAGATAATTAGCATAGGAAAAAAACCACATAAAATATATCCATTTTTATACTGGTATAAAACTTTCTCAATTAACAGTGACAGTGGTGGAGTGGGATGAAGGTGTTAATAAAATACTTATATTTTACTGAAGTGAAAAAAAAAAACAGACATATCTTTCCAGAGCTTAAGAACACAATACAGAGTGTTGTTATCATGATTATTTTTATTTATTTAGTAATACAAGACCTGGGATGTAGCTGGACATGGAGAGGGGGCTTGAGAAGATTCATCAGCCACAGACAAGGGAGAAGAACAGGCAGATCTACTGAAATACACTGCTGAGAGAGCAGTGAGCAAGACAGGAGAAGTCTGTTGTGCAATATGTGGGTTAAGTCCCTGACCAGGGATCCAATTCATTCCTCAGTGGCTGGTGATAATTTGATAGAGCTGAGACTTAACCCTTATGTCAGGGAGGCCCCTATAACATGATTCTTAAGTATAAAGTGCGTGTGTGTGTGTTTTTATTTTTTTGCATAGAATTATTCTGATTTTGATAATAGTATAGAGTTATATTCTAAATTTCAATATGCATTTATAAAAATCATTATAATTTTATTAAAATATATGAATTTTTAAAATACAATAGTTTATTTTTACATCATTTTGTACATTTTTTTTCATCTCAATTGTAATCCCCACAGGTTTCCCATCACCGAGTCACCCATGTGCCATCACCATAGACCTGTGCACTTTCCTCCCCACCCCCTACCATTTTTGATCCCATTCCCCACTCCACCCCCACAAAATGTCTCTAGTATATGACTGTTCATTATTATTATTTTCTCGCCTGGCCCATTATACTCCTGCTATGAGCAAAACCATCCAGTATTTTTCTTTTTCTTTCTGGCTTATCTCACTAAGTATGATCTTTTCCAGCTCCATCCAAGTTGCTGCAAAACACATGTGTTTCTTTTTTTGTTGCTGAGTAATATTCCATTGTATATATGTACCACACCCTTTTAATGCAGTCATCTACTTTTGGGCATTTGGGCTGCTTCCATGTTTGTCCAATTGTAAGTAAAGCAGCGATAAACATGGGGGTGCAGGTGTCTTTTTGAATCAGGTTTTTGTGTCTTTTGGGTAGATACCTAGAAGTAGGATTGCTGGGTTGTAGGGAAGCTCCATGTTAAGCAGTTTGAGGAACCTCCAAACAGTTTCCTATAGTGGTTGTACTGGTTTGCATTACCACCAGCAGTGCAGGAGAGTTCCTTTTCACCACATCCTCCATCATTTGTTGTTGCTAGTTGTTTGAAAATGCGCCATTCTCACTGGGGTGAGTTGGTATCTCATTGTGGTTTTAATTTGCATCTCCCTTATTACAAGTGATGTCAAACTTTTTTTTTTTATATATGCTTGTTGGCTGTCTGCATTTCCTCTTTGGAAAAGTGTCTTTCTTCTGCCCATTTTTTGATGGGGTTGTTTGTTTTTGTTAAGTTTTATCAGTTCTCCGTATAGAAAATATATGAAATTTTATCAATTTCCCCAAGTTGAAATTGTTTGCCAAACTTAAATCTTGATTTCTAAAACAAAATTAAAAAGAAACCTAACATGGCATAATTTTATATCATCATTTCCTCCTTCATTTATTAACTTCTCAAGTTGTTTGAGGTCTTAATTTGACAGGGTTTTGTATGTGATCAGAATAGTCCATGAATATAATTATTGACATAATGAAAATGTGAATCTTATAAGATATGGACTTTCACTTTCTAATTAATTTGCATTGTATTTGTAGTGTATTGACCAGTGTTTGTAGAACACTACAGTAAGTTAACAGAGTTATTGACAAAGAACTCTAGAAGAAAGTAGATACTTGTAACAATCAGAGTTGGCAAGGGAGAGTAGGAGGTATCTTACTAGAAAATAATTTTATAAGTTGTCATTTGTTTAGAAATTATTGTCATACTATAGAAAAGTTGTGCTTTTTCCTCAAACTCATTACTGGGATTTCAGATAAAAAATAGTGAGAATGCGCTGTATATATAAGTTTTATTCTTTTATTATTCTCATAAGATTCTTCTTTTTCTCCTAAAAGATTGCTAGAATACTCCTGTCTCCTATTAGACTTTAAAAGCTGTGAGGTTAGCCATCTTTTAGTTAAAATAAAGCAATACTAATGATAGGTAATTATCAATCATGAGTTTTACTTTGGACAATAGTTTTAGTGAGACCTTTACATTAATCAATCTGTTTTAATTTTAAATGATAACTCTAGCCCATTTTACATGTAAGAAAATGAAAAGACAAGCTAATTTATAAAAGGAAAGTTATTCCTTGAGCACATACATAATAGTGGTAAAATGGTACTCCAATCTAGCTTGAGTATCAGAGAATATATTATAAAATGGCAATAAATTAAAGCTCAGGATTAATTCTCACTTCAGATATTTGTGGTTAAGAATATCATAGGTAATTGTGTATTTTTTTTAAAATTACTGAGAGGCACAGAATATATGATAATCCCTCCTTTTTGAACTGAAGTTTGACCAATGTGTTTTAGGTGGTCAACACAGTTGTCTTAGTATTTTGCCTAAATTGCTAATTAAAATGAAGATCTGTCACTAAAACATTATGTCTGCTATTAAATGTTCCATTATTCCACAAGGGATTGAAAAATTGTGAATATTTTAATTTCATTATTCATTAAACAGTTATAAGGTAATGGTATTTTAGAAAGAAAAATTCTCCTCAATAAAGAAATAATATGAAGACCACAAAATTACTGTCCATATTTGTGGATTTATCATTTTTATTATTCCTTTTTTCCCTCTTTTCATCTAACTCTTGCTCATAAAAGAAAACTATACTAAGATAAAACCTCATCAAAGAATCTTTCTCTGACTTCTGATCTAAACCTGATTTAGTATTCTTCTTCTTTCTTTTATTTTTTTTCTTAGCTCATTTATGTTATAATACAACAGTAGTCTTCAAATGGTAATTTTCCTCTCTGCCTCTTCCTAAAAGATATATCCCCTGTGACAGGTATAGTTTATCATATGCCCTGTTTTCTTCCACGTTTTGATAATTTACTTTCTAAATGAAAGATGAAAGGAGCATTCATTGGAACAATTAAATTAGAAGATAAAGACAAGCTTACGTAGTGTGAGTTCCACTATTTTTTGATACCATGTTTGTCCAATGTTGAATGAAAGCTTGGTTGAGTGCATAATGAATGAGTGGGATTAGAGGAAGTCCACAATTTAACAATCTGTGAAAACACTAGCAGTTCTGACTTCAGGAGGATAAGAAGAATAAAATTATTTTGATTATTACAAATTTACATCTGTTATTTATATTTTCCAGCAAATGAAAGGTATCATGTCAGTTCCCTATAATGCTATGGGAGTATAAAAGGAACTTTGATTATTATATCTTTTTCCTAAAAAAAAAATTAAAAATAAATGTTGCATTTCACTACTCCTGAATTTAGAACCAGTTGAGAACAATAAAGGTCTAAATCTGTTAATTCAAACCTGTACTGTTAGTTTTATATATTTAGAGATATTTTCCTGATCAACATATAATCAACTTGTTTTAATCAACTACAAACAGATCTGTGAGCCCATTGAATCTTGCCCAGATGCTAGTTTCTGGTTTTTAATTAGCATTATCACCTTGACTACCATTTTCCCATAGATTATTAAAAATAAAAATCTGCCTTTTCCCATTAATGAGCTGTTCAATAAATTGCTTCACTAGAAATGAGTTAATAAATTGGACTCTGTATTTTTTCCGGTGCTTTCTTTTTATCATTGATATTAGAAAGTTGATATGAAAATTGAGTATGGCCTATTTACTTGATATAAACATTCTTAATTCTACCCCTCTTTGTTCTCTGTAAATTCTGTGTAGGAAGTCAGATGCTTGATTTTTTTTTAAGCACTGAAATAGATCTTTCAGTTTATAACTTATGCATTTCTTCTGTTGTGGGCTATTTCTGGGCCTATTAGAATGGATTTTTACATAATTATAAGTAGTAGGCCAAGAATTTTGACTAATTTCTGAGGCATGGTTAGAATATAGCATAGTTTATCTTAGGGTCTGAAGTCAAATATAACATAGTTTATCTTAATGTCTGAAGTCAAATTGATTAGATTTGATCCCAATTTTGCCACTTTCTAGGTAAGTAGGTAAGTTATTTAACCTCTCTGTTTCAGTTAACTAACATAGTTATTTTAAGAAGAAGCTTAATAGATGTTAAATCCTTAACATCACGCTCAGCACATAGTAAGCATATAAGCTTGTTGTCTTCATATTGTAAAGCACTTAATATATTCTCCAATGCTATCACATTGCTTATTGGTTAAAATGAGAATTTCTTTATCAACTGGTTGATAAAAATCTAGAGTTATGAGAATGTAGACAGTGTATAATAAATGCCACATTAATAGTATGCAATGAAGACTTGAGGGGAAAAAATAATATAGATTAACCTGAGAAGCCCTGTAATTGATCAGAAGTTAAAATCTCAAAAATCTGATGGAATTGTGATGTTCCACTACAATACTAATTTCTAAAGTGCATCAAAATATAATTTGTACACAACTTCCATGACAATTTCCTTTACCATGTCATTGACTATAGATTTAGTTGGTGATATATTAAGTGAACTAATTTGGCCTATACAATAACTCCCTGGCATATGGAAAAGTAATGTCTCAAGAATATGTCACAATGCTCTAACTAGAATTGTATAAAACATTTTTAATTTTTGGAAACTCCTGTTATAGAACAGAGAACCTAAATAAATGTAAAGTCTTATAAATCTCGTAGTAATAAATATGTTATTTCTAGTTTTTTTCAGATATTTTTTTATTAACTCAAAACTTCTATTACAGCTTCTATCTCAAAATACACATATACAAACATTCCATTGTTAGAATTTTGAACAATTTTATTACTGCTTAGGAAAGCTCTGCACTAAGAAAAACAGTTGAAATGCACTTGTTCCCATGCTTTCTAGTTTTCACAGCACATGCCCCTTCTATATTTAAAAGTAAACTATCCTTTATGGAATTCCCTTTCTGCTTCAGATCAACTACTTTTCTGAACTAATCTCATTTGTCTACTTTTCCAGGGGTGGCATATGATGATTGTATGTCTGCCCCAGCTGTTTCTAATATAATGACTCTGGTTGTCTTTGGGAAATGATTTGGAAACATTTGCCTTTGTTTAAATGGAGGCAGCCTGTTTTACTGTATAATCATTATATAGTACATTTTCCCATCCTACATTATGTGGATAAGAAAAACAGACAGATATTTTCTCAGTTGGATAATTAGAAGGAAGAAAACTTTGCAATTTAAAACTTTGTCTATTCTGTAAGAGTAAAAGTAGATTTTACAGTACATCAGGAAATACAACTATACATACAAACCAATAGAAATGTATTTTTTCTCCTCTTTAGATCATTTTTGAGTAGTCTTGTGCTAATAGCTATAAATACTACCAAATCTCTAATGCTAAAATAATGTGCTTCAATTGCATATTAGACCTAGAGTTCTCATTTTAAAACCACACGTCTATTCTTTGAAAAGGGAGTAATTGGTTTTAGAATTTATCAAAACATATGTGTCTCATAAAAAAAAATTAGATGTTTCTTAATTTTGAGTAGTTTTATTCATTCATATTTTATTTCTCCTACCAAATATAAACTGTTAAACTAGTATGATTAAATGACACACTGTTGTCTCTTATTAAAAAATAATAATAATTCATCTATCTAGTGTCATTAAATAAAATTTAGTTAGATTTTGATCCCGAAGGAAGATGACATCAGAGGAGCTTCCCTCCCCTAGGATATATTTTATTTTTTAAGATTTATTTATTTATTCGTACAGAACTGGGGTACAGGCCAGAGATGCGGAGGATGAGAAGATTCACCACAGACAGAGTGGGGAACAGAACAGGCAGATCGACGAAGTACACTGCTGAGGGAGCAGTGGGCGGGTCAGGAGAGGTCTGCCACGCCATGTGGTCACCTCCAGGGCAGGCGGGAATCGAACTCATGCGGAAGTGGCTTCAGCTTCTCTGTGCTGTGCTTTAATCCGCTGCGCCACCAGGGAGGGCCACCCCTAGGATAATTTTAAAGTAGTCAAGAAGATCCTTAGGTGTGAGGCTACGCTAGAAAACCTCTTGTGCATTGGACAATGATGCTGACAACGTTGGAAGGGGAAATGAGGAAATGCAATGGCATAAAACTAATGGTGTTGGATAGAGGCACCGAGTGACTGTAGTCAGGCTGGAAGGCTGCCACGTAAATCTTGAGTTGTGCTCCTGCATTTGGCCAATGGCCCTGGGGAGGGGAGAGATTGTTAATTTGGAGGTATACCCTTAAATGAGGGTAGATAATGTAGAAGAGTCGGCATCACTATATCAGGAAGATGTAACACTCATCAATATACATGTACCAAACGAAGGAGTACCAAGCTTTGCCAAAAAGTTCATTACCTTTCTCTTTTTAGTGTCTGTTGAATTTTTTATGTTTATATTATTGTAATGTGGATTATCCCCCACGATAAATTCATATTGTAATTCTATGCATTTGGCATTAGTTGTAAATGGAATCTTCCCTTCCTGCTTAGTCCAAGTTAGCACTTTGGAGATCTCAAACCTGATAAAGTACAATCTACACCAGAGCACTGCTGCTTATTTCATCTGGAGAATGACTTACCTAGAGTTTGAGGAAAGATGATGTATAAGTTAAAGTACTGTAGCATTCTCTTACCAGAAAGCAACAGCTTTTTTTTTTCTTTTTTTTCTGATTGTTTCAAGTTTGTGACTGGATTCCTAAGTGGTTCAGTGTTCATGCTGATTGTTTTTCCACCTCTTTGTCTAGTTTCTTACTCCCCATGTTTATTGAGATGTAAATGGCATGTGACTGTGTAAGACTGGCCACATGATTATTTGATGCACACACACAACAAACTGATTAACACAGAGATCAATTAATACATCCATCACATCCTACAATTACCCTGTGTGTGTGAAAACACTTCAGATCCATTCTCCTAAAAGTTTCAAATACAAAATATAATATTGTTAACTACACTTTTTATGTTCTACTTAATTATCCTATAACTAGAAGCTTTGCTATATCTTCTCGTTGTTCCATGACCCAGGTCCTACCATTCACTATTCAAACTGTGTTTCATTTTTTTTTTTTTTAAGATTTGTTTATTTATGCATACAGAACTAGGGTACAGTCCAGAGACACGGAGTGATGAGAGGATTCACCAGAGAAAGAGTGGGGAGCAGAACAGGCTTACTGATGAGGTACACTGCTGAGGGGAGCAATGGGTGGGTCAGGAAAGGTCTGCTGTGCCATGTGCATCACCTTCGGGGCTGGGAATCGAACTCATGCTGAAGTGGCTTTAGCTTTTTAGTGCTGTGTTTTAACCCGCTGAGCCACCAGGGAGGGCCCCAAACTGTTTTTAGTGTATTTGTGTTCTATTTGATTTGTAGCATTCATCATCATGCCCTCAGGGTTCACCTATATTTTTACAAATGGTAGAAATTAATATTCCCTTCTCCTTTCTGATCAAATATCATCCTATTATGTGTGTGTGTGTGTGTGTGTACCTATACACACAAATACATTTTCTTTACCCATCCATATGTTGATAGATACCTGGATAGTCTTTTATCTGGGCTATTGTGATAATGCTGCAGGGGACACAGTAGGTACAGATATCTCATAAGGTAGTTATTTCATCACCTTCAAATCTATATCCAAAATGGAATTGCAGAATTATACAGTAGTTTTGTTTTAAATATTTGGAGGAATCTCCATTTCGTTGTTCATAATGGTTGAGCTAAATTACAATCCAATCAACAGTGCATGAGGGTCCCCATTTCTTCACACCTTCTTACATATTTGCTGTTTCTTGTTTTTGGATAATAGTCTTTCAACAGGAATGCAGTGGTATCTCATTCTTCTTTTGAGCTTTCATTTCTGTGATAATTAGTGATTATGAGAATCATTTCATGTACCTTTTGGCCACTTGATGTCTTCTTTGAAAATGTCTATTTGGGTTCTTCACCCAGTTTTTAATCAGATGATGAAAAGTATTATTACTATTAAATTGAATATATTCTCTATGCATGTTAGATATTAAACTCTTACCAGATATACAATTTGAAATATTTCCTCCATTCCATAGTTTACATTTTTTTATGTAATTAATTGCTTTGGGGAAAGGATAAGTAGTATTCCCTATCACATTTTAGCAAGGGCACTTCTAAAATGCCATATATATATAGCAGTACCCTAGACTAATTTTAATTTCTTATTTCGCTTGCATTTCTACTCATTTTCTCCTTTCTTTGCTGTCTGTCTCTTTTCAGTGGAAGATGTAGAAGAGCAAGGGAGAACACATCTTTTTAGTTTGTTTACAAAGGAACTACTCATAAGCCAAAATGCAAAACAGTTTGGGAAAGGAAACTTTGATAGCTATATTTTAATACTAACAAATATGACTGAGCCACAAATAAATGACAGAAAGTCAGATGCAAGGATACAACCAAGAATTGAGATAAGAAGTAAATTACTTCTAAAATTATTCAACATCCTGAAATGTAACTTCAGTCTTTTTCCTTGCAAATGGTATAAGACAGTTAATTTTTGGAAGCAAACAAATCACCTTAATTGAACAGTTTTCATTTTAAAACAAGTTGTGGAGCTTAAGGCTGAAGTCCTCCAGAGAAAATAGCCCTATGATTTATATCAGCACTGCTCAAACTCAAAGCAATTTGTGAGGTTGCATATGAATAATGCAGGGTGAGAACAGCACAGGAGGAAACCATTGAAAGAAAGTAAATGAAGTCCTTTTAAAATGGAATATATAGGAAACTATTTAATTTGAATTATTCACCAACACTAGTGATATTACAGGAATAACCATAGATCAGTGCATATTTCAATTTTTAAGATAGGGTCATGCTGTTCCTTTTATATATTGAAAAAAATCACAGAGATTGAGAATGGAAAAGAGAAGTGTATTGCAGCCTATGAATATGCACAAATGTGCTGGAATTCATCTCAAAAGAAGGGAAAAGTGACCTGTTGAACTCAGTGACACACAGCCACAGCTGTTGACTCAAGATCCACAGAGGCAGTTTCTGCCAATTTAGGCAAATGTCACATGATCAGCAGAAAATGTACCTTTTTATATATGTTTTTAACTATTGCTGACTCCAATGATAAGTTGTAAGTTTTGGAGCAATTCCAAGCACTTGAACATTCTTGGTTACTTTCATATGGAAAAGGAATGCATAATGTTTCTTTTTTTTTTTTTCCTTTAAATAATCCTATGTGCCATAATGCTGAGTCATTTGATATGTAATCATTTCAAGAAAGTAACATGAGAATGTAAAAGGGAGTATTTGTTCAATAATTTGGTAATAACAGCACAATTAAAATGCTATATAAAACATTGATATTTACTCTATTAAAATCAAACAAAGAAACTTATTTTTCATATTAATATAATCCTGTTTAGTTTTATACAGTACTTTTGGTCTTAGCAGTCCCTTAGTGTTTGCCTACTACACATATTTACACTGCTTTAAAATGTTAGAGTTAAAGAGGTGTCTTGTCTGTAGAAATTTGAAATCAATAGTCATATAAAGTTAATAGTATAGGGATTCTAAATGGTCTGGGAAAACAGCCAGCTAACCAACATTAAAGTAAACAAGTAGGCTCAATATTTGTATGGACTGTAGCTAACTAGAACACAAGTAGCCATGGTTAAAGTTATTTAATTCAGAGAGATGCTAGACCATGTTTTATACGGAGGTATGGAAACAGGGACAAACCATCCAATTTATCTGAATACTTCTAGAAATATCATGTAGTTAGAAAAATCCAAGTGGTAAAAATTAAGTTCCTTTAAGCAAAATTTTAGACAATAAGAATATGTGTAAATGAAATTATAGAGGAAGAAGAAATTTGTTTAACTACATGATGCATTAATACAAGGACCAAAGTAAGATTTGTGTTCAAATTTTGCTGAACATAACTGATCAATGCAAATAAATGAAGTTCTTTCACTTTGAATGTATAAGTCTTTTATGTTAGGATAATTTAACTTGGCTAAATTTTAAGATAAAATTTGCTTTCAGATATCCCTTGTGATTGACTATTGTTTGTTTAATATCTTAATGTGAACTCTTCCTCATTTTTCATAGTTTCAAAACTGTGTGATGGTATATCCTGAAATCCTCTGGTAGCTGTATTTTGTTTACCTGGACCTAGATGTTTGGAGGTGTTAGATAGGCTACTGGGGGGAATTTATATAGGCCAAAAGGACGGTTATATTTCAGAACTTCCCAGTATGCCTTCTAATATTCTGACAGGATTCTGGTTTCTTTAAGACCCCATTACAAAGACTTTCTCAAATGTTATAAAGGTCTTCAGATAGCCAGATTTTCTTAAAGTAACTTCTGTGTTCTAATAACTCCCATTAACATAAATGTCTCACATCTTCCTTTGTTCAGTTGTAACTGTTGAATAGGCCCCCCTGTGAGATATGGAGAAGGCTACAAAGAAGTGATATTTTTACTCAGTTTCTACCAGTTTGATATTAGCAAGAAAGCAAAGCTCTGGTAAGTAAATTGGGTTTACTATAGCAGTAGCCTGTGAGTCCCCATCCGTTCTGTTAGCTATTATGTAGACTTGAAAGGAACCATGTTTAATGAAATTAATCTGAGAGTATAATTATAAATAATTTCTCGACTTAGACATAGATATTTTTATATATTTAAGATTCTTCATATTGCCAGGGTATAAATCAAAGCATAGTCACTATTACATCTTTATATCCAAAATATTAGCTGCTAAAATGACTACCAAAATTTACAAAATCACCTTGAAATGATCTATAATCAGATAGATCCTAAAAGTTAAGACCTCAGAAATGGCAACAGGTTGTCTGTGTTTTAATTCCACCGTAAATAGACTATGACCCTGTAAGAATTACTGTGTATCTGTAAAGTGGTAGACCTGAAGTTAAACACTTAACTTGGTGTTGTTAATATTGAAAGGAAATAAAGTAGTTCACAGGTCATCACTGTTCCTGGGACATAATAAATGCACATGGAAATTACATTTTAGCATGATTTTCCATTTCTGGCATCAAAGGAACATAATAGTCGAAATTAAATTTGTAATTATAATCTGATTTTATAAAAAAAAATTGTAAGTTGTAACTGGAGTCAACTTTCTTCATTTTATAGATTACAAAGCATTCTTTCTATATCACTCAATCATGTCTGCAAAATGCTTCATGGCATAACCTTCAAAATCAAGTGACTTGAAGAAATTGTCAATTTGATCTGAAACATTTGCATTGCATCTATGCATTTCTGATTTGACTGGGTTCAGCTGAGGAGTTCTACTTTATGTTGGGGGATCAGTTTGGCTTTGTCCTCACTGAGTTGGTTGGCCTCAGTTTTATATATATATATATATATATTAAGATTTATTTATTCATACAGAACTGGGGTACAGGCCAGAGATGCAGAGGGTGAGAGGATTCACCAGACACAGAGTGAGGAACGGAACAGGCAAATAAACAAAGTACACTGCTGAGGGGAGCAGCGGGCGGGTCAGGAGAGGTCTGCCAGGCCATGTGGTCACCTCCGGGGCAGGCGGGGATCGAACTCATGTGGAAGTGGTTTAAGCTTCTTAGTGCAGTGCTTTAACCCGCTGTGCCACCTGGGAGGGCCGGCCTCAGGTATATTTTATGTAAGTGCGTTTTGGGTTCCAAGATGAAGGGACGTTCATTTCCCATGACTAAGACAGAGTCACATGTGCCCCACTGCACAAGGACAATTCAAGCTTTGTTTGCATCATATTTGTTAATATCCTGCTAGCTAAAGCAAGCCATGTCAGTAAGCCCAACATAGCAAGGTTTTCTTTGCAGAAGACAGTGAGTATCTCTGGCAGTTCTAATCTGAGTACCTGAAAATAAATGATAGATCCATAAAAATGCAATAAATGATCGCAACCATTAATACACTTGAATGTTTATGAATTCCTAATATTTTATAGTCACACCTTACAAATGTTCAGTCCTTCCAAAATAGCATGACAAAACTATGTATATTTTCTGTATAATAAGCCACATAGAATGCATTATTAGCCCTGTTTCTATGAGCAGTAAACTCTATGCAATAATGACAAAAATCACACAATATGTGTTTGTGTGTGTGTGTGTGTGTGTACCACAGTAATAATTAAGAATCAAGTTTGTGTTTTTCAGTGTACCTACTTTTTGCTAAAGATTGGGCTCCTTACAAGGTCATTGCTCTTTTTTCTTCTGAACATGTCTCTCATGATTCTTACGTAATAGAATGATGTTGTATGATAAGATCTATTAAAAGAGTATAGGTTGACCTGTTGGAAAAACTTGTAACTACACAACAGATTTTAATGCATCATTAAGTCATAATCATTAAAAAAAAGTATACTACTACACTATTCTAAAATCTTAGTATGATATTTTAAATTTACATTTATTTCACAGATGGTACTTTGTACCTAATAGTTTAACAATGTTTTGACCTGTTGGCTAAATTAGCAAACAGTTATGTGGCTTAGCAACCAAAGCTGTTCAACCAATAAACCACATAATTCACTATAATTTTATTTTTGCTGTAAATACCCATGGAAAGTAAGCAATTTTTTTTTATATTTTTATAAGAAATTTTAGAAAGAGAAATCCTTTCCATGAAATTTAACATTAAGCTCAATATATGATATAGTTTAACATATTGATATGTGTGTGTGTGTAAAATGCTTTTTGGAACTAAGAACTAATCTGTGATTTTTTTGGTCATTGTTTCATTTACTCGTCACAACAAATGTACATGGAGACGATCCTTTTATTAATCTTTTATTTTTTTTGCTTTTTAAAATTGAAGAAATATCACATTTTAACATTTCATGTAAGTTCAGGAATGCATCATTAGATAGTAATATGTATGTGAACTGTATTAAGTATACCACTAAGCATTGATTGTTTGCCATATAATTAATCCCTTTTTCCCCAAAACTCATTAACAGTTAAAACTGGAACTTGGAACATGTATACTAGTTGTACAGCTTAGGCTATTAATCAACCCTCAATATTTCTTTCAAGGAAGAAGGAGAAATGAACTAAATTTGGAAATCAGGATAGAAGTATAGCTTACAAATTAAGTTTGAGCACTGCATTTTAATCAAATACTTAACTTGATTCAGCATGCAAAATATCTTTGTAAAAGGAGTATCTTTCCTGATTATTCCAACTACAGCTTAATATTGTTTCTCTTCTGCTTGTATCTTCTGACCCATTGTCCAAACCTTTTGATCTAAGTGTCTTTGTTGGCAGTACATGATCATGCTCCTTTTGAATCCCGGACTACAAATCACATTCTTCATTTAGAAGGTGCTGCTCTCTCTTCATTCTGTTCATACAGAAATTTAGTGCATTTGTAGGATTCTTTTTTATTTTATTTTTGTGTAGAAACTGAGGGATGAGAAGATTCACCAGAGACAGAGTGAGGAGCAGAACAAACAAATTTACTGAAATACATTAAGGAGAGCAGAGGAGAGGTCTGCTCTGCTACATGGGTAGCTCTCTGACTGGAGTTTGAACTCAGGCTATTGAGGTGATAGTGCTGAGACTCAGCCATAGGCCACAATGGAGGTGTATTTGTTAATTCATCATATCCCTCAGAGTCTGAACTTCTTTAAGGAAGAAATGTTATTTCCAATATGTAAAATTTAAGATCTGATCTATTAAGATTTCCAATACATACATAGTTATTTCAGTAACTATAAGCTATCAAGGAAATATACTTTCACTCTAATGATGAATAAATGTTTCCTGTTTCTTTCATGTTGAGAAGCAAAGAATAGAAATAGAAGCAAAGAATAGAATAGTAGCTGTTGTACTCCTTGAAAACAATATTTGTATTTTCTTAAGTAGCTCTATAATACTGGGAACATTTGGAACTATGATTCTATATAGTCTCTTGTCATTGCTACGTATGAATCCTTATAATCTATTCCATCTGTCTTGAAGTCATTATATACATTAAATAATATTCCGAGATTATTTTAGGGTATCTGTCTCTTCTGGTTATCCTTAAAGTCATAGTAGCTTGTGGTTCATGGTGACAAAATATTGATTCAAATTTATTATTCAAATATGACAACATATGTCCTTCTTTATTTTGACAGGCATTTAGAATATCAAATATACTGGTTTTTAGCATTGCTGATAAGTCACTCTTTACAATGGTTGACATGAAGCATATTAAGAATTCATTTTTACACAATTATTTAAAGCCCTTTTCCCCTGATATAAGTGATTGTTAAATATTTTAGTAGGATTTTTTTTATTTGAAATAACATTATTTCATTTGAAATAACATCTTATTGACGCCCATATAGAAAGGCACTACTGTATTCTGTGTTGCTAGTCGTTAAGACGGAACACAATTATTATTTAACATCATCCATTGAGATTATTAAGGTTTTTTGAAATGTAAAAATGACATCACAGATATGATATGAATCCCAGGCATATCTCTATCATATTTATCAGAAACTATCAATAAAATGTTTGTATCCATAAGCTATTGGGACATGATAACAAATCACTTTTAGATGTTTTACTATGGTATTTATTCCTGTTTCAAGTTGTCATTTCTCCTTCCTGCCACCCCCCCAAAAAAAAAAACACATAGAATTAGAAAGTAATACAATTCATCCCTGAAAATAAACAGGATTTTGTGGCTGCTTTGGGAAACAAAATACCTTGGAATGACATTATGTGGCTTCCAAGCTAGGCCAGAAAAAGCGACTTGGTATTCACTCTATTTATGGACTCTTGTTCTTGGAATGCTGGCACCATGCAATTGGAAAGCCCAACCTAGTTCACACAGAGCCCACAGGAGAGCAGTTGAAGTGTCAACTTAAACCAGCATTTACCACCTAATATAAATAAGACTACAGTTTTAATTCCTTTACTGACATCCATTGAGCATGAACCAGAAAACAACCTGCTATGTGTTCTGTTAATTCCTGACCTCCAGAATAATTGCAAAGTTAAAAAAAAAAGTCATTTATCACTACTATGTTTGGGATAATGTTTATGTAGTCAGAGAAAGACCTAGATTTTGGTTTCCATTGTGTGATGCTCTAACAAAAACTAAAACCATGCCATGGGCTTTGAGACCAGCCCATGGATCAGAAGACATCATTTAGTGAAGAGGAGACTGTCATTAAGGTCTTAAATTGAATAACATTATTAGAAATTAAAGAAAATGGTTCCTTGCACATGATAGTTAAAAGTTTAATATTTTTAACAGGTAACAACAGAAAATGATCAAATTAAAGGAATGATCAAGCCAAAAGAATGATAAGTAGAAGGCTAAAGATTCTATTTAGGTTTTTCTTGCTATTTACTGAATAGTATGAGAGGGATCAACCATGTCACAGAAAAATTTGTTAAATATATTGAGGGCAAAATGGAAGTTGTAAATGCAAAATGGTTTCACCTTCACAGTCTCAATATTTCCACAGTACAAAAGACTTCAAATGGAAACTTCACTAACAAAGCAGAATGACTTCATTGTTAACATCAAAAGATTATTAGATTTCCAGAAAGCAATGGTGAAATGCTCCAAAGTTTATAATTCACTCAGATATATGGTTTATGGTAGAGGACAGTGGGTGCCTTGGTGGTGCTATGGTGTGATAACATCATCCGAAGAGGTATGAACGTATACCTCTGAGTCATAACAATGCTATGAGCCAAAGTTACATTAGTTAAAAAAAATGCAACTTAAAAAATATAATAAATTGTCTCTGTGGACCTTAAAGGCATAGTTCTAAATTAAATAAAAAACCCTCTAAGAATCTAAGTTTTAAATCCGAGAGAATCCATAGAAGAGGCCAAAATAAAGAAATATTTAACTTTGATAAAACTTGTGAGTATAGGAATTTTATCTAATTTCATCCATAAGTTAGTTAATAAGAAATGAAAATATATAAAATTATACACACACATATACATGTTTGTATGTGTATGTACATATAGACTGTATATGTATATATACATATGTGTATACACATATTATATGTGTATATATTCTATATATATATACTCACACACATACATTATATGATATATACAATATGCATACATTCACTATATTAATTATATAATATACACACAAACATATTTATATGATATACATATATGTATATATACACTATATTATTTATATAATATACATATATTTATTGTATATATTATGTATACATATATTTATTGTATATAGTATGTGCAATATATAGTATATAGTATGTGTATGTATGCATACATACCTATACATACATGTATGTATATATGTATACATATGCATGTATATACACATGTGTGTGTGCACACATACAGATACATGGAGAGAGAGAGTCAGAGTGAATACAATGGAATCCCCAGAATTTGAAGGTTATGGAGCAAGTTGGGAAAAATAAGTTTGTTGCAACAATGAGCTACTCTTATGGAAAAAGGAAGTAGAAAGGAGATGACGGACAAAAAGCCTGAGGTTGAAGCTATGAACTACTATAAGTCATTTGCAGACAGGAGGATTGGTCATTAGTCAAAAAACTTCAATATATGTCCAGCTGTATTTCAGAGTCACTAAGTACTACCGACTCCTATGCACTTAATTTACTTAATGAGCCTTACCCAAACCTAGACCTGTTCTAGATGATGAGGTTCTTGACCTCCAGTCGATGTGTGAGATATACTAATGTGATGAGACTTTGGGGGTTCTCATGGAGAAATGAATCTATTATGCAAATAAAGACTTCACTGTTGTCAAGATGTGGAAAAATTTATTTTCTGAAAATTGGCACAGTAATATTTCTTGTTCTTCTTATAGAACATTGATATTCACCATTAAGAGATGGGTCTTTCCTTCCTTTCTTTGAAACTGGGAAGGTTTTTGTGATTTTTCAGTGATGATAATGTGGTAGATCTGACTTAAAGCTAGTCTGACAAAGGCAATGCAGTTTTAATTTGCCATCCATACCTCTGTCGAACAGCTGTTTTTGGAACCTAGTTGTCATGTCCTAAAAAGCTCAAACTGGTCAGTATGGAGTCACCATATGGCCCAGTCCATTTGCAGAATAATTAAGACTTGGTTTGTTGGTATTATCAACCAACCACTAGCCCAGTGAGGGAACAGTTTTTCATGACTACTGCTTTGTTCATTTATATTATTGAGTTGAAAATCCTGCTACACCTTGTCTAAATTCATGACTCACAGAATTTTTGAGCATAATAAGTGATCATTATATGACTTATTTATGGGATAATTTGATTCAGCCAAAGTAAAAAAAAAATCCTTTTGAGGTTTAATGAAAGTGTAAAAAGTTTATTATTTCAGCTTTATTGAAATATAATTGAAATTTAACAAGTAAATTTAAGTTATATAACTTGCAAAATGATTATATCACAGCATAAACAACTAGTACAACTGTCTGCCTCAGCACCAAAAAAGCTCAGTAAAATATTGTGAAAATATTGTGTGAGTAATGAAGACATGTTTACCATTATACTGTCCATTTATTATATATTTCATACTCATACATACATATATATATATATATGTGTATAAATATGTGTGTGTGTGTATGCTTTTGAATCCTGAAATTTAGTAGAAAATATAGAACACATTTTTCTTTTGATTAGAATAAACTAGTTATAATTTGGAGAATTCAACTGACTTCATGTTTAAGGACAGAAAAGTACTAGAACAATAGTATGACAGAAGAAATTGAACAAAATGTCAATTTGTTATTTAACTTTCTTCAAGTGTAAACAGTACAGGTTTTTATTATTTGGATATAACCCTCCAGAGGGAAGCTGGACTTAAAAGAAGTACTGTTTTGGTTTACTATAAAAGTAACTTTATCTGATACAGTATTAAAAATTGGAAATTCAAGAACTTGCTAGTGGTGCAGTAGTAGGAGATCTGCATTAGCCTTGTTGAAGGTAGTTTCTCTGAATTGTGGGGTTACAAAGGTTAAGTTTCTGACAGGCTGTGCTATTTGGAGGCAAGAACCTAAGGGAAATTAGATGGTAATTTGAGCTTTGGGTCCTGGATTTTAAGTATTTCTTTTCCATGGAAGGGGGTGGAAATTAAGCTCTTCACATTGATGATTAGCTAAACTATAATATGTATACTACAGATTAGATTGTCGGGTGGATAACTTATAACAATCATTGGACAGGAATTATGATCTATGATAGGTTTATTGGATGTATTAAAATACAAAAAAAAGGCCCTCCCTAGTGGCGCAGCGGGTTAAAGCGCAGCACTGAGAATCTAAAGCCGCTTCCTCATGAGTTCGATTCCCGCCTGCCCCAGAGGTGACCACATGGCGTGGCAGACCTCTCCTGACCTGCCCGCTGCTCCTCTCAGCAGTGTACTTCGTCGATCTGCCTGTTCTGCTTCCCACTCTGTCTCTGGTGAAGCCTCTCACCGCCCCTGAGCCTCTGGCCTGTACCCCAGTTCTGTATGCACAAATAAATAAATCTTAAAAAAAATAAATATATAAAAAAAATTATAGGCAAAAGGCCTTTTTTTCTGGATTTTTACATTCCTTTCACTTCAGCTTTCTCATCTGCAAAGTGTTGGAGTCAAATATTTCATTTCAGAAATATCTGTAATATTCTTTGTGATATTAGCAGCACTTTCAGTGTTTTTGTGTATGGCATGCCCACCTTTCTTCTGAAGTAGTCAAACTAAACTTGAGCGCTGATAATGGAATTCTACCACCAAAATTTCATCCATAAGACATTTCTCAAGGGTCTCTCTGGTAGCCTAAGGGTTAAGTGTCAGTGCTGTCACCCCTTCTATCTGAGTCCCATCATCTGCCAGGGAGCTGATCCACATGGTGCAGCAGACCTCTCCTGACTGGCCCAGGGCTCTCCCCAGCAGTGTATTTCAGTGAATCTGCCTGCTGTCCTGCTCCCTGTTCTGTCTCTGGTGAATCCTCTAACCCCACATGTTGGTCCTACATCCCAGTTCTTTTACACAAAAATAAAAAAATAAATCCCCAACCCAACTCATTCATTCACTCAATTGGTGAACAGCTATCATGTGTAGGTGATGACTTTTAGACCTCACTATGAATTAAAAAACAAGTATGATGCCTCCCCTTTTAGAAGTAGACTTAAATGAAGAAATAAATAAAATACACAAAAAGTAATTTTGTGACTTAGAAAATTATGAGACATAGAACTCTATGTGAGCATAGAATAGAAATTTCTCCTAATTTGAAAAGTCAAGTCAAATTTCTACATGGTTTAAAGTTTAAGAAATAGTAAGTTTAATAAATAGTATTCAATCATCTTTTGAATGCTTGCTGGATTTTGAAGAATATGAAGAATTCCTGGGTTAAATGAAAAAAGATCTACTCTTATACATTAATCATCTTAACCTATTATTGATTAAGTATTCTAAGTTAAATACTTGGAAAATTTGTATTTTAATACTTTATATAAGCACTTGCCACTATAAGTTATTTATTGACAGTCTTGTTTATTCATCTGAAGACCTGTTCAGTCTCTTCCCCTCTTTCTCTCTCTATATATGCACACTCATGTCAACTATAAAGGGAATAATATACAAAGACAGAGTGCAACCCATCTCAAATAAATAATTAGACAAATAATTAGCAAATGAATGTTGATGGCTAATATATTAATTTTATATTGCTATATAACTTCATAACATAAATGCACTTATTAGCAATATATATATATATATATATATATATAGCTATACATGCATATCTTATTATACCTTATATAAATATATACATCTTACTGCTGTGACTAGTTTAGTCATCTACATACATTTAAAGATACAAGATTATGACTATAAACTTAAGTGTACTTGAAAATACAAAGGGTCACTTCACGTTTCATAGATAATATTGTTAGTTTAAAAATTCATAGAAATTTGCAAGGTTTTTGTTTCTAAACAATATCAACAGAAAATATAGTATTAATTTTGGCTATTCTGTGGCAACACAGAAGTAAGCCACATATCTCACTTGTCTCTAGAAAGATGATTGAATGTGTTTTCTTAAAAAAATGAATGAATAGGGGCCCTCTCTGGTGGCGCAGCGGGTTAAAGCACAGCACTAAGTAGCTAAAAACCACTTCTGCATGAGTTCGATCCCCGCCTGCCCCAGAGATGACCACATGGTGTGGCAGACCTCTCTTGACTCGCCTGCTGCTCCCCTCAGCAGTGTACTTCATCGATCTGCCTGTTCTGCTCCCCACTCTGTCCCTGGTGAATCCTCTCACTACCCCTGCACCTCTGGCCTGTACCCCTGTTCTGTATGCACAGATAAATACATCTTTAAAAAATGAATAAATACATGAGATTTTTCCATGATAACTCAAGGTAGTTAGGTTGATTTTCAAATTATAGACAGTGTTATGGGTCCTATATTTTTCATGAAGTGACTAGATTATATTTCAGAAATATTATAATGTAAAGGAAGACTTTGCTAATGTTATCATTCTGTAAACTAAAACCCTAGAAACATTTTTGTAATAGAAACCTTTGTTTTAGTTAACTGTCCAGTTTTTTTTTTAATGAGGTAATATTGGTTTACAAAAGAACCAATATCTGTCCACCATAGGATGTTTTATCCCCTCTCATCTGGGCTCCCCATACCACTGCTCTAGTATCCTTGGTTTTGTTTTGTTTGTGTCTTAGTTTTGTTTCTCTATATTTTACATGTTTGGCTAATAATACATTATTTGTATTTCTACTCTGCTTATTTTGCTTAGCATTTTAATACTGTGTAGTCACAAAGGCATATTTCATTTTTTTATAACTGAGCAGTATTTTACATTGTTTATTTGTATCACATCTTCATGCATTGATCATCATAATTTGGATAATCTAAAAGCAATGGACATTTTATTGTCATAATTGACCTATGTTTGCAGTGCATCTTCAAAGATGCACTATCTAAAATAATAAGATGGTGATGTATTAATATCTCTCATTATGTCTATTTTATGATTTAATTTTAAATGTATGCCTAAATTTATTTATTTTTTAAAAGATTTATTTATTTATGGAATAAGAATAGACATACAGACCAGTGGATTCGAGTAGAAAACCCAGATATAAACCCACGAGTTTATGGACACCTAATTTTTGACAAAGGAGCAAAGAAGATACAATGGAACAAAGAAAATTTGTTCAGCAAGTGGTGCTGGGAAAACTGGGTAGCTACATGCAAAAAAATGAAACTAGATCATTGCCTCACTCCAGTCACAAAAATCAACTCGAAGTGGATTAAAGACCTAGACATAAGAACGGAAACCATAAAATACCTAGAAGCAAAGATGGGTCAAACACTTCACGACATACACTTTAGCGACATCTTTAAAGACAGAGCACCCAACGCCACAATAGTGAAGGCAAAGATAAATAGATGGGACTATATCAAGTTAAAGAGCTTCTGTACAGCAAAAGAGACATTACTAAAAACAAACAGAAAGATCACTAATTGGGAAAACATTTTCTCACACAAAAGTAGCGATAAAGGACTGATCACAAAAATATATGGAGAACTGATGAAACTCAACAAAATTGAAGTAAACAACCCCATCAAAAAATGGGCAGTAGAGCTAAAAAGACACTTCTCCAAAGAGGAAATGCAGATGGCCAACAGGCATATGAAAAAATGTTCAACATCACTCGTAATAAGGGAGATGCAAATTAAAACCACAATGAGATACCACCTCACCCCAGTGAGAATGGCACATCTTCAAACAACTAGCAACAACAAATGTTGGCGAGGATGTGGAGAAAAAGGAACTCTCCTGCATTGCTGGTGGGAATGCAAACTAGTACAACCACTATGGAAAACTGTTTGGAGGTTCCTCAAACTGCTAAACATGGAGCTTCCCTATGACCCAGCAATCCCACTCCTAGGTATCTACCCAAAAGACACAAAAACACTGATTGAAAAAGATACTTGTACCCCCATGTTTATTGCTGCTTTATTTACAATTGGAAAAACATGGAAGCAGCCCAAATGCCCAAAAGTAGATGACTGGATTAGAAAGATGTGGTACATATATACAATGGAATATTACTCAGCAACCAAAAAAGAGAAACACATGTCTTTTGCAGCAACTTGGATGGAGCTGGAAAAGATCATGCTGAGTGAGATAAGCCAGAAAGAGAAAGAAAAATACCGGATGGTTTCACTCATAGCAGGAGTATAATGGACCAGGCGAGAAAATAACAAAAATAATGAACAACCATAGACCAGAGACATTCTGTGGGGGTGGAGTGGGGAATGGGATCAAAAACGGGGGGGGGGAAGGGAGGGAAATGCACGGGACTATGGTGGTGGCACAGGGGTGATTTGGTGATGGGAAACCCGTGGGGATTACAATTGAGATGAAAAAAAAATGTGAAAAATGATGTAAAAATAAACTTTTTAATAAAAAAAAAAAAAGATTTATTTATTTATGCTTACAGAACCGGGGTATGGGCCAGAGGTGCAGGGGCAGTGAGAAAACTTACCAGAGACAGAGTGGGAAGCAGACAGGCAAATTGGCAAAATACACTGCTGAGAGGAGCAGTGGGCTCATCAGGAGAGGTCTGCCACAACATGTGGGTGAGCTCTCTGGCCTGGGATTGAACTCGTCCTCCAGTGACTTCAGAGAGCTTCATAATGTTGTGCTTTAACCCATTGCTCCACCAGGGAGATCCCTGCCTAAATTTAAATTAGGTAAATAACTTGTCTATGTAAGCTAAGTGCAAATTTCTGTATCAAACACAAAATAAGTTTACATTGCTAAGACTTTGTCTTATATGAAACAGTGCAGTCAAAGGAACACATGATCTTGATCATTGTTGTATTCAGTCCTTCAAACACCTGTCAAGAGGCTTTCAGACACTCAAGAGAGGGAGGTAACTCAAAGGCATAAGTCTTCAGAAATGGATATCATTGAAGGTGACTTTAAGTACGTTTCTCACAAGTGTACAAAAAATGAGATTTTTTTTTCTTGTGGGTATGATGAATAAGAATAAGTTAATATGGGAGAAATAGGAAGAATGAAGACCACTGTCTTAAGTCATGTAGCTACAAGGAAATGGGAAATGGATTCTGAATTTCAGCAGCCTAACTTAGTTTAGAAGTAGATTATTTACCAGCTAGGCCTCCAGTTCAGAAAGCAGCCTGGTAAACACCTGAATTGGCACCTATCTGATACAGGATTATAGGCCCTTAAGGACATACTGTAGTCCTGGGCTACAGAAATGGCAAGATAGTAAATTTGCATAAATTAAGATGCTATGTTTATGGTAAATTGTCCATATAGAAGTATAAAACTAATACACTATCCATATAACTTTCTTTTTCTTACTTGATTATTTATGTAATTATCTATTTTTGAGAGCTTGGGTTGCCTCTTTATTACTTGTTCTCTTTATTTAGAAAATCAATACAAAATATTTTGCACATTTTTTGGATTTCCTTTGTTTCTCATTTCCACACACTGACTATTCTCTATATATTAATCACATGAATTAATTATCACTTTCACTTTAATGGTTAGGAAATTTAAGCTAAGAAACTTTATATGGCTTATAACTGGCAAAGACAGGATATGATCTAGGCATCTGGCTATAAATTCTCCATTGCTTCTGATACACAATGAACTACAAAGTCTTATATATTTCTAATAGAACTGAAGAGCATGATTACAATGGATGTGGATATAGCAGTTGGTGAAGATATATCCATGTTTATTAATAACATATACGATACCTTTTTAAATTTCTTAGACTAGCTTAATCCTGTGCCAAAATGAATTTAACATCTTGCCCCTCTATACAGACTATAAGTTAGAGGACAGAAAACACTACAGTACAAACTATTCCAGATGACTACTATTATTCTGCTGCTGCCAGCCCATCACTCAAGGGTCTTTATTTGATCTGCTCCATTTCCCACTTCTGTGGGAATCCAGAGGTCATATGCTCATTCTTGGCTACAGTGGCTGTAAGAGAATGAATGTTTGTGTTTAGAAAGACCTGAATGTGAAACTACCCACTCTCCAAGTGAGTAATGTATCCTCTCATTTCTTTCCTTATACTGAAAAACAAGTTTAATGGTTATATCTCATAGATATGTTGTGAGGATTTTTGTGTTTGTAAATACCCCAAGAGTGCTAGCAAAACAATGTCTGGGTTTGTTCACAAAGAAATAAGCTTACAATTTTTATGTGTAGAAATAGTCAGCCTGCAAAATAAAATTAAAAATACTAAACCTAAATCAGTGCATTGTACTAAGGTTTATGATGTTCTTGATATTTTCAAGAAATTTTTTCAATCGTTTGTATAATAAATATGTATATTCTGAATATGAATGATAGTGAAGAAAGTCCTATCTCAGGTAGTATGCTTTGAGGATATAAAATGTATTGGGAGCACAATCATAAAACATGCACTGGAATAACATTATTAATCTTTGATCTTTTGGGGAGTCACTTTTAATAAGGGGATATTGAAGCTATTTAATATAAGTGAAAGGCATAAAAGATGGCATTGATTCATAAGACAGTAGAATATATTACTTGGTGTAGCATAATTATTTAAGTGGTCTCCACTTAATCTGATGAGGTTAGAACCTCCCGTTTCCACAGGTATGTCTCCTTAGCTAGGCTTTCCGAAACCCAGTAAAGATGTGGAGAATTTATACTCCCTTCAATAAATATAATCCAGGAAAGCATTCAGTCCCAATAATAAGATTTAAAGTCAAGGTTTATTCTATGTTTGGGGGTAAGAAGAATCAGTACGAATGTCACAATGCTCAGAAAATTCTTTTCAAAAATATATTTTCTCTCATTTAAATATATGACCTACATTCTAACATCTCTAAAGAGACTTTAAAGGGAATGTGACTGGTAAACATAGGATTCAGACAAGTTGTACGGCTGGCTATACATTATGGCTAAAGTCAACTCCCTGTGGCCTCATGAAATGGCCCATAAATTCATGCTTGTTCACTTCCTGTCAGAAACCACTCTTTACAACACATCCCCCACTCTAACCAGGTTGCTAGAGTCCTACAGTAACTCATTGAGTGCTAAGTTCAGAACACATTCAGGCTATTTCCTAGGACTGACTTTTATTATCACAGGAAATCTCTGCCAGTTTTCTATCAGGTATAAGCATCACCACTTTTGTGGTTTCATTGCTATTGCTGATTCCTTTCTGCTTGTCTCATTTCTGATACTCATCTTCCTTATACTATCAGGTATGGCCTGATTCTATAAATTCTTGTGAAGTTTGTTCCGGATGGCCAGGTCATTTATTTTGTTACTTATGTGGACACTACATTTGACTTCTCATCTAACTGCCTTGACCACAAACTTCCTGCAATCTGAGCTGCCTCTGATTTTTTTACTGCCTGCATAATCTTAACTCTTCCTCTCTTCTCCAGCTGCTCCAAGTGAACAACATTCTATGCCTATCTTGACAAATTATATTTAATTCCTTATAGCCCAAAAAAGATTGCTTAATCATATAATGTACATGTATTTTTAGAGATTTTTTTTTCAAATGTGGTAGTCTGTTTTTTTTTATATCTAAAAGTATTCACATTACAAAAATAAGCAAATCATTTTAATTTTAGCATTCTATTTTATAATGAGATCCAATATATTGTTTCAAGTGAAGGAGTAAATCACCTTTGTGATTGTTTTAAGGATCATTCCAACAAGGTTATAGAAATTATACTTGGAAATGTATATTGAAGAAAAGGTTTGTTATATAAACAGATCTTAGAGGACCACACCATCACTTATCACATAAATTTGCTCATGGCAGGGAAGGAGAAACAATGCTAGGGTAATGAAGATTATGGATGGGGTTAAGTATGGCTTCTGAAAACATTTTCTTTGGTTAACTTGAATGTAAGGAGTAACATGGAAAAGCATCATGTAGCTGATCACTTGAACACTTGGGGACAAATATACAGAAGTAGTACATACGTAGGTAAACTTTCAAAGCAAGCAGGCAGGTGCCAATACTCAGAGAAAGATGAGGCAGCAAATGACCACTTTATATTTCAAATATGTAAATCATTTCTCTTTCTTTCCCCCTTTCTACCTGGGTTATTATCTAGATTATATTTTGAAAAGCAATTCCTTTTACATTTTGGAATGACTTTTTATTATAGACACCATATACAACCACTTTAAAGATACTATTGAACACAGGAAATATTCTAACAAAATAAGAATATTTTACATACTGTAAATAGCACTAGTAACATTTTTGTCATTTGCTAACATCTCAATAAAATAATGAGGTTGTTACTGTCTCTTATGCTGGCATTAAATCAGTCAATTTAAAATATGAAAACAATTGAGAACCATACAAAAATTTGCAGGACTCTCTCTCTCATTTTAAAGGCAAAGCTGTTCTCTTAAGGACCTAAACACATTTTAGAGATTCAGTAGTACTAGAATACTTATAGGATTGCCAGTGACTATTGAGTTTCTCTAAGGAAATCAAAATGCCACATGGGTCTCGAGCTGTTCCTCACATATACTTCTTTCTTGATCGCTCTTTCTTTGTTGTTCCCTATATTTGTGAAGTATTTAAAATGGTTACATAAGTTGTTCCTTCACTTCATCCATTTGTACTTTTTTAAAAAATGTCA
Source organism: Condylura cristata (assembly GCF_000260355.1). Classification (NCBI taxonomy): domain Eukaryota; kingdom Metazoa; phylum Chordata; class Mammalia; order Eulipotyphla; family Talpidae; genus Condylura; species Condylura cristata. The sequence goes on along the minus strand of NW_004567113.1, from coordinate 27,157,419 downwards.
CCTTGAAGAAATTTTGTTAATTGTCTTATTCCCAGTGATAGCCCATTCATTCTCCCTGTTCTCAATTTAGTTGATTTTTCAAAAATTTGCTATTACTAAGCATTGCTATATTCACATACCAAAAAGTTACGATATTTTATATATTTGTGGTGTCATTGCCTGATCCCAAACCTAGAATGTCAACGCCAATGTGGCAGAATTATTATGTGGGAGTGAAACTATCAAACATATTTATCAGGAAATAATTCAATGTACACACATGGTTTCAACATAGAAGAACTAGTGAAATCATACTGGAGGGCTGGGTGCTTGCATTGATAATACTTTATAATAGCTGTTGTCATGAAGTACAGTTCCCTAAATCTGCAACTGGAATTTATTCACAAAAACTTCAATGCACAGCATCTATATCTAGACAAAAAATATCAGCTATTCCATAAGCCAGTATATGATTGGATGGCCAACTGTAAGGACTAAAAAGTGATTCCTAATAAGCTGACAGTAATTAGTGTAACATATAGTGTTGATAATTAAGAGTTCTAAATCCCTTTCAAAAGGAATCATTTGCATCCAATGTTCTACTTTTAAGTTAGTAAACTTCACAAATCTCATCAATTATTTTAAATAATTTTTATTATAGTTTTTATTTTTACATCATTCTTCATTTTGTGCATTTTTCCATGTCAGTTGTAATATCCATGGGCTTCTCACCACTAATTCACCTATGTACCATCACCACAATCCAGTGCACTAATTTAATGAAAAAAAAAACACAAAAATATGGTCAAATATTGAAAGAAATAACTAATTTTAATGACTAGTTGCTATAGGAAATTATAAATCCCACATTTATATCTATACTTTATAACATCATATTTCTATTCCTTTTCTCTAAAGCAATTCCAAAAACAAATACCAAATATACTTTATGTATGTCTGAATGTACACTTATCTACTTTGAACATGGGTCCCAAATTCTAATTTAGAAAATAATTAATATAATAAATGAAGATATTTTCATATTTTGATCACTGTTTTTAGTTGATTTAATGAAATAGTAGTAAATTCTACCAAAATTCTGTCTATATTAGTATCCATATAATTTTATAAATTATATGTTGCACAAAGTATATATTATCAATGTATTATTAATTCATATATGCATAGTAAAAGTGCACTATTTAAAGCATTCTGTATTTTAAAATTCTTTTTTTTTTTTTTTTGTATCTTCCTGAGCCGCTTTTCTTTTTCATGATAACTCTGACCAAATTCTCTCTGAGAATAAATGAAACGCTGTGAGAGAGTAGAAATAATTTGTTTAAGGTGAACTGGGCTTGTTATTTTTATTGTGACTTGAATAGTTATTTTTTTTCAAATTGCAATTATGCAAAATTGAGATTTATGTGTGGAAAGTTATGTGGAGACACTTATGGTATAGGTATTTGGGAGTTGTGATGATATAGTTGCTAGAACCATTGATTTGAATCAGGATGTAGCTTTCATATCTCATCTGCAAATGAACTGAGAACAATGATTTTTAGGACTATAACATGTAACACAGATCACGAATAGAGTACTAAATCTCTTTTTATAAAGAACCATTTGCATCTAATATTCTATAGAACATTGTTTGGCAAAGCTCTTACTTGTAACAACAGTAGGTATAATACTTTACAGCAAAACTGAATTACATTTTAAAATAATGACCAGTCAAATTCTCTGAGGAAAGCCAAATGGTACAAAGATAAATGATAAAATGATAAAATATAGAAACTAACTTTCAGCATGGACTTGAAATCACAGAATATAAATATGCTTAGATATTGTCCAATATGTTGAGAACAAATCTGTATGTATAGAACGGAAGGTAAGGCACAGCATTATAAGAAGGTTGTTATTTCTGCAGGTCTTTATTTAGTGTTGAACAAATATTTACTGAGCACCTGCATATGTAGGTACCGCTTTGGGTGCAATAAATAGAGAAAGCATTTCAGATAGGGTTGATAATTCTTAAATTCACTAAAGACAAATCTAAATAAAAATAGCCAAGTAGTTATGTTTTCAAATTTCAGGCACTAAATACATTTATAAATACGAATAGGTGATTCTATTTTTCAGAGATAGCCTTTACAGCAGAAATAGATACCCTGCTTCCTGTACTTTAACAGCTTTTCAACTTCAAAGCAGCAGTCAGAAAATGAAGAATGAAAGTGGAAAATAACAATCAGGAAAAGAAAGGAAAGGAGGGACTCTGTAAGTCCTAAAATACTGTTTTCTTTCCTTTTAAAATAAAGGAAGTTACACAATGAGATTGATTTTGTTCTAGTCCTGGGAGGATACTAGAGAACTAGAATCTAAGGTTGATGAAAGGGCAGATGCTTTATCTGTAACAGTTTCTTGAATTGCAGTTACATTAGTTGCCATATGGAATAATGGAAACTTATCTAAAGCTAAAGTCTAGAACCTTTGAGTTTTAAGTGTTGATTATAGCATCTAACTCTTCTTTTCAATCACTATGTGCTCTGTACATTCTACAGAAGTGTCTAACCTTCATACTATGAGCCACAGGACAAAAGAGAATAATTGTGATGTATATAGTAAGTGTTCCTATTAGCAAATCATGGGCTTGTAAACAATTCAGTAAGTATTAAGTGAAGAATCTTTTGTGTATATTGAATTATGTAGTTACCTATGTTCTCATAGTTACCTATGTAATACAAAACTGTATTTACTAACATATCTTTGGAAGAAGTGAGGAATTTAGAATTTACTCATTATTAGGCCATGCAGGCAGCTTTGATTGAAAAAAAAAAAATCACAGAAAATTTAAACCTAGTATAGGCCTAGTGCACAATCTTCAAATGAGCCTTAACAATGCTTAGGATTCTGTTTTGTTTTGTTTTGTTTTGTTTGGGGGGGGGGGCAAAGACTGTGACTGATGCAGTACCAGGGATCCAAAAAGTGTGAAAGTTCATGTGTTGGTAAATGTATAAAACTTACTATCATGAAGCTCTATCTATAATGAGAGAAGAAAGTATAAGCTAAATCTTTCCTTTTTTTATACTTTTACTTAGTTAGCAAGTATATAAAAACAAATTTAAGTCATACCCAATATGATGAAAATTCAGATTATACAAATAATTCATAAATAGGATGACATTGACATAGCTTTTGTTTGCCAATATTTGATACTGTTTGGTGATGATTTTGAAAATGAACATAATCACTACATTTCATACATCACTCATACATGCAGTTTTCCATTTACTGGCTGTGTCTGATTTATCTTAGTATCTAGTTTAGATAACACAAAGATGCTATACACACACACACACACACACACACATATATTTAATATAGGGCTCTCCCTGTTGGACATTGAGTTAAAGTGCTGCATTATGAAGCTCTCTGAAGCTTCTGCAGCACGAGTTCTATTCCCAGCCAGTGAGCTGACCCACATGGAATAGCAGACCTCTCCTGACCCACCCACTCTCAGCAGTGTATTTTAGTAAATCTGCCTGTTCTGCTCCCCACTCTATTTCTGGTGGATCCTCTCACCACCCCTGTACCTCTGGCCTGTACGCCAGTTCTGTAAGCATCAATAAATAAATCTTAAAATGGATAATATAATTGTTTTAATTTTCTAAAAATATAAAGCTTGAAATTGTAAAATGTTTGCAGAGAAAGCAAAATAACTTTTGTAAGTGCTTCAAATTACCTGTTGTTTTCTTCTACAGTGTATTATTCATTTTCTCCCTAAAATTATGTTGTAGTGGGAAAAATAATGAAGTTATATAAAGTGGCTTTAATCTCTTTATATATTCTAAGTGACTATATCATTGATGTTGGAAGAATGTTAATAGACAAATCAAATCAGTCATGTCTGAACACAGATGTTTCTAGCTAATAAAGTTAGATAACATATATCACAAGAAATTCACATATGAATAGATCATCCTATCATTTGCTTCTAAGTGCCCTTAAGAGGGAAGACACATTCAGACTTATTTGCTTTATGTTACAACTGTGTAATCCTCCCCTTATAGAGTCAGCCATCTGAACACAGCCTAATATATCAAAACAGAAGCTGACAACATTCATCCCCTCATTCATTCATTGTATGTTTACTGAATTTAGTATGTGCTGTAGCACCATGCTAATTATAGTTTGCAAATACATGGTGCATGATGACACTTTGTATTTAGGTAAATTGTTGGAGGAAACAATGTGAAATTGAAACAGACAGATTCAAATCAATAGAAAAGAAGCATATAATATCTGAATTACATCTGTGTGGTAAAGGACGTGAAACAATTTTTAAAGTTCAGTTTGTTGAATTTTTATTTGGAAGTATACTAGATGTTATTCTAATATCTGAGTGTTGAAGTTTATATTTACTTAATAATATAATTTCTCTTATACATTTTACCAAAATATTGCATTTCTAGTCATTTAGAAATTAGAATCCTTATAGGGGGATACAGAGCATGTTATATTACTTAGTTATATTCTGTGGTGATAATCAGAAGTTTAAAAATCCTTTCACTTTTTCCTTGACATAGAATTATCTATAAAATTAGATTTTTAAAAAGATATTTGTATATTTGTATCACTCTTTAGTTTAATTTTTAATGACTGTCACTTCTCACCAATCTTGAGTGAGTCTTTGCTTGACTCCTAATTCCTCTGTTCATGTTGTCATCTTGGACTGAAGCATCAAATTATCACACATATTAGAAATTTGTATAGAATGAAATGGACCTCAAACAATATCCTAAAGTACCCCTACTGAAAAGGAATATACAATTGCATGCATTGATTGTGTGACATTAATTTTTCTTAGTTGCTCAATTTTTCTTCATGATTATTTGTAAGGGAGACTTTCCAACTTATAACTTTCAGAGAGGTAAACTTCAATATGAACTTTGATAGAGATAAAGGTATCTTTGACATCTTTGACCTTTCTAGTGATTATCCACAGCAACTGCAGCAGGTGTTCAATCCATGGCCAGGGAGCTGACCCACATCGTGCAGCAGACCTCTCCTGTGTCACCAGCCGCTCCCCTTAGCAGTGTATTTCAGTAGATAGGCCCATACTTCCCCCCACTGAGTCTCTGGTGAATCATCTCATCCCCCATGTATCTGGCCTTCTATGCATAAATAAATCAAACTTAAAAATAAAATGAGGCCCTCCCTGGTGATGCACTGGGTTAAAGCACAGCACTAAGAAGCCAAAGCCACTTCAGCATGAGTTCGAACTCCTACTGCCCCGGAGGTGATCCACATGGCGTGGCAGACCTCTCCTGACCCACCTGCTGCTCCACTCAGCAGTGTATTTCGTCAATCTGCCTGTCCTCCTCCCCATCTCTGGTTGATCCTCTCACCGTCCCTGCACCTCAGGCCTGTACCCCAGTTCTGTATGCACAAATAAATAAATCTTTAAAAATAAAATAAAATGGCCCTCCCTGGTGGCACAGCAGGTTAAAGCATAGCACTGAGAAGCTAAAGCCACTTCCGCATGAGTTCGATTCCCTCCTGCCCCAGAGGTGACCACATGGCATGGCAGACCTCTCCTGACTGCCCACTGCTCCCCTCAGCAGTGTACTTCATCGATCTGCCTGTTCTACTCCCCTCTCTGTCTCTGGTGAAGCCTCTCGTCGTCCCTGAGCCTGTACCCCAGGTCTGTATGAACAAATAAATAAATCTTTAAAAATAAATAAATAAAAATAAAATAAAATGATAAATGAACATGATATTGCAGAAGTAGCTCAAAAGTGCTGAAATAATAGTGATTGTATGTGAAAATATGTAAACCTGTTTCTAAAAACCTGGTGGATTAAGAAAAATATATATGGTTGAGCTCCTTTAATGACACTGTCCTGAGATTCTTTTAAAGTCCTAATGTACATGATGACTCTCCATAATTCATTGTATAATTGTTTATAGATACCATTAGCTGAAATCAAATAAATCTTTTGCTATCTTACTGTGTCATCTCTCCAACATGCCTTCCACTGTATAACAAATCCAGGCTATTAAATCCTCTACATCAGATTGCTTCCTTTTATTTGCTGTCATTTTGCCCATGTTCACATTGTTCTCATTATTGAAATAATTCATTATTATTATTTTTTAAAGATTTTATTTATTTGTGCATACAGAACTGGGGTACAGGCCAGAGGCTCAGGGGCGGTGAGAGGTTTCACCAGAGACAGAGTGGGGGGCAGAACAGGCAGATTGATGAAGTACACTGCTGAGGGGAGCAGCGGGTGGGTCAGGAGAGGTCTGCCACACCATGTGGCCACCTCTGGGGCAGGCGGGAATCGAACTCATGCGGAAGTGGCTTTAGATTCTCCGTGCTGTGCTTTAACCCACTGCGCCACCAGGGAGGGCCTAATTCATTATTTTTTAAGATGTGTTTATTTATACATACAATAACTGGGATTTAGGCCAGAGGTGCAGGAGGTGTGAGGATTCACCAGAGACAGAATGGGGAATAGTGGGCAAGTCAGGAGAGGTCTGCTGTACCATGTGATCACCTCCCTGGCTGGGAATTGAACTCACACTGCGGTGTTTTCAGATTGCTTCATAGTGCTGAAATTCCCTTGTGCCACCAGGGAGGCCCTTTCATTATTTTAAAAGACAATATCTTTATCAATTTAAATCTTATCATTCTTTCATATTTACATCCACTTTTGGCTTCCAATAAATGATTCCAAAAAGTCTATTCAGCATTCCCTATTATGTTATGTAGATTTTGTTTGTATTTTGAGTTCCAACTGTCGCATAATGTATATAATATTTGAAATCTGTGTCCATGCCTGTCTCATCTGATAGACAATAAAAACTTTAAGGATAGTAACTTTTAATTTTATTTCTCTCGCTATAATATTGTCCAGCTAGTTCCTTGACAAAAGTAGGGCTCAATAAATATTTCTTAGAATTGTACTGAATTGAGACTAATTGAATTAATTCAGGGTTTTGCCCTGAATTCTGTACTATTCAGTATGCATTGGTCTTGTATTGCAACATTTGTCTTAGTTTTTGCTATAGTCGAAAGATGATATACTCTTAGCTCCATGTAAGTGAATTGGAGAGTGACATTTATTAATATTTGCATAGCTTAAAAACAGTTCACAATGTGCAAAACATTCTACATATTGGAAGTGCTATTGAAAAAAATAAAAGGATGTGTAGTAAAGTTCAGAAACTTGGCACAATCAATATATCTCTTGAATTTTTCAGTATTAAAATTAAAAGAAAGGAGTACTTGTTATACATCTCCTGAAACAATGGTCCACCGCTTCATTTGCAAATGGTGACATTGTCTTGTTAAAAGAAAAATCTGAGAACAGTTGCTAGGGATATTGTATGCACTCACGGTGTCTATGGAAACTGAGCCTGCACAAATCATGTAATGAAGAATAAAGAATAGTATTGGAATAGTACCCAGTGTCAGAAACACAATGAGAATGTAACTTTTCAGAATTTCTAAAGAGCAAAATAGAATAAAAAATATACTGATTCTGTCCCTCTGGTTACCAGTGGAAGATTTTAATGTTGTGGGAAACATATATATATATTAAAATAGAAGAACAGAAAGCAAAACAAGGTTATTTTTAACCTTGTTTCAATTTACCTTACTAAAATTTGGGTAGTGATCAGTACTTATTGCCCAATCCTGAGTATCCTCTTTAAATCATGTAAATATATGGTCAAATTCTTAAACTCCATTTGTATTTGAAAGATACAAACATTACTCCTCTTGATATCAGAGAGATATCTATGTCCAAAGACAGTTTGAGTAGCAATAGTATTGTTCTTCATTCACTGAGTAGTATGTACTTTGAAGCTTTTGCTTTAAAAAAAAATGACTTTCTAAGTAAATTCTTAAAATCAACAGTTATTTAAAAACAGATGGGTCTATAAATATACAATTGAACACCACAGTGAACCAGAACATTGAGGGATTCTTATCAAAAGGGTGGATGAGGGAATGTGTCAAACACTGAAGAAAATAAGAAAATCTCCAGGGGCCACTTTGGGTCCAGCTGACATCCATTAGTTCAGGAACAACTGCAGAAGTCCAAACTGATCAATCAGATCTCATTCAACCTGTAGGGTCAAAGTCTGCCCTCAATTACATGCCCCTAACTTTCACTCAAGTTGCAGGGAGTTATACATACATTCAAGAGGGCAGCTTTTGACTCTGCCAGTTGAGTGGGGAGTAATTGATGACTTTTTCCTCGCTATGCTTGGCTCAGTGAGCACAGCGAGCAGCAGAGTCAAACAATGCTAAGCAGAGTGGGAAAGTGCTAGAAAGAATACTCAGCCTTGAGTAATGCACCAGATCTTAGGCAGATCTTTAAGTTCTAAGGATGTGAAATTTGCTAAACATTAAGATATATGGGTTTTGTTATATATTCTTCTCCTTAGTTTACTGCAGTTTCTATTATGTATTCTTCTCTAAGAGTTCATTTTCTTTATTTGTTCCTTTTCCCCTTATCATTCTTTCATTTATAATTGCTAAATGACATAAAGTGCTCATGCACATTAATAATCGTTAACTTTGTTGTGATGGTTATGAAATTATTGCTATTGTTCGCATTATGTTACCTATTCTTTAAGGAAGTCTTGACTATATATGGGAGTGGAAATCTTTAACTTTGACAATTTATGTAGGGGAAATTTTTGTACATTTTTCTAATATTACCTATAACACAGCAAACCTAAAATTATTTACTGGATTTAATTTCAAATAAAAATGTGGATATTTCTTAAACATTATTCTTGATGGGCCCTCCCTCGTGGCGTAGCACGTTAAAGCTACTAAAGCCACTTCCGCATGAGTTTGATTCCCGCTTGCCCTGGAGGTGACCACATGGCCTGGCAGACCTCTCCTGAACCGCCCGCTGCTCCCCTCAGAAGTGTACTTCGTCGATCTGCCTGTTTTGCTCCCCACTGTCTCTGGTGAAGCCTCTTACAGCCCCTGAGCCTTTGGCCTGTACCCCAGCTCTGTATGCACAAATAAATTAATCTTAAACAAAAAATTAAAAAAAAAAAAAAACATTCTTGATATGAGAAGAGTGTTGGAGAAAAAAACTTAGAATCACTGAAAATATTGCTAAGAATGTCACTGACAGAGCCATAATACTTGCCCTAATAAAGTCCTAGCTTTCTGAGATGAGTAAACACTAATTTTTTCTTTAAATAGTTAAAAATTATATATTTTAACAATTAGATGCATTATAAGATTTGCTAAGAGAGAATAAAATATAAATTATCTTGGATAGTATGGATTGGATATAAACTGGATATAAATTATTATTGGATATAAATTATCTTGAAAAAATCTGGTAAAATGGCTTATAATTTTAAACAAAAATGAAATTTCAAAAAATTTTATATACACATGTATATGTTGAATGTAGGTGTAATAAAGTCATATATTTTTAAAACCTTGATTGGTGATGGTTTTTCTCCTATAGAATCACACTCAGGTAGAAAAAAAAAAAAAGCTACATATATACAAATAAATATACATACACACACATATATGCATATATATGTATATTTGTATATATATATACATACACACAGATATATACATATATATCTATATATAGTGTGTATACATAAAATACAAATGAATACATATATAGTAAAATAAATGAATTCTATAGCAAACTGAATTTAACAATATAACATATTTTTAAAATTAAAGTTATGAGGATGTTTTATTTAAAAAAATCTCTGAATGCCTACTCCTTTGTTTGACCATTTCCTTTTATAAATATAGTTAAAATTATTAACTAGCTATTAGGATATAACAACTTTCAGATTATTATTTAGTTTACCATATTAACTAAATTCAGAACAATAAATAATAGCTCCCATGATTTACTATGATGCAACACTGACCGCTCATATCCATTTTAAGTTGTAGAATATCAGCTATTTTACTATAAGCTCTAGTTTTATTTTGAGTAGTAGTTGCTTTTATCAGAATTCTCTCTTATATATGCATACTTTTGTTTCTGCAAACATCTCTTTTGCTAGATTCATCGACTTAAGGAGAATCTAAATAATCTAGACTATGTTTCATTAATGTGTACATACAATTAGTTGTGTCATGGAACAGTTTGAATTAAGTTATTTATGAAATTGTAAGTCTTCGTCTTTGAAAATAGAAGTCTCTACAGATACTTCCCCATTAAATTGGAGTCATAGTTCACTCAGTCATATACTGTAACCTATCCTTTTTTAAAGCCATTTGTTCATCTATTTACTTTATTTAATGTGACAGAAAGAATTTATCTATAAATTTTCTATGATATTGCCATTTAATTTGACTCAAATTTTAATTATCTCTTGTATTCTACTTTTCACACTGTATATCACTTCTGTTTCAATCCAGGAAAACATATTTTCTGGCTTGTACAATAAAACTCAGATCAAAATAAAAACTTGAAGCTTTCTTATTTCTATGATTGTCTAGAGCCCTTAGCTGAGCCATTTTAAACTGAAGTTCATTTTTCCCTCTTTGTAATTATTGAAAGTAAAGAACATTGTCTTTCCTTTTTCTTTTATTATTTTTTTCTTTTTTTTGACTTGAAGAGACTCTTCAACTTGTTGCTTGCTTGTTATAAAATTTCCAGGCTTTATTTGAAAGACAAGAATTTTATAGTTAATTACTTGAAAATTGCACTTGTGATAAATCTTATTTTTTAGAACTTTAAAATGAATCTTAACATTTGCAGTGTTTAACTTCTTTTTTGATCTCATGTGTTTTTTTTTTCATAAGATGGTATTGTTGAGAAGACAGGTGAGGTAAGAATGTGTGGTTCTTGGTACTAATGTATATGGTCAAATTTATGGCAGCTCTTGCTGCCCAAAAAAAATATAATGTGAGTCACTTAAATAACTTAACTCTTCTAGTTGACATATAGAAATGTTAAAACAATAGTAAAATTAGTTTTAATAGAATGAGTTTTTTCATCATAGTGTATCCAAATTCTTATCATTTTAACTCGTAGTCAATTTTGAAGGAATAACATGGTATTGTGATATAAAAAATACGTATACATGGGCCCTCCCTGGTGGCGCAGTGGGTTAAAGCACAGCACTGAGAATCTAAAGCTGCTTCCGCATGAGTTTGATTCCCGCCTGCCCCGGAGGTGACCACATGGTGTGGCAGACCTCTCCTGACCCGCCCGCTGCTCCCCTCAGCAGTGTACTTCGTCGATCTGCCTGTTCTATTCCCCATTCTGTCTCTGGTGAATCCTCTCACTGCCCCTGAGCCTCTGGCCTGTACCCCAGTTCTGTATGCACAAATAAATAAATCTAAAAAAAAAAATACGTATACATGATTGTAGGAGACCAACAATCTACTATCACGAAATATGTTTTTTGGAAAAAAATTTGTGTATCATAGAGAAGGCAGAACTAAATCTACATAGCAGTCATAACCCTTTTTCTGTGTGTTCCCTTTTGGTTTTCCATAACTGAAATGTCTGTTTACCCCTGGGTAGGGGGTACCTAGAAGTCACATGTATGATTTATTCTGTTTTAGTAGGTTTCTTCCATATAGACATGAGGTATACATGTTATTATTAAATGACTTCTTTATCAATCTGGCTGGTGCTTGCTCAGTTATTTGCCTAGAAGAATCCAGAGTATATGGTAGGATTTCCATTGTGTTCTGAGAGGTCATTCAGCTGATGAAACTATATTTCTCATATTTATTTGGCTTGGTACTGGGTGCCTGAGGCCCAGCTCCCAAAGCCCTTAGAATTTCTTGAGTCATAGTATTATAGTAGAAGCTGTTTTTCTATTTGGTCCTTTGTTTTTTTTTTTTTTTTTTTTTGAGACCAATCCAAACATAAAATGAATCACAGAGTAGGATTTGTTATCAGATCAAATCATCGCTTATTCTATTTTTTTATTGTTACCAAATGAATGGTACAGACATTTAAATTTCCTACATGGCAGCTTAGAGACAAGTTGGAGTCTGACTCCAAATAGTTTTCTCATGCTAGATTATTTGGATGGGAATAGATGTATTCAAATGGTCCTTATAGGAGGGAGGCAAATTGTCAAATGCTTTGAGTAGACCATCTGTCTTCAGAACCTCAGTCAGAGAAAGAGTTATGTAATCCACAAACAGGAGTCAAGAATTATTACAGCATTCATCCTGGCAAAAGTTAGGAAAACAGATTCTCCCCAGAAGTCTTTTGAGAGAGCCAGTTTTCTGACACTGTGACTGTAGACTAATGAAAAGGATTTTGTTGTCTTCTCACAACAAAACTGGACAATAATAAACTTGTGCTGTTCTAAACAGCTAATTTGTGGTATCAGAAAATTAATACAGTTAATATATAAACCTCACAATATTTATCTAAAATTAACAATGAGTTCAACATATGATCAAACATGTTTACTTTTTATGCCAAACTTACTAATCATTTGGTTGTCGTGCTTGAGCTGTATGCAGCCACAAACAGTAACTACCCACACAATCCCAATATAAATTCATTTATAATCAACATCTGTAACTGTGATTTGGAGTACTGAATAAATCCCTTGATTGAAGGTCACACAAGAAAATTTGAAAGGAGTTATTAAGGCTTAGTACCGCTTAGTTGTAAGAGCAGTGGTTGATTCTAGAATTTATGTTAATCCTGGCCAAAAAAAAAAAAAGAATCCTGAATCATTGATGAAAAGTTTGGTCTTAAAGAATATCAGAATACAGTATTATTTTTCATTAGAAATGCATTTTCAGGATTTCAGTATAGCTCCTTTTTCATCCTAAATTTAAATAAATATCCCTTTCAAAGCTATTTGAAATGAGAAATAAGGAGAGCAATAACAAAATCAAGAAATGATGAAAGTGTCAACTCTCTCCCTTTATAGTACATTCTGCTATAAAGTCAGATTGAGGAAGGATAAATTTAAAACAGAGAATTTGGTTAACAAACTTAAGATGAGCTAATTATAATTAAAATTTGGAGTAGGGCCATGACTATTCATCTTTTTATTACTTCCGTAGTCCAGTGTACATAGAAGATCTGGAGTATCTCATTTAATTAATTAATTAAAACTGACCAATTCTATTCATGATGAAATATATTTGCTACCAAATATATTGCATTCAGATTTATGAAAAAGTTACTCTAACTATGAGAGAAAGTGAACAAGGTACAGTACAGCCAACTATACTAAACAATAGTTCTAAGGCTAATGTCACCTTGATATTCTGTTAGTGGGCATCCTGAGATTTACCACAGGAACCCCAAATTTCTACTGAATAGATTCTATATACTGAATAAAAAAACACTTTTTACTAAAATAACTTTAATAAGATAAATGTATAGGAGGAGAGGAGAGAGGAGGGGAGGGGAAAGGGAGGGAGGGAGAGGGTGGGCAGGGATGAGATGGGGAGAGAGAGAGTAAGTTTTACAATAAAACATCCCAAAATTACCTATCCCCTCATTGGTAAGATAAATACCTAGCCAAGCAGGATTGGTCCAAAGTGAGGTTGCTGAAGCCTGAAAACTTCCCTGCATCTTCTAGCAGGGAACCATAGAAAAGGGGCAGAAGGACAAGGCAATTTTAGGAGCTAAGTCACCAAGCAAAAATCAATTTAAATGCTGCATGGATCAACCTCCCAAAGGACCTCTTGTGCTGTCTCTTTCAAGTGTGTCTGCATCTCTTGATTTCATCTGTCTTCTTCAGTGTTCCCTAGATCCCAAACTTAGAACAAATACATCCTTCTTCCTCATATATCTCTGCTCCATGTGTCTCCATGTGTCTCTTTCAAGTTTCCTCCAAATCTTCCTCAGCTTTTTTGCTTAGCTCCACTTTTCATTGGGGCTGGGAACATGGAATCTCCTTTTTATATGGAAATTGCATTCTAATGTTTCACACCTGATATATTTGACTTCCCTTATGTGGGATTTTGATAACTTCTCTCTCTGAGTTTTGAGAGAAATTCAGTGATGTTCAAAAAAGTGTTATAAATACTAGAAAAGTGTATAGGAATTCATATATCTTGGGAGAAGTATTTGACCAATATAAAAACAAAAAATAGTGGCAAGAGAGACCTAGTAAGTAATGTAACACCTGTTATATGTAGGTGGTGTGTCCTCTGTTCTTTTCCATGCTTTAAACAAAACTTAGGTTATAAGTAACCATAATTTAAAACCATATTTGGGTTAGATTACACTGATAATTAAAAAGGTTATGTGTTCTTTAGCTTGCTGACATTATGACATTTTCTGGAAAAAAAAAAGTAAAGCTCTTAAAACATTATATATCCTAAAATATATGTATTCCTTTTGAAAATGAATGTCAAGATTATATGTACTAGAATTCTACAAATGAGCCCAATTTTACAGAAAATGTGGCTAAGCAAAATCTTCTTGCATATTATTTGCAAATTATTCTATTAAGAAAAAATAATCATTTTTTGGCCCTCCCTGGTGGCGCAGCGGGTTAAAGCACTGCACTGAGAAACTAAAGCCACTTCCGCATGAGTTCGATCCCGCCTGCCCGGGAGGTGACCACATGGCGTGGCAGACCTCTCCTGACCCGCCCGCTGCTCCCCTCAGCAGTGTACTTCGTCGATCGGCCTGTTCTGCTCCCTGCTCTGTCTCTGGTGAAGCCTCTCACCGCCCCTGAGCCTCTGGCCTGTACCCCAGTTCTGTACAAATAAATAAATAAATCTTTAAAAAAAAAAAAAAAGAAAAATAATCATTTTAGAGGTCTGCCAGGTAGTGCAAGGGGTAGTTTAACATTATGAAGCTGTCTTAGCCGCTGCCACTTGAATTTCATTCCTGGCCAGGGAGCTGACCCACATGGAGCAGCAGACCCCTCTTGTCTCCCACCACTCCCCTCAGTAATGTATTTCAATAGATGTGCTTGTTCTGTTCCCCACTCTGTCTTTGTTGAATCATCTCAACCCACTTTTCCCCCCACATCTCTTCATGCAGTCCAGCTCTTGTGTGCATAAATAAACTTTTTTTAATTTATTTTTAAAGAAAATAATCACTTTAAAATAGCAAATCATTTTAGCTGCAAAAGACGCAATACACACTGAGTAGGGGAAAATAAACTTTCAAGGCACTTGAGCAAGTGAATCAATTTTCTGTGCTTAAATGCTGTGTTGCAAAGTTTGCCTTCTTAAAAAAAAAATCTTGACTTCTCAGTTTCTAGCATTCAGTCATTTAGATAAAGGCACAGATGCTTACTTGCTTAAGTAATTGTATTCAAATGATTTTTATTGCTTAAAAGTGCTCTTACTGCTGGATATTGCCTATGGTTTAGAGTGCACAGCACCAGGCATTTAAATGATAAGGTAGTTGCTTCTAACTTCAGTCTTGCCTGAAGAGAATAACAGGCAAGGTCTAGCTTCATTACCTTTTAGGGGTTTAATGTACAATATTTATTAGTGTTTCTACTTTCTCAGTGTCCATAGCATTCTTCTGTTCCATTTAGTAGCTGTTTGTGGTAAATGCTTCTGTATATCTGCACTTTGATGGTATTTCTACCTTTTTTATAAGCCATGTAGAATTGTAGAATAGGAAGAACTTTGTACAATCTCCTGAAATTATACTCCAATACATTATAGGGAATAAATGTTACATGTGTATGTGTGAAAATATATATATATATATATACATATACATATGTTTATACATGTACATATATATACATATAGATATATGAAGATAATATAAATGCATAGATAAAACACTCACCTTTCTGTTGACTCTAAAGAAACTTTTAAAAGCTTATTAGCATAACACTATTCTTATATATAATAATTAATAGTAGGTGATCTCAAAATCAGTGAGTGAAACACTGAAGTACCTTAGGCTGTGTTGCCAAAACAGATTAGCATATTGACAATTTTACAGTACTAGAAATAAGAACTGTGTTCTTGTCGCTGGTCTTTATAGCTTTTCAGATTCTGCCAAGTCAATTTATCTAAGAATATTAGTTTCTTTTCCTATGAACTGGGATGATAAACAATTTTTAAAGTTAAAAATTAAGTTATTTTCCTTATTGCTATAGCAAAGCAGGGTGCTCAGAATCTGGCAGAGGCTCAATAAATAACTATTTATCAGACAGGCTACAGGAAATGATTGTATGAGATAGTCTTTCAAGGATCGTTCTAGCTCAAAGAACAGTAAATTATTTATGATGTCAATTATTCTCTTTTTGAAAGAAAGTAGCAGAGAGTATACACATATGACAAAAAAGAGTTTTTACAAGTAATAGTGTTTTTTTTTTTATGTTTAATAGCTCAGTCACTTTCTAAGTACTGATGCTTCAAGTTCCTTTTGAAGTAGTCTGTAATAACTAGAGATATGTCTTTTAGTATATCTAAGTTCACAAATCGCAGACATCTGAATAAAGTGAGCCTATGCTAAACCCCATGGAAAAAACATATCACTGTAAATGATCTGAACAATTTCTGCATTCTAATAAAGTCATACATCCTTTTACTATTCAAATTGGTGCTGCCTCTTCTGTGTCAGAAGAACTGAAATTCTATCACTATTTTGCATTTTGTCTTCCTTTTACATGTATCCAAAATATGCAAATGTATGAATTGCTGAAGGCTGTCATGCTAATGCAAATGGGTTAATTCCTGAGGTCTGTCAGTGATTCCACTGGTGCTTCTCAAAGGCACAGAGGCTTTGTAACTGGTATCAAGAATGATCTGCCCATGTATTTTCCCTATTAGTTTTTTTTTTTTTTTTTAACTGAAAACTAGTTTTCCCTTCTGAGTAAGGCGATTCACTTTTTTTTTTTTTTTAAGATTTATTTATTTGTACATACAGAACTGGGGTACAGGCC
Organism: Condylura cristata; assembly: GCF_000260355.1. Lineage (NCBI taxonomy): Eukaryota > Metazoa > Chordata > Mammalia > Eulipotyphla > Talpidae > Condylura > Condylura cristata. Next base: position 27,140,556 of record NW_004567113.1, on the reverse strand, counting down.
AGAGGCTCAGGGGCGGTGAGAGGCTTCACCAGAGACAGAGTGGGGAGCAGAACAGGCAGATGGATGAAGTACACTGCTGAGGGGAGCAGCGGGCAGGTCAGGAGAGGTCTGCCACACCATGTGGTCACCTCCGGGGCTGGCGGCGATCGAACTTATGGAGAAGTGGCTTTAGCTTCTCAGTGCAGTGCTTTAACCCACTGCGCCACTAGGGAGGGCCAGGCGATTTACTTTTAAGCCTGAGTCAGCAGAAATTATTTTTAACTATCTGAAATATAACCAAGATAAATTTCTTACTGTCATAGTAAAAATCTCAACAACAAAAATTAAATCTTTAGTAGTGCCTCTAGCTATACTATTTGCAGAATAAAAATAAATACAACTAAACTGTTATTAATTTCTTTCACTCCTTCATTGTTTTTATATATAAGGACTGAATTTTTATGTTTATTTTGTGACCTGCCATTTTGCTATGTTTATTGCTTCTAAGTTTTTAACGAAGTTATTAGAATCTTCTATATATAATATCACGTCATCTAAGAATAATAAGAGAGTTTCACTTCTTATCTATTTGGAGTTTCCTTGTTTGTTGTGTATGTCTGATAACTCTGGCCAAAACTTCTGAGTTAAACAGAAATGGTGACAATGGTTACCCTTGTTTTGTGCCATATCTTATGACAAAAGATTTGAATTTTCACCATTGAGTGTTATATGGTCATAACCTTTATTAAGTTCCGTCTATTTCCATCTTAGGGTTTTTATCATAAATGAGGACAGAGGAGTCTTATCAAATGCTTTTTCTATCTATTGATACTATCATGATTTTAATCATTTTTGATATGGTGTTGCATCCCTGGGATAAATCCCGCTTGATTATGACATATAATATTTTCGATATACTGTTAAATTTGTTTTGCTAGTACTTGCTGAATACTTTTGCTTTGATCATCAC
>NW_004567113.1:27132431-27139042 GCF_000260355.1 Condylura cristata | reverse complement strand
TTTCTTTCTTTCTTTCTTTCTTTCTTTCTTTCTTTCTTTCTTTCTTTCTTTCTTTCTTTCTTTCTTTCTTTCTTTCTTTCTTTCTTTCTTTCTTTTTTTTTTGTATGATATTTTTGATTTCTGTTTTATTTCCATTCTTGATTTCAGTTATTTCTACTAATTCTGCATCAAATTTGTCTCTCTCTTTTGAATTGCCTCAGGTGTTAGATAAGATTGCTTATTTGTGATTTTTCATTTTTTTTCTATGAGCCTAGATTGCAGTTATCTTCCCCCTAAATATCACTTTTTTTTCATCTCAGAGATTAGTATTTTATACTACTAATACAATTTACTTTTTAAATTCTGCTTTGATAACCTCTTTTATCTAGTTAACTATTAAGTAGCATGTTGGTTAATCACCATCTCCATGTATTCATTCATAGTTTTTTTTTTTTTTTTCCTTATGCTTGATTTCTAGTTTTATGACATTGTGGACAGAGAAAGTACTAGGTATAATTTTTCCCTTTCTAGTTTGGCACTTGAATTATTTCCAAGATGTTCTTTAAAAATGTTCTTTGTACACTTGAAAAAATGTGTATTAGCATTTCTTGGTGAAGTGTTCTGTAGATATCTGTTAGATCTTTAGTTAGGCCTCATTTAAAGCTGTTGTTTCCTTATATATACTTTCTCTTATTGATCTGTCCAATATTTGTAGTGCAGAATTAAGGTTTCTTGGCATTATTTTGCTGATATCAGCATCTCTTTTTATTTTGGTTATTGCCAGGTATATCTCAGTGTTCCATCTTTCAGTCATACATATTTATGAATGCTGTATTAGACCATTAATCATTATATAATATCCTTCTGTTTTCTTATAAACTTTCAAAATTGAAAGTCAAGCTGTTCCTGATGTTTTGGTTGCCATTTGCTTACATAACTGTTTCCCAAACTTTAAATCTATGCTTGTCTTTGCCTGTGAGCTGAGTTTCTTATAAACAGAAGACTCCTATTTGTTTTGAAATTCACACATCCATGTAACATCTTTGAACTGGTGATTTCAGGCTGTTTGCACTAAATGTGATTGTTGATATATTAATGTTTAGTGTCATTTTATTGTTTTGGTTTATCAGGTCTTTTTTTTTTAATTTTTGAAGGCTTTCATGCTTAAATTTTCATTTCTATTGTCTTGTGTGTATTTTCTATTATTGTTTGTGTGATTGTTCTATTGAGGTTAGTATTTGATAGATAAATTGTGTCACCTGCTGGGCTATCTAACCTCTGGCTAGTTTTAGTGGGCCACATTTTACTTTTCTCCTTCTTCATGTTGAGCAATATACATAGCTGTTGCTCTAATAGTTATCATTCAGTGAATATAATAACCTCTTTAGGATTTCTTTCATATGTGTCTTGGTGTGGATAAAGTCTTTTTTTTTTTTTTTTTTCAGTGCAGTACCTTATTCTTCCTTCTATCTTGACTGAAGAAAAACTAGGTAAACCACTAGGCTGGAATTCCATTTCTTTAATTTTTTAATTATTTTTCCAGTCCGTTCATGCCTGTAATATTTCTGATGAAAAGTCTGCTGAGAGTCTGAATTATACTTCCTGATATAATACCCTTTTTTCTCTTGTTATTTTTAATATTCTTCCCTGGTCATGGTTCTTACCAGCTTTATTAGTACATGTCTTGGTTTATGTCTGTCTACTATTATCCTATTTAGAACTCCCAGGGACTTTTGGATTACACTTTCTGGTTTGTTTCCCAGGTCAAGATGGTTGTGATTATTTCTGAAAATGGATTGTCCATTTCCTTTTCCTTTGCTTCTCCATCTGTGATGCTCATGATAAGGAAATCATTTATCTTTAAATTGTCCAGAAAGCCCTTGCACAGTTTTCACCATTTTAATTCCTTTTTTTCTCTACATCATTCTATTCTTGTGTCCTCTTTTTTTTTCAATTCATTAATTCCATCCTTTAATTCTATTAGCTATGAAGCCCTCAATTGTGTTTTTTAATCAGCTGTTTTTGTTTCTTAATTCAGTTATTTCTGAATATAGCTATCTCATATCTTCATTATATTTATTCTGGTGTTTTATATTTGCTTTAATTTCTTTTTTTTTTTTTTTTTTTTTTACGTTTCATCAGCATTGTGAGGATTGTTGCCCTGAATTCCCCTTCTGTTGTGCTGTTGTTTTCAATTCCTCAGGTCAGGGCTCTTTTCAGAGATTTTATTTTCTTTTGCTATTTATACTGTGCTCTGTTTCCTCCTATTTGATGCTGTATGGATTTTTGTAGGATAGGTTTTCTTATTGTGACACCTGTTGGGCTAGTCAGGGGCATGATACAAAGAGGACTGGTCAGTATGCCTTAAAAAGGATACTGGTCAATATGCCTTAAAGGATTCCTCAGTAGACTGAGGAATTTGAGCATCTCTTGTGAAGTGTTTCTTTGTGGGTGTGGCAGGTGTTTTCATTATCTCAGCCTGGGCTCTTTTATAGTTGAACAGTATATCTTTATAAATGTGGAAATGAAAAAGAAGGTGATCTATAAGTTAAGTATTTAATTAAGTAATTAAGTATTTAATTTAATTAAGTTAATGCATTTTGATAAATATAAGAAAAATATGTTTTATCTATACAAAGATTATAGATATATTCCAATTTGAGTAAAAACAAAGCAGTAATATAGTATTTTTTAAGTTAGATGTTATATAAAGACACATGTAAATTTCAAGTCCTAAATTACTTCATTTGTTTCAATAATGACAATAAAAATAATTTTAATATATAATAAAACAGATAAAATTGCTATCCACTTTTTAATGAAAATTTATTATTTAAAGATTTATTTATGCACACAGAACTATGGTACAGGCTAGAGGTGCAGTGGTAGTGAAAGGATTCACCAGAGACAAGTGGGGAGCAGAACAGGCAGATTGATGAAGCACACTGCTGAGGGAAACAGTAGGTGAGACAGGAAAGGTCTGCTATGCCATGTGGGTCACTTACCTGGTGGTGAATGAAACTCCTACTGAAGTGGCTGAAGCTAGCTTGCAGTGCTTCATCCTAACCCATTATGCCACCAGAGAGGTCCCTATCATGAAAATTTACACTCCTAGAACAAAAATAAATCCACCTCCAAGATAAATTGTGGGATATAAAAATTAAGATTAAGATGTAGATTCCCTGTTGCTCCTTAGTAAGAAGCTTGAACTCCTTCTATATCACACAACAAGCAAAAGGTCTTCTTGCTTAGTCAACAATGACTTTCTTTTCACTAATACTCCAATAAAAATCTCATTTGTTTTCTATTTACTCTTGATATTTTACTGTAATATCTATCCTTCTTGTTTTCAAGGACTGTAAAATTTCCTCAAAATGTCCCCCTCTAATACTTTAGAAGAATTATTAGTTTGGAAAGTTGATCACTTCACCTGCTTATTCAAAAATGAATATTAGTATTATGTAGCAGTGTTGTATCATATCTTTGTGTTTCAAAATTAGATTCAGTAAATTTGCCATTAAACCTGATAAATTACTAAGAATAATGATTCTGGTAACTTATTTATCAATAAGGATGATAATTCAACATATTTAGGGGAATTTCTGTTTCCTTAATCACACCCCAAACTTAAATGCACATTTCAACCCTGTGAAAGTAGATTGTGTGTGGATATATATAGTATCCTGTCAAATGTAGGGCAAGATAATCTTGATGCCCTGCATAGCGACTGACAACAGCAAGTCATTAAATCATTAAATTATTTTTCAGTGATTTACTAAAGCAAGTATATCTTATCTTTAACAATACCCTTTATATCTTCCAGGAATGAATGTGAAATATTGTTAGGTGTGTAGAAACATATATTTTAATGTTATACCCCTTCATTTTTTAAAAAGAAAATATGTTCAATCTGATAGCAAATAAAAGCAAAACTAGGTAGACATAAAGTAGTTTAATTAGAATGGAGAAATTTATTTATTGACATTTATACAATATAGTCTGCTTTTCATGCATATTTTCTGTTACATTTATTTATCCCTACCTTTATAGAGATGGTCTTGCTTTTAAAATTAATATAGTTTAATCAACTTAATTGATGGATTTTATGTATTTCTCTGTTAAAATATTTATCAGTGAAGCTTACTTAGCAATGTATATTAGAATCTTTATAAATCTCAGGAAGACGAACATCTTGCCACATTATATATTCCAAGAGAGTATATTAACAGTAAACTCCTGGCAGTATGAGTAGAGCAACCTCAATAACCTCTGAAAGGGCATAGTAATAGTCTCAGATCTCAGTATGGATATTGCTAGAATGTCAAAACTAAGAGTAGGCATCACCTTTCTCCTCAGCAAATATTTTGAAAGAAGCCCCAGGGAAAAGAACATTTGGATGTCAATTAAGAACAGGTGGATGAGACAACAGGGGACCTCCATCAGGCTGGAGTCAGCACACAAGCAGTCATGGACAGGGCTGCTATTACTGTATTTAGTCACCATCAATTAATTCTTCATGGAAATCACAGAACGATAGACTAATATATGCCACACATCTATTTGAAAAGAAGTCATTCTAACATGTGCAGATATTAGGGCTCTAACTCAGGAAATTACAAGCTCAAATTCTTACTGGAATTTTATGTTACATTTGAGGCCCTTCAAAACCAGACTGTTATTTTAATAACTTCTTTTCTCACCTGTTTTCCCCACTCTTTCAAGAGGTTTACGAAAATATAAGCATTATGACAGTGTAACTCCTTAATTCTCACCATCTTTTCAACTATCACTTTCCCTAATAATATCCATTTATAATAATGTGTAATTATATAAATACTATCTTTTAAAATATATTATTTACATATAAATAATATAAGTAAATTTAATGGTATAAATGGAAATAATAAAATGGCAATTCTGAGAATCGCCTGGAAAATGGAATTGTAATAATGAAGGCTGAAACCTTGTACTCAGTGGGGATTCAACTCATTGAAAGTTGTGGAATGCAATATCTGAAATATACTTTCCACTGAGATCTTAGGTGATGAACTCTCCAAAAATAATGTTCATATTTTGCATATGAAATTATGGGATATATTTGTCATATTTCATTTAAAACTATTTTAAGATATAGTTATATGTGTGTGTGTCTGTTTAAGTTCATATGTATATATATAATTTATGCATGCAAAAACTGGGAAATAGGCCAGGTTGGGGTGTGGGGTGGTAACAGGATTTACCAGAGACAGAGTGGGAACAGAAGAGGTAGATCTACTGAAATACACTGCTGAGGGGAGCAGCAGCTGAGGCAGAAGAGGCCTGCTGCACCATGTGGGCTAGCTCCATAGGCAGGGATCAAACTCAAGGCATTAGTGACTGCTGGTAGCTTGATAATTTTGAGAGTTAGCCCCTTGTGCCCCTAAAATTATTTTACAATGGCACAAACCTTAGGATGAAATATAAAGACAGGATACAATTATATTGATGTATACTAAGAGCAGTGAATTGAATTGGCTTATACAGGATAATCTACTGATTATACACTATCATATATTTGTATATAACAAGTCAGATATTGAATAGTGAACTAATCAGTTAACTTGAGGAGTTTGTCGCAACATTTGTGACTATTTTATTTAATTTTAAATAAGATAACATAAACTAGCTTTTTAAAAAATTTAAAAAATTTGAGAGGGTAAGTTATATGAACACATAATCCCTACTGCACTAAAATTATCCATTTATGGCTGGAGATGGAGTCACATTGAAGTTAGTAATCTAAATTATTCTTTTAAATGCTTACTCCTTCCAAACATTTTTATTTAATATTTTTTGTCTGAGACAATAGTAAAAAGAATCTTTCTACCACTACTATAGAATTATTAGCACAAATTACAAGTAACATGAATAGGTTAATATATCTTCTGTCAATCCCTCCACCTTTGGTTACAGAGATCCATGTTTGATTGCACTGGAATGTGTGGAAGGAATGTTTCCTGAGAAAATGACCCTCTTGATAGTATGTTTCAAATGTTCTTATATTGCACATAGTAAAGTTTTACTGAGGAACACCAAATAACTCCTGTCATTCCATTGCTTGGTTGAGAAGGAGACCTTCTTGATGCTCCTCTGAAACCAGTGTGCTGGTGCAGTGAAGATTCCAGGATACGAGGAAACAACTCAAACCCTGTGACTGTTCTTCTTCACAGGAAATGACAAGAATTTTGAATATGGATGAAAATAACCACTGGGATAATGAAGCAGAACAGTCATATGAGGTTTTCTAACCAGAGAATTCTTATTCAGGAATTAACTATGTTAAACCTACTCTTAAATAGCAAAATTACAAGTTATTAAATTCAGATAATTGTGGGTATAATATGAAGCTGGTTTGTGGTTGTTCAAATAAACTACAAAGGAATTAAAAGAGAGCTGTGGAAGTATCTATATATCTTACTTTACATGAATAGGAATTAATAGATATTACATCAAATATTTTAAAAGATAAATCTTTTTTTTTAAAGATACATTTTTTTTAAAAAAGATAAATCTAATTGCTAACTTTCCAAGAGTAAGTGAACATGTTTCTTTTGGTGTTCAAACACATATTTTACAGCAGTAATAATTACAAA
>NW_004567113.1:27095375-27132331 GCF_000260355.1 Condylura cristata | reverse complement strand
TAATGGCAAGTCAAATGAAATATTCCTTATTAGAGATAGTAGCTAATACATAAAATGTGCTGATATATATGACAGGTTTTATAATTTGTTTTGTAAATATACATAGTTCTCTACCCTTCCACCACCACTGCCAAAACAAACAAAAAAAAAATACTATCGGTCTCTGGGTCTCTGCCCCATTAATTGGTACTTCCATATGACTTGCTTTGGCCTTTACTCACTGGAAGCTTGAAAGACTCAATGGGGTCCTTTGAGGCTTGTTGCTTTTGCTATCTGCTATGAATGTGAATGTAGGGTCAAGTTGCTACTACATCAATGTGATGTGTCGCATATATTTGCATCCAACCTGCCCCTGAGGCCATGGCTACCTCAGCCAATCCAGTCTTTGAAAACAAATTAAAAAAATATATATGAAAAAGAGATAAACAACTGAAATATTGAAACTAATTTTATGACCCTATTGAAACAAAAATATGGATAATGTAACCTAAACATACTGTTATTTTTGCCACAAAGATTGAATGCACAGTTCTTCCCCAAATGGAAAACAAAATACCACCAAAATTGTTGATGGGATTTTACAGTGAGAAATACCTGTTCTCAAACCCTAGTTTGTTCATTTAATGTGCTGGGTTACATTGAAAAGTTGCTTAACCTCTGTGAGTTTTAGTTTCTTTGTTTGCGTAAAGGTAATAATAACACCACTATTAGGGGGTTGTGAGAGTCCTAGAAAAATAACATGTGAAAAGTACCTAGCACAGTTTATGATGTGCTGTAAAATCATAATTGCTATAAAATTACTATTGAGCTTTATTTCACTGTTTTTCAAAGGGAAAAGTATTTCTGAATAATATTTGATCATAAGATTTCTGGTATTAATTTTGATTCATTAAGTAATCTATAAAGCCAGCAAGACAGTGTTGATTTTTAAAGTGAAGACATAACACCTGAGGATCTGTATTAAAGGAAATGAATAAAGGGGGGTTATAAAAAATAATGCAGTAGAACATGTAGTTACCAGACATAAAAGAATATTTTAGCTATATGTAGCAAACAACTCAAGCTAGCTTCATTAAAGGAAAAAAGATATTGCCTTACATACATTGAAAATATGGCAAACTTAATGGTCCACTGACCCGTCCATTTCTCCCACCTGCCATACTTCATACTGACTGAATGCTTGAGGTTATTCCAAAATAACTAGAGCTCTTCTAGGTTTCACCATCCAGGGTCAGGTGTGTTGGGAGACCATTTCTTCTTGTGGTTTTCTCTAGAGACAATAAATCTATTCCCAAGAGTCTTAATTTGTGTTTGCCTCATGTTTTCCTGACAAGAATTTGGTCACTTCCAAACCCAAGGAAGATGAATGAGCTTACTTTCTAAATGCCTCTCCTTCATCTGGAGCTGTGGTAGCTCCGTTTCCTCTGACACAGTCTCTATGATGGAGAGATGGTTACATGAAATAAATGAGGGCTCTCACAGTAAAGAGGAATGGAAGTGTGGGCAACTGACCGCATGAAAAATGTACTTTACCTGATGGACTTACTCACATTGCTCAGGTTTTTGTTTATATTTTAAACATAAACTAGTCTTAAGGAACAAAAGAAATTTTTGAAAAAGGCATATGACATGCTTTTGCCTAGTTGACCATTAAACCCATAATTGATTTGGAGTACAGCCACCACAAGCTGTTCCAAGTTAAGAAAAATAAAGAGCTTTTATGAAACACTCATCTAAGAATAGAAGCGTTCATTTTTCCTGTATGTGGGCTCTGCATATTATACTTTTTTAAAGAACTCTGCAAGAAGTTAAAATGCAGTTGTAAAAGTACAGCCCAATACAGTGGCCCTCTGGCAGTTATTGGCACAGGTCCTCACATAAAAAATTAGTCAGCTTTGAGGTTGCCTAGTGATGAAGTTTCTCTGTGTCTTTAGTAGATAAAATTGATCACTTTTATATTTCATTCTAGGGCAACCTATTTCAAAGATATTTTCAAGTGCATGCACAAAATTGTATGTATTTAAATTCAACAAATGGAGAAATATTGTTTATCTTCAAAAAGGTCCGTAACTCTTGAATGCACAGATTTAGGCTCTTCATTTCAACAACATTTACATTTAATGCTTACACACAAAAATTTCATACTCTTCATAACTTATAACAATGTATATGAAACTACTTAAAGTTTTATTTCACAATCACAAGTATGTGAATATTTATTAACAACTAAATGATCCCAATGCATATTATAAAATTACAATAATCATCAATACTTAGTTGTGTAAGAATTGAGAGGTAGTCTAGCTGTAGTATGATTTAAAGCTTCACTTGTGGCACTAGTGTGCACCATTCCACTTTATATCTGTTATTGCTTCTGACTTTTATATTCTAATGATGGTATTTTGAATCCCCTGTGAGAAATGTGCTGCCTTATATGTATGCTTTGGCACCGCATAGAACTTCCACGGGGATTCCAAAATTCCTTTCCCACATGGGGATGGGGACTCAGCTATGAAAACCAGGTTCATTATTATAGTTCTGTAGAGGTCAGGATCCACTATACCATGGTGGAATTGAGAATGTGGGATCATCTGCTCTCCTAAAAATAACTATAAATAAATAATATTTGCTTAAAAAAAAAAAAAAACCTTGGAAGTTCCCCAACAGAGTATAGAATTCTCCCATAGATACTTACACTAAGGCTTGTGGCTTGCTGCAGAGAAGGGGAGGGTGGAGGTGAAAGAGAATGCATCCAGGAAAGTAGGCACCCTGGCCAACAGATCAGAGGGAGGTGGAGGGGGGCAGCAGCCATCCACAACCCTACAGGAGGTGCTGGGGCATGGTGAATTTCACTGGAGAGAGTGCAGTCATGTGCTGGCACAGATCCAGCATAGGTCACTGGGAGTTCTGCAGCTGGCATGGGCAATAAAATCTCCTTTCCTCCACCCCACCTCCCAGATGTAAAACAATAAAGAGTCTTCAGGTGGAGCTAAGCCAGATTTAGTAGCCAAGCGAAGAAAGGGTGAAAGCAAGAGCTCCCAGCTCCCTTAGGAAGAATCAAATAGGCTCATAGTGCTTGCAGCTCTGATCCCTTGCACAGGGCCCTGCAGCAATGGTGGCTATAAAGGCAGCGATGGAGGTAGCTCCAGGCACAGCTCCCCTTCCCAGGAGATAAATAGGCTGGGTTGGAATACAATTTACGGCAGATTGGCATAGCAGAGAGGTGTGGTGAGGAGTTAGGACACTGTCACACTGAATCAAACTTACTGTGGAAAAATAAAAGAGAATACACAGATGACCAAAATCACTCCTCAACAGGACTTTAGACCCTCTGTCTAAGGCCTAGCCTCTCCTGCAGGCTTCATTGCATATCATTATAAAAAAAAAAAAAAAAAAGAAAAAGAAATAAAAGTATACTTACAGTGTCTTAAGTACAGTTAAACAAAATAAAGTAACCCATATCTTTAGAAAGCAAGGGATATCTGAATATAAGAGCGAAAACCAAAAAGAGAAGGCTAGAAATATCCACAGAATACAGAAATAAAGGACAGGTGAGGCAAAGAGTAGAGAAATATCTGTACATCACATCTGGCAAGGGGCTCATTTCCCGTGTTGTACTTAGAAAATTCTTCATCAGTGATAATTATTCCATCTGTATTTCTTTGCAGCACTTTTAATGTACATTTACTTTGATAAACAGTGGCTAACTTTCTATTTTCCACTTTATTATTTAATACTATTTTAACTAATTTCCTTTTTATTTTCAGTAATTAAATAATTTAAAATCACGCAACTCTTTTATTCTGTCTTTGTCAGTCTCAATATACTTGACTTTTTTTTTTCCACAATAAGAAATATTAGATTGTGAGAACCATGTTAACAAACACGGCTTTGAATTCAGCTGACATATCTAAAGACAGTGAGTTACTGACATTAACACATAATTAGAAAAATTTTAACAATAGGGAAGATAATATCAGAGGAGTTTCTGTGCTTTGATTCGAGGTGTATATTCTAAAAATAGTCCAGAAGGACACTGAACTTAGATGATGCTGACTTGGAACAAAGCTAAAGCATTTCTTGGACATCAGAGGTTAACACTGACTGTGATAGAGGGATGCTGAGAAAGTCCACACTTTACACAAAAATGTGCGGCTTGCAGGGCCTAGAGACTTTAGCTAGTGTGGCAACCAATGGTTTAAAACTGTATTCCAATGTCTGGCAGCAATGTGTGTGTGGAGGTGGGGGAGGGAGGCGCTGATTAATGTGGAGGCATATCAATAACTGTAGGAGATATTGATGTAGAGGGGTTGGGGTCTGCCTGGTGGACAGCTCTACCATGTGACCCAGCAATTCCACTCCTAGGTATTTGCATGGAGTACTCAAAGGCACAGCTCTGAAAGGCTGCATGCATATTTCTGTGTTCATGTCAGCACTATGTAAAATGGCCAAGCTGTGGAAATTGCCTAACGCCCAAGGCAGAAGAGTGGATTTGAAAAGTGTGCTATATGTTCTCAATGAAATACTACTCAGCTATTTAAAAAAAAAAATAAACAAACGGTTGACTCTTGCAACAAAGTGAATGAGAATGGAAGGGGTTATACTATAAATAAGTAAAGGGAAAGACAAATATTACTTACATGTGGAATATGGGGGGGGAAGGATCAAATAAAACCAAGCCAATAATACAGTAAATATGAATGTAGAATTGAATTGAGGTTAGTGTATGTGGCAAATTAGGGGGAGAGTAATGTACATGGGAGCACAGTAGGCTGTATGTAGTGGAGGCTTGTAGTGCCTTGGTGAAGGTGTGCCAATATATACCTAATGGAAGTGATGCTATAATTAATTATATGCTTTATTGTAAAGTAATCTTACCACAATTAAAAAGTAAGAACTTTCCTTTGCAATTACATCAACCTAGTTTCAGTTTTAAGAATACCTATGGATTTTAGGAGACTTAGCAACAACTAACTCCAAAGTCCCTCCCATCTTCATAGTCTTGGAAGAGGCACTACTTTGGCACTGTTTAAATGTTGGGGTTGTCTCATTTTCCCTGGGTTTATCTTATTTTTCTGCTAAAACCTGGTCATTAATTAATCTCTTGTTCTCTTCCCTCCTTGCCTGGTAGAGTCTTCTAATTACAACAAGACCTTTAGTGGAGCCATTTATACTTTAAGACTTTTTTAATCTCTATTTTTCCCCTTCTTCCATATAAAACAGTACAAGGAAAACAGCTCAAGTTAACTTTTCCATGTCCAATCTGTGCTATTCTCGTTCCAAAGGCTGTGAATGTCCTTCTCTTTAAGTTCACAATTTCTTTGCTTTAGTCTCCTTATCTCTCTTGTTTCCCTTCACAGAGCCATATGGATGGTTTTACATTTTATTTATTTATTTTTATTTTTATTTTTTTAAGATTTATTTACTCATGCATACACAACTGGGGTACAGTTCTTTTCTCTGAAAGAGTTAAAAATAAGCTAAGTATATTTAGTTAGCAATTCTTGAATTTCTAAATTAATGTTGCTGGTTACATATTCTTTCTTTATTGACCAACAGCCACAAATTGTATTACTGTGTAAAAATGATTACCTTGAATTGTTCTTCAAGATGTTTTAAGTTAATCCCATTACAATGGGGCTACAATCAAGCTATTGCAATGGTAATAATTTTCACTGCTTTTTATAGAAATAGTAGTTGGATTGGGCTGAATCCAAAACCTACTCCAGATAAAACTGCTGTCAACTGTTATGTCTTGATAACAATAAATACTAACTTGTCTCCCATTAAAGGCTAACATAATTATACATGTTCTCCTTAGATACTGTGGTATTATTTAAACTTCCAATTTTTGTTATAGGCTATTTTATGCAGAAATTTAATTTAGAAAATAGAGAAATGGAGTTCGATTTTTTTATACAGTTCTAATCCTTGTGGAACGTACACAGCCAGTACTTAATAAAACCCCTAAGCTTATAAAGAGTAGACTAATCATGTAGATTAAAATGAGAGGAAGAACATCCCGCTTCTTTAAAATGGTTTTTAAATTTAGCTATTGATTTTACCCCTATATGTCATATTAAACTGAATAATTCTGGAAAATGTTTGATTAAAAATAATTTAAGAAATAGACATGATATGCTTACTTTATCATATGCATTCTATTTTTTTTTTTGATTATTTAGTTTTGTGCAGGCAGTTCACTATACACCAGGCATTATGATACTTTCCATAGTTATAGAGACCTACTAGCGATACAAGTTATTTTGGGGGAAATATATTATAAACCAAATGAACTAAGAACCAAACATGTTACATTAAATAATAACAATAATAGGTGCTATTTATTGACTAAACTCCATTAAGACATTGTTTTCTGCTATGAATTTCATAATATTTAAATTTAATGACACAAGAAGAATACTAAAAAATTTAAAACTATAGTAAACCTGAAATTTACTAAGAATAAATTAACTTTCCAATGTTACATAGATACTAGGACTTATAAAAAGTTCTGATTCATACTATAACTAAACTTTTAAAGGTATTATGGGAACAATTGGAGTATCACATTAAGAGTATAAAAGTCAGCTCTTAAGAAAGTCCTAATATTTAAAAATAAAGAAGTTGGTTTTAATTAAGTAATAACTGATATATTTCCACACAACTTAATAATGTAAGCTTATGTCTGCAAAGTTTCAGTAACCACAGAACACACATGATAAGCTAATGACCCTAAGAAACTACTTTAGGAAACAATATGTTAACATGTGTCAAAGATAATGGAGAGTTTTTACATGTATATTATATATACTGTCAGTTCTAGAAACTGCTATAAGAAAATAATTCAAAGAATGTTCAAACATATATGTATAAAGATATTTTAAACAGTAATAATTTAAAGTTGTCTTACATGTACTATAGAAGGTGAATTATTACTAATTTTAGTTAATCTGTACACTTAAAACAATTTTATTTTTAAAGATTTATACATTTATTGCATAGAAAAAACTGGGGTGTAGGCCAGAGGTGCAGGGAGCAGTTTGAGAGGATTCACCAGAGGCAGAGTAGGAAACAGAACAGGTGGATGGATGAGAAAAGAGAGGTCTGCTACACCATGTGGTTAGCTCGCTGACCGGGGATTGAACTAAGGCCATAGAGGTGATATCTCTGAGAATCAACCCCTATGCCACCAGGGAGGTCCCTTTAAAACAATTTTAAATGATAGCCGTAAGAATAGATCAATTTCATATAACAACACTGATATAATAGTATTATTCAATAAATGAATAAAGCATAGTAAAATAAATAACATAATCATTGCTATTTATAATTAACATTTATATATAATTAATGAAAAGGTATGAGAAACAACTTTATATTTGTTGAATCATAAGGGATTTTCCAACAATTAAATATCGCCATAGCCCTGGCTATGCCCTGGTGACGCAATGGGTTAGGAAGCAGCACTGCAAGTGAGCTGCAGCTGCTTCAGTGCAAGTTTGATCCCCAAGCCCTCAAGATGATCCACATGCTGTGGCAGACCTCTTCTGACTCACCTGCTGCTCCCTCCAATAGTGTACTTCTTCCATCTGCTCCCCATTCTGTCTCTGGTGAATCCTCTCACCACCCTTACACATCTGGCCTGCACGCCAGTTCTGTATGCATAAATAAGCACATATTTAAAAATGTATATTGTCATAAATATATTTTAAAACTTAACATTTCAAAAATATGCATTTCATTTAAAGACCTGAAAATTGTCTTGATATATCTACTTAAAATATGATGTATGGGGCCCTCCCTGGTAGTGCAGCAGGTTAAAGCACAGCACTGAGAAGCTAAAGTCACTTCTGCATGAGTTCCATTCCCACCTGCCCCGGAGGTGACCACATGGCGTGGCAGACCTCTCCTGACCCGCCCACTGCTCCCCTCAGCAGTGTACTTCTTCGATCTGCCTGTTCTGCTCCTCACTCTGTCTCTGGTGAAGCCTCTCGCCACCCCTGAGCCTCTGGCCTGTACCCCAGTTCTCTATGCATAAATAAATAAATCTTAAAAAAAAATGATGTATGTTTCTTTTTTCTCATTTAAGCATTTTTATTATTATATGCACAGTGTGTTTAATATATAATGGTATCAACTTGAATTCCTAGAGACAATAAAATCATGCTTTTTAAAAATCTGTAGTTCAAGGCAGTTATATTTTTTCATTTGTTTTGTCAGATACCTGAAAGACTTAAACAACTTTTCCCCATTTAGACAACCAAAATAATTTATGACTTTAAACAAAAATACTAACTTATGCAAAAAATACTGAAATAAAATTTTGTTCATAGCATTATAATTACATATGCTTATGGAAAAAAAAAAGAAAAGAATAAGGTGAAATTCAAAATGAATGTTCCTCTGTTCTACAAAGTATGATGTCATAACCAGGAAAAATCAAAGTCTGGCAGGGACTTAG
Organism: Condylura cristata; assembly: GCF_000260355.1. Taxonomy (NCBI): domain Eukaryota; kingdom Metazoa; phylum Chordata; class Mammalia; order Eulipotyphla; family Talpidae; genus Condylura; species Condylura cristata. The sequence continues at coordinate 27,123,867 of NW_004567113.1, read as the reverse complement.
TGGCTGGAAAAATAATCATCTGAAGTTGTTTCATTCACTTCTTCAGCGGGAGGGACTAAGTCTGTGGATTTGAACATCTCTATGTTACCTCTTTTAGGTTTGGTTCAACAATGTTTGAGTAACTGGACTTATGGCATGGTGGTTGCATGCTCTCCTAGTAAACTTTCTAGAAACAAGGCAGAGGCTTCCTAGTGGTCAAGGTGCTGCTAGGTAAGTAAAAGAATGCAAAATATGTCGCTGATGGGACAAGTTCCATACTAACAGTGTAGAACTTGTGGAATGGGGAAGTACAATTTGGCATATTTCCATGGCTTCTGAATCCCATGGAAAGTTTAGTGCTCATTTTCTGAGTGTGCTAGCATCTGTGTATCCTGAAAAATACACTGGTTTGGAAATGTCCCAGAAATTGACATTTAAAGTCAAACAAGATATATCCTTATTTGGGGAGTTGAGTTCATATGATTTGATGGTTAAAAAGTGTTTACAATTAAGATGTTTGAAATATATTGAAAGTTTAGTACAGTGAACAATATTGCAATATCTAGGGGGGATAGTAAATAATCTGGGGGAGTAGTAGAAAATTGTTAAACAAAATCTAAAATGTTAGAGAGTATTTCACCAGAAACACCAAACATTTTCTAAAAAATAAATTAAGAAATGTCTGCAAAAAATAATCCAACTAGGAGATGGCAAGTGGTTCAGAATGGAAGGATCTTAGGATATAAGGAAACAATTGTAAGAATTGAAAATAGAATCCTAGCTGTCATACTGAGACTTATCCTGATTCTTTAAAGTTTTTAATTATAAAAAGGAAACATTGGGAATTTGGAAGATCACCTGTGTCACAGAATAGAGAATAAATTGGAGATAGTTATGAACGGAAACAAAGATTAGTGTACTAGAAATTATGAGAACTTCAAAGATAATGACATTGAGAATTATCTAAAAAGTACTAATTCATTTGGGAATTAATGATACAATTCACTGATTGATTATACTTGGGAGCTAAAGGAGACTGGCTTGTTCTTTATGGACTGCTACAGCAAAGTAGTCACAGACTGGGTAGTTTATAAATATAAGCTTATACATAAAATACATTTATTTCTGGAGGCTACATTCTAAGATGAGAGTACCAACATGATCAGGTGACAGTTCTCTTCCAGCTACAGCTTTCTTTCTTTTTAAGATTTTATTATTTATTTATGCATATAGAACTGGGGTGCAGGTCAGACATGTGGAGGGTGAGAGGATTCACCAGAGACAGAGCGGGGAGCAGAACAGGCAGATCAACGAAGTACACTGCTGAGGGGAGCAACGGGCGGGTCAGGAGAGGTCTGCCAAGCCATGTGGATCTCCTCCGGGGCAGACGGGGATCCAACTCATGAGGAAGTGGCTTAAACTTCCTAGTGCTGTGCTTTAACTCGCTGTGCCACCAGGGAGGGCCCTACAACATTCTTTTATCTTCAATTAGAAGAGCCACTTTTCTAAAGCACTAGCCCTGTTCATGAGAGCTCCACTTTAATGAATGAAGCACCTCACAAAGTGCCGCCTACTGATAACAACAACTTTGGGAGTCAGGATTTTAACTGGAAGTGTGAGGTGATACAAAGATTCAGCTCATAGCAAAGATAAAAATATTTTCTGAGTTTTTCACTTCAGGTATGTCACTACTGTTCTTTTTCCCTTGAAATAATGAATATAGGCATCAGACTAAATTGAGATCTGGACAGAATTAATCAGTTATGAGCAAGGTTAAAATGGCCAAAATAAGAGGTACGTTGAGGAATTAGATTTGCTACATGATGAGTAAAGAAATGGACACAGATAAAGTTTTCAGGTGAAGTCTCACTTTGGTGGAGTGAGGAAAACCCATAACAAAAATCAGAACATAGAGGAATGATAATTAATAGTTGATAAAATGACTCAGTCAAAAATTCTAAAAAGGGGACAATAGATGGAAAAAGAAGATTGCCAAAAAATAATATCAGAGAAAGGAACTTGAACAGAAATCAACATTATGATCCTATAAGCAAAAAGATGAAAGTGTTTGTTAATTGTATTTAAGAGGAAAAAACATGAAAGGAACAGTTTCAATGGATTTATTAGCAATGATTTGAGATGTTCTACAAAGTGAAGAAGTGGAATAGAGGATACAGGTAATTCTTTTCATTTGGGTAGGAGATGGAGAAAAATCTGAAGTACAAACATGTGAATTCAAAAGATCAAATAGAGATTAAATAGTCAAAATTACACAAATTTTCTTTTCTTATTCTTCTTTAGAGACCTATTAATTCCCTGGACTTTGGATCCAGATTGAAGTAAAGTGTCCTAGAAAGAGTGGTTGATTATTGGCTGATCTATAATTTACCACTGACCTGTAGTGTCTCACTGTTAAACAGACATTCCAAGAGTCATTATCCAGAATCAAAATGAAAAATAAGGCAAAAACCAACTCAATCTGCTAACAATTAGGACAACAGAGATTAAGGGATTGAGGCAAAAAGGGGAGCAGTGGGCTGATCAGGAGAGGTCTGCCACACCATACGACTCACCTCCCGGTGGGGGAATCGAACTAGCACTGAAGCGGCTGCGACTAGCTTGCAGTGCTGCATCCTCACCAGGGAGGGCCCAATGAGATCATATTTTAAAAGGAGAAAGTGGGAAAGAGGAGGAGGTGAGAGAAGGTTTGAGTTGCCTTTGAGATGAATGATGAGAGCTGAGTAGAAATCAAAGAAGGGTAGAGATTTAGTACCTTTTGATAAAGACCTGTGCTCATAATGTTTGAGATCATAAATTCATACAGGCAGAATATTTGTGGTTACATAAAATATTTTCAGCACTACTGAACATTTCAAATGTAGAAGGAGAGAAGAAAATCCACATCTCCAGAAATAAAATATAATATCTGATGCAATATGATGACAACTGCTAAGGCTGAAATGATGAATACATTTCTTGAGTTAGAAGAGGAGTTACTGAAGACAGAATTGACTGGAAGTGGAGAAATATGTCAAAATGTAAACAGGCTTAATAGCATCAAAACATTTATAAACTGAGAAATTTTTAAGTATAAAGACATAGAAATCTGGCATGGGGTCCTCTATGTAAATATTGGTGAGATTTATTAGTCTCACCATCATGGAATTAGATGCCAAGGGTCTAGTTTCGGTAATAGGTGTGGTTATCAGTTTGCTAGTGTTGCCATAACATTGTACTACAAAATGAGTGACTTAAGCAATAGAAATGTATTCTCGCATGGTTCTCTAGGTTATAAGTCCCAATTAATGGTATTTTTAGAGTTAAAATCTTATGGATTCTAAGGAAGTGATCAGTTGCATGCTTGCCACATGCTTGGTTTATAGATGGTCATTTTCTCCCTGTGTCAAGCTTAGGAGTCAGATTGGAGATATGTGAACCTTCTATGACAAAAAGAACAGCAAATGACATAAGTCAAAACATTTGATTAGGTTTTTGTTTAAGGTTAGATATAGTGTGAAGTCTGCTGGAAGATGCAAGACTGGTTGTCATTTCTCCAAGCCCTCAGACACTTCCTTATGAAAATTTGGAGAACTGAAAATGGCACGAAGAAAGTGATGCCTCTAGGGAAAATCTAGTTACAGAAAACATTTAGGTAAAATAAATGTGAGTCGTTGGAATTTAACTTTTTTATGAATGTAGTAATAGACTGGTTAGTGATTTGTCACTTTTTTCCAGTCAGGTAACAAGAGGGGAAGATGTCTATGGATTTGTATATAAATATCCATCAGACTCCCTCTTTTGTTACAGGCTTTCATTTTTAGGAGGATAGATTGAGCAATTTAATCATAATGCTAGAAAGTTAAGCCCTAGATGAGAATATAATATACTTACCAGAAAATCGACCTAGGAAAGGAGATGAGAGGGAGTCATTATTTCTTATCTTTGAAGATCTCTGAGAGTAGTACACATTTTTTTTATTTATTTTAAAATAAATAAGATTTATTTATTCACACAAGACCTGGGGTGTAGGCCAAAGGGGCAGGGGATGAGAGGATTCACCAGAGACAGAGTGGGGAGCTGTAACAGGTGGGTCTACTGAAATACACTGTGAGGGGAGCAGTGCGTGAAACAGGGGAGGTCTACTGTTCCATGTGGGTCAGCTCTTGGCCAGGGGTCAAACTTGAACTTGTGCTATAGTGACTGAAGATTGTTTCACAGTGCTGAGACTTAAACCCTTGTGTCACCAGGTTAGCCCCAAAATTTAATTTTAACAACAATAAAGAAGCGAAGAGGATTCAACTGAGACAGAGGCCGCTGTACAGGTGAACATTATCCTCCAAAGTTTGCAGGTGTCTGTCCATTTGGAACTGAATGACTGGCTTGCCATGTTTGAAAACATTTTTTTCAAATAGAAGTGTTTCATAGCATCTCGTTCGATCATTAGTATATATGTAATAATAATTAATACAGACAGACAGCCTTTAGATAGACATATGCATGAGAATAGTTTAAGATAATCACTCAAAAATGGCATAGAGAGGAGAGAATATCATTGTATTGAGGAATAAATTGACTAGTGATTTTAAATTGTACATGAAAGAAATAAGATTTTCCCCTGCATTCCAGCCTGCTTACAAGGAAATTATTATTTTATATTAATTTGAGGAATACATAATGATATATGAAAATTTTATGCTAAAAATAATCAGAAATAAGGAATAGCAGTGTTTTTAATATATTATGCAAAGTTTATAAAAATGTTTATATGGACCCTCCTTGGTGGTGCAGCGGGTTAAAGCACAGCACTAAGAAGCTTTAAAAGCCACTTCAGCATGAGTTCAATCCCCGCCTGGGAGGTGATCCTCATAGCACCGGGCAGACCTCTTCTCACCCGCCCACTGCTCCTCTCAGCAGTGTACTTTGTCGATCTGCCTGTTCTGCTCCCCACTCTGTCTCTGGTGAATCCTCTCACCGCCCCTGTACCCCAGTTCTGTATGCACAAATAAATAGATCTTAAAAAAATGTTGATAGATACAAGCAAAGAAGAGGGGCATAGACAAAAGTTTCAAAAAATATATATATATATCCAACAATACCTTTTTATTAGCACTTGCAAATAAGTGAATCCCTATTATTGTGAAGATGAGATTGAAGTACTTTAAATTGCAGGTTCACAGAGCAAAGTATGTGAAAAATGACAGATGCAAAATAGCACTTTCAATGCTGTCCTCTAAAGAGAGAAAGGCCAATGTTTCTGAAATAAATTTCTAAATTTAAAACATATTTTCTGTATGCAGAATTTTGCAAGTGATTAGAATGAAAGAAAAATCTCAAGAGAACAATGCATGAAGTAAAATATGGACATTTGAGCAATTATCAGAGGAGACAAAAGGCCTTGAACCTAAGAACATTTCCTCAAATGTAATTTTTCATCTGTTAGATATCAAAAGAGACTAGGCTTTTCTATGTAAAGCCAGACTTCAGAATCCTGCCTTAAAAAGTATTCCAATATGGCAATAATCCTTTATATTTTGTAGCTTTATGAAGTCTTTCATCTAAGAATCTCAAAAAGGAAATGAAATAAGCACAATGATTGAATTCTTTGAATATTAATGACTAAGAAAAATGGAAGCAATTAAAAAGAAATAGAAGTCTGTAATAATGAAAGCCACTTTTTTAATGTTGTACATAAGGTTAGCTGGATTACTATAGAGAGTGATAGCTGATAGCTATTATGTTGTTTCTGAGTTTCTTTCTAATCAGTATAATTATGCTACATGAGTAGGGTGGAGATATTTCAGCAGAAAGCATGTGTTTTATTCTAACAGGAAGCTGTCCTTTTTGTAATTATCGGAACATTTGTATTCATGAAACGTTTCAATATTAAAACATATAGTAACTAAAGCCAGGATTGTTTACAGCCCAGGTTATCAAAAAATATATGTATACACACACACACGCATGCATGTATACATGCATGCATACATACATACATACACATATGCATGTGTGTATGTATATATATATATATATATATATATATATATATATAATATTACACTGTTCTAGAGCCAAGGTCCCTATTAAGTAGTACACAGTGGTCTTTGAGTGCACAGCAGTCTTTCAGATATGATCTACAGCCTCTCAAAATCCCACCTGCTCCAAATTCAAAGCCAAATATTCAAAAGTTTCTTAGTTAACCATCTTAATGTAACCCCCTTTGGTAAAATAGGACCTCCACTAACTTATGTAGAAAGTGCTTGGTGCAAACTGCTAAGTAATTAGAACTTTTAGACAAATTAATACAAGACAATCTCTCAAGTGAGCGAAGGGTCTGACAAAAATAAGAGCTGTATTTTACTTTCATATTCCCCTGCTGGCCAGATTATATACAGTATTACCCATGGTATCCCTACAGTTAAGTAGTTATTGTCAAAAAAGTCATCTTAAAATGCAAATTGTGTTACTAGGAAGAAATAACATATATATCTGAAGCGATATTATGGGCTTAAGTTAAATCAGTGTTCTTTGACACTTTATTTGAAATCCTAAATGCCATTTCTAGAATATATTATTGTTCATACCTCCATTTCTCCTGCATGGGAGAGACATGGCTAACATCCATAAGAAGGAAACACATCGGAGAAACATTTCAGCAGCCTCCGGTGCTCCCCATTTGAGAACTGAAGTATATCATTAAGTGTGGCAAACAAACTGCACATGTCAGATCAGCCCTCTGAGTTTTCTGTCTGAAACTTCCCAGACCACATGCCCTCTGGAGGTACATACTTTCTTTCTCTTGACTTCGGTAAGCGTCAGTCCCTGTGGTGATGCCTCTGACTGAATAGAATAACTTAATTCTAAAGAGCAAAAGCTGAATGGGGAATCTGTATTGGGGAATTTTGGCTACAGATCTAGCATCATTCCTAATTATTTTATCACTGTTAAGTTTGATTCCTATCTTCTTAATTGACTCAGCATTGAGAGGTAGACTGAGTGTACTATTGTTATGCATTCTCCAATGTCTAGTATAATTGTTGACAGTATCCACTAAGATTGTTTCTCTCCATTTTAAAGTGCTTTGGAATTTAGGAAGTATTTAGATATTGGTATTGCCATATTGTTATTACTTTGTAGTTCTTATATGTTCAATATCAATTTTTGAAAAAATATTTTAGTGGTGTTTACACTAAAAGAAACATATTATTTGCACAGTGTCTCATAAGGTATTAATCAGAAGAATTTAAGTCTACAGTTTCACTGTAGCACTGTAGCAGAGGGAGAAAACTACAATATTAAGTGGAAAATTGTAAAATATAAAAACTTTAGAGAAACAAATAACTCTCAATATCCTCCCCATTTTGGAAATGTACCAAGAAATACTTATTCAATGACATTTTTGGTAAACACCGCATGCTGGAAGAAGTGTTTTATTGAAGTTCAATGTACATGAAAGAATTGTTAATTATAATTGAGTGAATGGCCAGTAATATTAGAATCTCTAGATGCTATCCATTTGCAATTATTAAATAAATAAATAAGGAGTAATGTAAAGTCAGAAAATGGAAATCACAGAGTCATGGTGAAGACGTATGCCTTGTCAAAACCAAAGAAAACAAAATGAAAAGGAAGGATTGTTCCACAGCACACTTAGATTTAATGCTGAGAAAGAGAGTCACTAGATGAATAACTAAGTTCTGCCAATTTATTAATAATTTGCATAATATTTAATTATAATCGTCCATAATATGGTCATTACTTATCAAGTTGAATTAAAATTGACAAAAATTATGAAATTCAAATTTAACCTCTGTAGACAAATGAAAGATAATGCCTATGATAACTGAAAAAGAAAAAAGAATATATATAGTCAGACATTAAGACTTCTTACCTAGAGGCTGGTAATTAATTCTCCATTCAATTAAATAGAGACATATAGGAAGATAACTTAAAATTAGGCTTGAAGACAAGGGAATTTCATAGGTAAACAGTTATTTTCATTGGGTGAGTTTATGAATTCTCCTGAAATTTCAGACAAATAATACTTGATCTGAATCTAAAATGAGATAATTCAGGACCAGCCATTGATGGCATGATAAATTGTCCATATAACAATGCTAAAGAATTCCTAACACAAATATACCTAAAATAATTTTATTTCATTTTACCCCAATATTAAAATTATAGTATTTGTATTTACATTCATGCAATCATGAGTACAACTATGTTTTATAATTGTGTAGCTGTGTTGTTTATAAATATGTATTTGAAATGGAGAAATAAAGTTCATTGTTACAAAATACTGGTTGAAAAAGCAATTCTATTCAATGTAAAGTATTTATGAACTAGCTGCAACCTATTGCATGATTTTTGGGGCAGAAAGAATAATCTGAATGATTTAAGCTAACAGAGATTTTTTTAATGGAAAATAATTTAGAATATTTTCAAAATAGACATAATTAGATATATTTTTGAAATTTAAACGATCATACCAGGTAATATAAGAAAGTATTCTTTAAAATACAAGATCAGGGCCCTCTGTGGTGGCACAGTGGTTAAAGCACAGCACTAAGAAGCTAACACCATTTCAGCATGAGTTCTATCTCCACCCTCGAGGTGACCCACATGGTGTGGCAGACCTCTCCTGACCTGCCCTCTGTTCCCCTCAGCAGTGTACTTCGTGATCTGCCTGTTCTGCTCCCCACTCTGTCTCTGGTGAATCCTCTTACCACCCTGTACTTCTGCTTGTACCCCAGTTCTGTATAAATAAATAAATAAATAAATCTTTAAAAGATGCAAGACTCAGTATAAAGTGTAAATAAAAGTCAATAGAAACAATTACATGCCATAATGTTTGGAAGAAATGACTTAAGTAAAAAGTTTAGTTTCTTTATCTACTAATTATATATAATTTGGAAGTTATGAGGTTTAAATGATGTAAGAAACATGTGATGTATAATATGTGCTCAGTAAATGAGGGAAAAAATGTCAGATTAAAAGAAACTAACCTACTTGATCACTTTTCTAAATCGTACAAAGAAATTTCTCATTCACACTTGTACAATAAATTATATAAGATGGCTTTAATGATGTTTAAGAAGTGATATTTTAGGCATGTGTGATAGTAAGTCTAGACAGTAGTTAACATTCCTTTATTTTCATCACTAACTTTCAGTACTTAAGTAACAATTGGATATCTCTAAAATAGTAAATTAGTCCTTTTATATTTTGCTATTTATTAAATATAAACTTAATATTTTATAACATCTCAATTATATGGCTCACTTATATATGAGCATAAGTTTACAATTAAATGATTACCTTACAAAAGAGCATAAATTTATTTTAAATCCTCTTATCATATAAGAATATATATATATATATTTGTACATTTTGTCTTATTTTAAATATAACAAATACAAAGTGACTATTTCACCATTTTGAAATATTTTGAAGGATAACTGGCATAAAGTGCATCCTAATTTAAATTCTTACTGGATAAAAAATTAAATATTAGTAAATGGAGTTCTAAATCTTCAGATTCAGTTAAACTATTCATTTGATAACTACATTTTCTGCCCTTTAAAAGTTTATATTCAGCACTGTCACATAAAATTGTAGCTAAGAGATGATACACTGTAAAAACATAGGAACATTCCAAAAGAAGTGAATATATCTAGAAAAAATTATGCTTGAAACATTTTCATTTATATAAAGGTTTTCAAATGAAAGCTTAGAAATACATCCTCCCTAAGGCTTTAACCAGCATAGCCTGGATCATTTCAATTCCCATAAGGTCTATTTCTTGAATGGCTTTTACATGTAAGCAGAACAACCTTCTGCAATTGACTTCAAATATATTTCCATATGCCTCATAGGAACAAAGACGAGGGGGGGGGGAAGAAAATAAATAAATAAATAAAAAGGTTACAGCCTATGAATACTGACAACCGACATTCACTATTTAAAGTTATTTTGTAAGACTGGGTCTACAAATTACATGAATTGATAATTTGGCAAACCTTGAGTACATGCAACAATAATTAAAAAAGACAAAATTCAGGATGAACTCAGTTCAGATAGTGTGTGTGATAATTGGCATAGTGTTCTTGATCTTGTGGTATGAATATAAAATCACAGAACAAAGCATTTTTAAAAAGTATTTCCTAATACTTCTGCTTTCAGGATGATGGAGGAATTATATTTTCCATATTCTTCCAATTAACTATACCTAAAAAATCTTGGCATATGTATAATAACAGAGTTTCGAAGATATTAAAAAATGAAGTCAAGTATATTGGCAAATCAGTATTTTCAAAATGACACAGTGGTAAAATCCCTCGGTTTTCTTTTTGTTCCTATATCTCTGACTTGGTGTTCAGGACACCAATATCCCTAAATCACTAAGAAGCAGTGAAAATCGGAGCCTCAGCAAACCACCCAACAAATTAAAATGGGTTGCCTAAAAGTAATCTGTTAAAAAAAAAAAAATGTATGCAGGCAGCATTGACTGCAGATTGACTGAAATACACTGCTGAGGGGAGCAGCAGGCAAGACAGGAGAGTTCTGCTGTGGCACATGGGTTATCTTCCTGGCCCAGGATAGAACTCAAGTCGCAGTAGCTGATGATAGCTTAGCAGCACTGAAACTTTAACCAGTGCCACCAGGAGGCCCCAGAAAAACTTGTAAACAATAGCTGCTTTAGTACTGCCACAGGAAAACATAGTTTTAATTTTGCATTTGACATCAAACTATGTTATCAACAGCCAAACATGAAACCTGGGATTCATTCCCCCAAACTGCTTATAACAAGACCTCTATAAAAATTAATCTGTAAAAATGATTCATATGACTGGAAAATAGGGTGCCCATGCATTTGGTCAAATATTATTTGGTTATGCATTTCATCAAATTTCTGAAAGAGGAGAAGGATGAGGGTGAAAATTACTTAAAAGCTAATGAATGAAATGTTCATAAATTTGGGAAATAATATAAAACAATAGAAAATGATAGTGAACATAAAATAGGAAAATTGGAAGAAAGACATTACAAAACAGTCATAATAAAAGAATCTGAAAATTAAAGAAAAATCAGTCATTGGGAAAACATTTCAAAGGCAGCTGATTTTTTTATCAAATATAATAGTCAAAGGAAGAGCACAACAACTTTCATCAACAGAAAGAAAAATTCAGCAAGATATTTTGCAAATGTACATATTATCATTCTAAAATGTATCTGGGAAGGCAAGGGGATTTTCACTGTTCAAAACAGTTTTGGAGAGGAACAGTAACATAAGAGTCTATCCAATTCAAGTATATAGTAGAAAATAATGAAGAATAGTAATGGAAGAGACCTTTATCTATAGATCAATGCAAAAGAATAGAGAACCCATAAATAAATAGACCTTAGTTTCAGCTATAAACTTTGTAATATCCTTGGACTGCATCTAGCTCCATTTAGCCAGGGCCTATGAGGTCTTAGAAATACCAATTTAGAACAATAACCCATACCAAGGGGAGACTTTTGGAAATCTAGGAATAGAATGGAGAAGTTCCATCATATATTTGTATCAAAGAATACACACACATACACACATACATATTTGTGTAAATGTTTTGAATAAGAGAAACATTGACTTAACCCTCATCATCTCATCCCCAGTGTGATATGGCTAAGTGTCAAGAGCCTCAGTATATAATTTATGATGTGAGGAAAAATGAAATTATGGGCTTATCCAGCTGTTTGGACTCTTGCCCCAAAATACATTCCTCTTTTACCCCATCAAGATTGTGGATCCACATCACCTAACTGGGGCCAGGGAGCAGCAAGGAGAACAGCAGGGATGACTCGGAGAGAAATATACCCAGAATAACATTGATCCCACTAACATTCCAAATAGCCAGACCATAGGTTTTCAATAAGTGGTATTAGAAAAATTGAATAAACTTATGCTAAAGAATAAAAATGGACTCCACTTTCAACATGCATACACAGGGAATTTGAAATGGATTAAAACAATACTGGAAATCAAGACTCTCTTAGAAGAAAAGATCATGCAATCATTTGTATTTGTGATATGACACTAAAAGCATGAATAACAGAAACACCAAAGTGACACTACGCTATACTAAGAATTTTCTACATAGCAAAAGAACCACAAAAACAAAGAAAAGTCAACAAAATGAAAAAGCATCCTATCATGGAAATTGTTTTATAATGCATATAGCTATTAAACCATCATGCTTTTATATCTTAACTTACAGTTATATTTCAACTTTATCTCAATTATGTAGGGAAACAAAATATTTATTTTATTCCATTGTTTAAAAAGCCAAACTTCATATTTCCTATGACAAAACCTTTATAATAAAGACACATGACTAAAAGCAAAGTCGATTAATTTGGATACTTTATAATTGTGTAACGTAAGAATTGCATTATTTTGATAGCAATACATATTTCATCATACACCTTTGGGTTGTTTTTGAAATGTGTTTAAAATAAAAGGTTTTTTTTGTAATTTTACTTGTCTTTATCTGGATGTAATGTATTATGTAGCTCAACATTGAAACATCAACTAATATACCCCAAAATTAAAATTAAGAAATAAAACCAAAATAGTGACAACAAACAAAATCTGTGAGCCTAATTTTAATACATATTGCTACAATAAAAGCATAGGAAATAAATGGAATTAGAACATCCAATTTTCTATGTGATCTGTATTAAATGTTTTTATATATTCACATCAGTAAATTTGTTATTATAATTGGGAGGAAGTTATGATAAACATTGTGCTTTTTTTTTTGTCCGTAGGGGTATTAACTGTAATAGTATTTTGTGAAACAAGTATTTTATGCTGTAGGTATGTGAGAAGATGATGGAAATCTTGCTCAAGAAATTTAAATAATATACTGCATATCACAGGCTCCTAATTTCTTGTAATCTAACTTTAATATAATGTTTCACAAAATGCTAAAGACAAATAGTATATGTATATTAAAGATAATTTTGAGCATTCAATTTGTATAAATTCTATTTCAAAACTCAGTTTACTAACAAAGGAAATTTATTCAAGTTAGAGCAGACACCAATGTATATGTGTGTATATGTATACTTATTTAACACATACATGTACATATATATGTGCGTGCATACATCTTATATTTGAAAATAAAAGTCAAATTATTCACATTCGCAGGTAGTTGCAGATAATATCACTTACTACAATAAATGAAAGTATCCTTTTGAAAATTGAGCTAAATATTAGCTACATGGTGTAGAATTGTTTAATTATTAAGAAGAAGCAAGCCTGCTAATAAACTAACTGGTCAGAGTAGGTTAACAATTTATACATATGGGGATTATGTTGGACAAACCTTTTTGATCTTTCTTTCTGTATTATGTGAAATGGAAGGAAAGGACACTTAATAGCTTTAGAATGGAGACACATTGAAAATGGGACCAGAATTCACAAAATAGAAACCACTAACCAAAGAGAGATTTTTTTTTTCATTTTATCTCCCTCTTTTATTTTCACATTTATTCCCATTTATTTTTAAGTATTCCTCCTTTTTGTTTTTTGTCCTTTCTACCTAGCTAACTCTAACTGAATTTTCAAGGAAGATTAATGAGACTTTCAAATATCACAGATGTTTTCTTCCTACTATCTAGACCAAAAATTCTTTGAAGTCAATGGGATGTCCACATCAAAGGTGGTAAGTATTTCAGAGCAAACATGAATAGCGTCCTGACAAAAGCATTACACCTTTCCACAAATATCTCCAGGTTGGAGTGTCACAACTCTTTAAAACAAAAAGCAAACAAACAAAAATTACTTAGCTATTTTACTCTCTGTGCCTTAGATTCAAATATGGTTGTTTGACTGCTTGGGACAATGAAACATGAACTTTGCCTCTTAGACTTCCATAGTGTGAAACTATCTCTGTGTCACCCTTCAGAGGACCCTATAAAGGGAACCTGAAAAATGACAGTCTGATATGTAAAAGGTAAATGCTGACAAGCACAAAAATAATGAGACAGATACATTTCGAGATGACTGCTGAACCTTGACAGCTGACTGTATGCTAATCAGGCAGAGCACCATTGCCAAACATTAGTCTGGCAGAGGGGTAAAACACACCCTCCTAATTATGGAAAACTGAGTAGCATGTTGTAATGGAATGGGACTTGCTATGTTATGGATTTGCACCTGCTCCCAATGCTCCATACATTTGGATGGCACAATTTACATTTTGGAGCCTCTTTCTTAATAAGAAGTGTCTAGGGGGTACAAAAAAAAAAAAAAAAAAAAAAAAAAAGAAAGGAAGAAAGAAAAGAAATCTGGTTCTTTCCAAAACCCCATTAAAAAAAAATATTCATCCAAATGCTTTCATTGCGATTATTGGTGCTGGAGTCTAGTTGGAAGGCAAGCCATGGGAACCAAAAGTAATCCACAAAGGACCATTAAAAATAAAGAGAGAGGGGCACAACAGGTGAAAGCACCGCATTATGAAGCTCTCTGAAGCCACTGCAACACGAGTTCCATCCCCCGCCAGGGAGCTGACCCACATGGCATGGCAGACCTTTCCTGACCTGCCCACTGCTCCCCTCAGCAGTGTACATCGTCGATCTGACTGTTCTGCTCCCCGCTCTGTCTCTGGTGAATCCTCTCACTCACCACACCTCTGGCCTGTACCCCAGTTCTGTAAAAATAAATAAATAAATCTTAAAAAAAAATGGAGAAACAAGAAGCAAGATAAAAAATAAAACAAATGTAATTTCCTCAGAAATGACACATGAAAATAAAAACTGGAAAAAGTCAAGCAGCTGTAGCTAGCATAATGTCATGTGTGAGAGGATACTGACTGAGGAAGGTAACTTCTTTTTGTACCTCACATATTCTGTCATCTGTAGCTAATTCTTATTTTGAACTCAGTGAAGATATTAAAAGTAAAGAATAACTTGCTTCCAATAGTTCATGATGTTTTGATATTATTTTGGAGGTAAATAAACAAATGATTCTTGAATACTTATTAGTCTCTTTAGCTATTTGTTTTTTTAATTACATATAAGAAATTTATGATTGCTAAATTCTTCCATACCTCATGTATCCTTGGGTGGTCTATAAGGCAAACATCACATATTATAAGACTATAACTGCAAGTGTTGGAAAACTCATTATTATTTTTTTTTTTATGAACAAACACAAACCCCAGTAGTGTTGTCTTTTTTTTTTTTTGAAAAACAGGTAAGAATCCAGTGTGAATAAAAATGTTAAATGTAAGAACAAATTAAATTTATATTGACAGTGAATAACCTATTCAGTGCAAGATAAGTTTCAAGGATACTTTATTTCATTAACATTAATCCAAATGAAAATTTAAAAAAAAATGTAAGTCAAGTCTCTAGGAAATAGAATAGAAAACAAGTTGTTTAGTTTTAGTAAAAAAAGTAAATGAAAGAGGGAAAATTCAGCTCTGAAAGATGATAAAACTTTATATAACCGAATTAACCCAGCGGTTTTAAGAAATATTTTACTTGATAATGAGCATGACATGAAGAATAGTTGTCAGCAAATGAGATATTACTTTCTGTGGCAAATTTCTTCTCAGTAAAATAATTGGTTTCTGAGTCAATGCTTTGCCAAACAGTAATTAATGAGATATACTGACAGTGAAGATAGGCAAAAACAATATTCATGGGTTAACTATGGAGAAATTAGTTCACTGTGGTGCTTATGGTCTAAATTGATAGTTAGCAGGAAGAAAAGGAGAAAGAAAAAGAAAACATCTATCTTTCTTAGCCTGGCATCATCATTATATTGGCCCATTTAAGTAGGCAGTACAGCCAGGATGTAAGCACATTTCATTTCAACATTGTTAATGGAATGAATTGTATCGGAAAGAAAGATTTACTCAATATCAAAGTAGGCTGCTGATTCTGAATAATTAGTTTTGTTAGTTACAAAGGAAGAGTATTACCTTCAAAATTTATTTCTAAAAATTTGCCGTTAACTCATCCCACTATTATTTACTGAGATATGTTAAGAAAACATGAGAAAATTATTCTTTCTCATTTAAGAAATTCATTTGTTTCAATGAATTACCAATTTGTATTATATTTATATAGGTCTAATGTGAATTTTTGAGAGAAAGATATTTCAACAAACATGTTTGAAATTATAAATATTTAAACTACTAAAACTATAAAATATGCCTAAAATATTAAAATCTGCCATCTGTGAATCAAAGATAATTAGAGAGACTGGCTGAATGACAAATGGCTAATTTTAAATTGTTGAATATTGCTCACAAAGCAATCAACACACCTCAATGATAAGAATTTTTTGACAATTCAGTCAGAAAAATAGTATAAAATCATAAATAACATCCTTATTTTAGGTTGCCATATAACTACACCATTTCTTTCCCATTCACTATTTACATAACATCAAAATCTTAGGCATGTTTTAAGTGTGTCCTCAAATTTTCTAAGTGGTAGTGAACTTACTGAAAGATAGACAATTATACTAAGTTAGTATTCTGTCAGGTTATACTACTTAAAATATATTTGGAAGATGTAAGTAAACTGTAGGGAAGTTATTGCACAGTTAAGAATTCTGCTTGGGACCAGGAAATTTGCCAATACAGAGTTTAAACATAAACTCTGAGAATATAATTAAAAACAAAATTTGTTTTTTTTAATGAGGAAAAATAATATAATATATATATTATTCCATAAGAACAGGGAAGAAGTTAGTGTCAGAAGAAATAGAAGTGCAGAAGGAGGGAAACGTTTGGGCAAGAAAAAATGGGAAGAAAGGGAGGTAGAATAGAGAGGAAGGGATGGATCACTTAATTGTACATTTTTCAAATATACATTTTTCAAATATACTATCTATATATAAGACTGATAGGTTAGCAGTAACACTGAGCCACTTGGATGTGTCTTATAATTAAAAAAAAAATACTAAGAATCTAGTGTATTATGAAAGGTCAGCATTGAATATTGTCTACTTTGAATAAATAACAATAGCAGTTTGTGATAAATATGAGTGCGGCCCAAATAAGTGAGGTACTCTACTATTAGAAAATATTTGCAAATGATGTATACCATCATACAATCATTGTTGTAGAAGAGGCTAAAATAGCTTTAAGGAAAATCATATTTATACCTTCAAAAATATAAGTGCAAATTCACTATGTGGAAGTTAGACATCTTTCAAAAAAATCTACAATGGTATTCATAAGCTAGCAGTTCTCTATTTATGTGACAAATCTTTGAATTATTTGGTCACTCATCATGAACTAAGAATGGATGACAGTCATCTATAGAACAGAAATTAATGACCCAACCTGATGTAATCTTCAAAAAAATGCTGCAAAAAATATTAACCCAATATGCTTTTCCTTTTGCTGTGCTAAAGCCCTCTGAGACTGGATAAATTTGTTCCTTTGGGAACTGAACATTGGTTTCCTTAGTAATACAGAAATCTACCTTCCACAAAAACAAAGCATTATCTGCCAATGCCCTGCAGAGGGTGTTTCTTCCTAAGAAAAATTAAAAGGTGTGGTCCTGATATGCATCTCAGACAAGTTTAATCCCCTTCCTATAATTAGCTATGAGGCAGTATCTCTCAGCATAGGAATAAAGAAAGGAGAGACAAAGGCAGATTTTATCAGTATCTCTTATCTTTCATTTTATTTATACATCTACCTATATGAGTTAAATTTGATTATGAGATAATCCAGTTGTCTATATAAATGAGAGAAGAAGAAACATCTTTATGTTGCTGGTAGCTAAACAGCCCGGTACAAAGTTTTTGTATATTGTCTATTATTTTGCTTTATTATTATTATTATTCCATATACAAGTGAAATTGTCTGGTATTTGTCTTATTCTGATTTATTTCATTTAAAGCATACTACTCTCCAATTCCATTCATATCATTGCAAATGAGAGGATTTCATCTGACATTTTAAAAGCTGGGTAGTATTCCATAGTATTGAATGTATCTATACATGCACAAATACACATACACATACACTTTCTTGATTCAAGCAGCTGTTGTTGGGAACTTTAACAGCGAAAACTAATCCATGAAAGCTGCCTATAGAACTGAATCTGCTGGAAGGGGAGGGTGCTGGGGTTGGAGCAAAGAGGAAATAGGACTCAATGGTCTATGATAGCAGATTAGTGGTGCTTTGGTGTTAAACATGGGTGATGACATACATTTGTAAGCATGTATACCTATACCCCTCAGACATGCACAGTGTTATATGAGTCAATGTTACCTCAATAAACAGAACTTAATAAAATTGTATTACATTATTTCAAAAAGTTTTGTATTTAAGTAAGGACAAAAACAGCTGATTTTAAATTAGGGATTTCTATTTGTTATTTAATTAACAAAGAACCATTTTTGATTTAATTATTAATTCTCCAGTTACTTGATTTCATTAACAGAACTTTTCACTGAAGCTCAGGAGTACGGCTAGAGGACCTAATGCTAGATATGAAAAAGTCCTTTTAGAAACCAGGACTCTAATTTCTACTGAAATTTTCATTCTACTTGTATGTGCTACTTTTCATCCTTGTCAGAG
This sequence comes from Condylura cristata, assembly GCF_000260355.1. Taxonomy (NCBI): domain Eukaryota; kingdom Metazoa; phylum Chordata; class Mammalia; order Eulipotyphla; family Talpidae; genus Condylura; species Condylura cristata. The sequence continues at coordinate 27,105,283 of NW_004567113.1, read as the reverse complement.
TATCCAGCACACACTTATTCAGTCAAGAAGAGTTTAAATGTGTTAACACTGATCTACTACTTCTTTAACCACATAACCCTCTTTCTTCCTTAGTTTCTTCCTTTAGAGAATATTTTCATTCTCTAGTTGCAATTCTATAATCTCAAATAAATATGACTTGCGTTCAAAAAATAGTCTTTGGTATCACTTAAAGTTTGCTAAGTGTAATAGAAAGACACCTAGTGATGTAGAAAAATAAATGCATTATAAGAATTAGACTGTGCACATGTAGGCATTGGCGTGGCAATTTATAGTGACAGTGGCATCTACATATGATTTTAGGACTGAAATTAGCTACAGCATTTAGAAAGACAGATAAATGGATAGCAGAGGGAGAGCAAGAATGAAGAAGTCTTATCTTTCTCTTGCTTCTCCCATGCTATACGAGAAGGTCACCGACAGCATAGTCTGGTGCTCTTAACTATGGAATTGCACATTTATTCACTCTGGTCTTAAAGTTGAAGGAGAAGATCCAGTGGGAGGTGGGAGGAAGACAGCCTGTAGTTCTGACTGTTATCCCCAAGCAACAAATTGAGCCATTAAATGAGTGCAGAAGTGTGAAAACCACCCAACACCTGGCCCTACACCAAACTCAGAGCATAAAAGCTGGGGCTGCTTTTCTTCCCACACAAATTTCTCCAGTGGTTGGCCTAACTTGACAACACGCAGTGAAAGAAATCTGTGAAATATGGCTCCAATTTAGCTAAGTTGACACAGTAAAAGGCCTCCTTAGGTTTCGCTGTAGAAAGAAAATTGAGCAGACTGACATAAATCTTTTCATATATCTTAACTGGAAGATATATGAGAGGTTTCCTAAGACCATCCAAATGTTGTCACCTGCTGTGAAAAGTGTTACTAGGCTTCTTTCTCCAGGGGGACCTAAATAAGCCCAATCCAGTGGAGATCATCCTTTGCCCGCAGAGGGACATAGTTGAGATGTAACAACAACAAAATAGCACTGAAATGTGTTTAGTCCAGGCCCTTATATTTCCATCAATGAATATGTGGGAAATATAGATATGAAAAATTTGTTTATTTTATTATTTTTCATGGCTGAAGTTCCATCACTCACAGAGGTTCAGAGTCTTGGAGTTTAAAACTGTAGACATTACTGAGGTGGAGTACTGATGACCCAACACGGTTTCACTTCATCAAAATACAGCTTCCCTCTTGCTGATCCAAACAATTCTACTAATACTTTAGAACCCATCTTTCTTTCCTACCTTTAATTTTTCAAGAAACAAGTGAAAGTTTTACACTATTATTTGGCAATTAAATCCATTTGAATTTCAACAATATATACAATTTTTATTTGGAATGAGAGAAATGAAAGATCACTCATGCCAATCCCATGCAGACAGCAGTATGTAAGATAATTAATTTTCTCTTTTTATGTTATGCCATTCAAAGGACTAGACATCTGTTATCTTGTGAAATATCTCACTTTAGTACCATAAGTAGTATATATGACTTGCTGCATTGGTATATCTTTCCATTATTACCATGGGCTTCCTTATTTACATAGGGATATCTACATTATGTTGTTAAGAATTCTTCTAATATTTTACCTAATGTGTCATTCTCTTAATATTTTGTCTATGTGTTATTTTATTTTTTGGTGTATTATGTCCCTGATATATTAAAAATTATCTATTTATGGCAGGGAAACAATGTGTTTTTTTCTGGTTAGATAATCAATAAATATACCCTTTTCCATTAAAATGAAAAACCATTTCTACATTAAAATTTTGGACTGTTTGATCTGTTATACTGATATATTTCAGTATTTTGGTGATGATATGGAAATTGTAATTGCACTGGTTCTTAGAAAAATTCATTATCTCATAAATCCCATCTATAATTTTTCTTCATTTTTGTGTGATGGAACTATGTTCTTCTTATAAAATTAGAATAGTAAAAACTCCCTGGTTTTTTAAGATAAATTATCATATATGTGTAGGTATGCACATAAATATACATATATATGTATGCATATACATATGTATGTATATATGTACATGTGTGTGTAGAAGGTTTATTTTTTGAAATGAAGTCTTCTCATTGGGGACTTGTATGACTTTCATTCTTACAGTTTCAACATTCTTAAATATGGTATTTTTGTTTTAATTCTGTTTCGTGGGATCTTTTTTTTTTTTTTCCTTTTTTCCATAGAAGAAATGGGGTGTAGGCCAGAAGTACACAGTGGGGGGTTTGAATGGATTCACCAGAGACAGAGAGGGGAACAGAACAGGCAGATTTACTAAAATATACTGCTAAGGGAAGCAGTGGGCAAGACAGGAGAGGTCTGATGGCTAGTGGGTCAGCTCCCGGCCTGGGATTGAAGTCAGGCCACAGAGGTGATAATACTGAGATTAAATCCCTAGGCCACCAGAGAGGCCCAATATTTTGTTCCTGTAAATACTAAGCATTTCTTATTACATTTATCCCTCAAATTTTTATATCCACTGACCATTATTATTAAAATATGCTTATGTGCTTGTGTGTACATGCATTGATTTCTGTGTACAGTGTTGCTTAAGCTAGAGAAATGCTATTTTGCATTTTTAATTTATTCAACTTCTTAAAAATTTATTCACTTTTTTAAGTGTTTATGATTAAAAATAAGAAATAATTTTAGATAGATTACCTTCATGACATGCAAATTGCTGGAGATTTTGCAGGCACTTCATGCAGATTACAGTATCCTTAGGCAAGAACTCAAATATTGCTATTTACTGCCCCAATTAGTAGCTAATTTTTTTTTCTGCAAGCCAGACATTTCCCTTATCATTATTTATTTTCTAGAATTTTACCCTACATCCATAATAAAACCAAGACTTTATAAAATGATTAAGTGTATTAGTAATTGTTTAGATTCGCCAAGATCCACAATATGGTGTTCTCTGGAAGACCTTCATCACTTGGAGGGAAGTAAAGAAACTGTAGTTTTAGAAACAACAACATTGATCAGAATAACTGTGAATAGAAAACTCAAAATTATTTAAACAACAAAACAACAGTAAATTTTGTTTCTTATTTCTAACAGAAATTGTCATATATTAGTGATCTTTAAAAATCATGTTTTTTGTTCAACATATTTTTTTATTTTCTTATTTCAATAGTAATAACTTAGTGTTTGAACCTTATTATTTATTTTGTAGTCTTATGTTGACTTTATTGACTTAAATATTTAGCTTACTTTGATCTGATTTTTGTTATAACTAAATTGACAGTGGTAATTATTTAAATGTATTCTTGTATGATTCCCATAGGTTTACTGAGTTGTTCAATTTTTCATAATTTTCTAGTTTTTAATAATTACTTTATTTGGTTATTTTGGAGAATTTTGTTTGATCAGTTTCTAAGTTTCAGTGAATTATACCATATGAAATACCTATAATTTTGAAAGTAAATAGAAGTATCATTTTAATAAAATATATAGTAGGGTTTGTAAGTGATACATGGATAGAGGGACAAGTTTGTAATCTCTGTAGAGAACAAAAGTACATAATTTTAATATTTGTAAACATGTGAACATTTAAATTTTATGATTTTTATTCAAATCCTGTTATTGTTCCATAAAAGTTTTTTTCTGTATATTTAGCTTTACATTTGAATAGTATATGTTTTTTGATTTTTTCCTTTTTTTAAACATCCTTGTTTATTATTTCACAGTATATATAGGATTTGTTGTCTCAGGTACATTCACTATAGATTTCCCACTATAGGTCATTTACTAAATTTTTACTTTAATAAACTTGTCTTTGCATTTCATTTATTTTGTATCCATTTATTTGGCTTCTTAATATTGACATATATTAATTTAGTGCATGTATGTTTTCTAAATTATATAGATAGATAGATATCTCTCTCTATTTATATATATAGAGATAGAGAGAGAGAGATATCTATATCTATATATATATATTCTTATTTATATAAAGCTTCTGGAATTTACCACCAAGTAAATGTGTATTGCAATGTATGATTTCCTCTTGTGCATTTTATTGGCTTGTATTTGTTTCGTGCTTAGTTATCTTTTTTTCAAGTGATGTCTAGCTGATGGTTTTTACTTTTTCAATATCTAATCTTATTTTGAACTGGCTGTCATTCTAGAGTTGGTTCTAATAGATGAAACATAGCTAATATAGTTCACAGTGTATGAACCAAGTATTAGTAATGCATCTCCCACTATCCTGAGAGCCAGTAAAAGTTCTGCAGAAAAAGATGAAGCAATATTAAATATTCTTATTGTTGAAAGGATTAAAACACTTCCTAAGAACCTAGTTCCATAGATTTCCAAGGAAATTATATTTTTATTTACATTTTAAAAAGAACAGTGAAGACTAAATTCAAGCAGATATATTCCAATCACAAAATTAGCTGTTTATATTAAGCCCATAGTCATCAATTAATGTGTTAATTATTATCTAATATCAAGTTAGAAACTTCCCTTAAGACAAATCTGCATTCTACTCGACTTTGCATCACTATGTTTCTTTAAAAGTTTGCACAGGAACCCAAGGGCAAAGGTCCCTAGGTCAAGCAACTGACTTTAAAATGTCTGTATCTTATAAAGGATTCAACCAGTCTACTTTTAATACAATAACTAATATATCGTTTCATTCTTCTGATTTTTACCCACCACTTCTATGTCTCTGCCCAATCATCTGTTACCTTCACTAGTTCATAAATGCTATTTGACTTTTTAGTTTTTCTAGACTTTTTCCCTTCTTACCAATAAATAAATCTGTACTTCTTTAGTAATTCCGTTGTGCTCTGACCCGGATAATGCATCCACAGTCTGTCCATCTACTGGGCTACTTTTAATGCTTCTACTTTGCTACTCCACCCCCTCCAAAATGAAATCTTAATTTAAAATGATCTTACTTCCCTGATTTTATCTCTGATTTTAACCCAGAATATAAAATACCTTAGTTCTGGGTTATTATATTTTTTTGGGTTATTATATATTTTTTAAACTGTATCTTTTGTTCAAATACAGATCTTCTTTGACTTATGATGGATTTACATCCTGATCAAAATGTATTAAATTGAAAATATCACAAGTTGAAATGCTGCTGGGTCTTGTTACTCCCTCTCACCCTCTAGTTTTAATACAGTATCAAGAGACAGTATATACTAATGCTTCTCACTTTCACATCAATATAATTTCAAAAAATCATCTCAAACCATTCAAAATATGGGGCATTCTGTAATATCTTCATTATCTATACTTTCAGTTACAATATTATCATCTTCTAGAATTTGAGTATAAAGCTTTGTTCTAGCAACTGTTTTCCTAGTGTACACTCCATTTCTAGAAATTTTGGTATTAATGAAATTGCTGTTGATTCATGTACATGGAATGTTGTATATATTCTTTCATGTCTATATATGAACAACTCTTATTTAATAGGTAAGATATATTTTGGATAGGTGAAGGGTTTTAGAATTATTACTTTCTCTTAATGGCCTGTAAATGTTCTACTATTCTTGTAGAGCAGATAGATAAATACCTGTGCATTTTTCTTTTGTTCAGAAGATATTTATATTATACTAATTTATCCTGGAAACATGGGGGTACTACTGTTATATCTAAGGATAAGTCTAACATTATTTTTTCTAAGAATTTTTTTAAACATTTTTTTTCCATTTAGGGGAATTCTCCAAGCTTTAGTTGCCATGTGTGCAATATTTTCCTATATTTATTGCATGTGAGTTTGCTTTCACTTATCCTCTACTTCTATGTCTTTTATTTTTTCTCATTTCTCTCTCTCTCTCTCTCTCTCTATATATATATACATAAAATGCATACTACTGTCATACATATATAAGTATATATATATAACATTATATATAATATATATTAATATGTTTATTTATATGTTTATATGTTTATATATATTGATATATGGGTGTATGTATATACAAATAAATATATATGTATATGTATACATATATATGTATATACGTGCACATGTATGTATATATGTATACATATATAAATTACATATATATATACAAATTATATATATATAAATCATATATATATACAGATTATATATATAAATTATATATACACATACACATATACATATATATACATACATACATATACATATATATATACATACATACATACATACATATATATATATATATATATATATATATATATATATATATATATATAATTTGATCTTCCTCATAATACTTCTGTTTCTGGTAGTAAAATCTGGTTTTTAAATTAATCACCTGCCTTTAAGATTTGGAAACCATGGACTTATTTTCAGAAAACTTTTTGGACATTTGTGAACTTTCTCATTTCTTTTGTTTTTGCTTTTTCTCAATGAAATCTTGTCTTTTACATTTAACACATTTATCCTGAGTGTTCATCTTGCACACCTTTCTTCATATTTCTTGTTAAAATATTATCTTAATTGAGCAGTGACTTTTTTCTAGATGTTCAATGAATGACAAATGGAAGGGGGGGTAGTTTCTCCTCTAAGAGCAATTAAAAAAAAAAAAACTATTAGAGTTATCCCATTGCTGTTGACAATGAAGTAATCTTGTATTTCAAACATTCCCAGAGCAAGTCTAAAACCTTCCTTCAAAAAGATACTGGGAGTAGCTCATGCGAATATCATAATTTAACCAGAGTCAGCAATATCTAGTAGGCCCTCCTAAGATAATTCCCCCATCTAAAGGTTAGCCATTTTCTTTTTTGACAGAATTCACTGACTTCTGTCTCCTGGGCCTACAGGGAAACATGAGGTCTTCATTATTTGCTCTTGGTCTGAGGAAAAGCATAATCTTTCATTTGCTGTGGAACCAGTTCTTGCACTTCATGTAATGAATGATGTACCAGTCTTTGTTTTTTTTTTTTTTTTTTTTTAAAGATTTATTTATTTATTCATACAGAACTGGGGTACAGGCCAGAGGCTCAGGGACGGTGAGAGGCTTCACCAGAGACAGAGTGGGGAGCAGAACAGGCAGATTGACGAAGTACACTGCTGAGGGGAGCAGCGGGCAGGTCAGGAGAGGTCTGGCTCGCCATGTGGTCTCCTCCAGGGCAGGCGGCAGGCGGGAATCGAACTCATGCGGAAGTGGCTTCAGATTCTCAGTGCTGTGCTTTAACCCGCTGCGCCACCAGGGAGGGCCAGTCTTTGTTTTTTTAAAAGAGATACAGGGAGAAAACAGAAGACATGTTCAGGTGAGATAAACATTCCAGTCTCTACCAAATTCCAGTGTCCTATAAAATAATTTGAAGAAAAGAAAAATATGAATAGCACAAAATTCATACACCCAAATATTGTTACTAGTTTTTAAAAATATCTTACTCATTTAATTTATAGAACAACCTTTATAGCAGGTCTTATTCATGCATAGTACATATTATCTGTGAACAAACTTCCCATGGAATAATGTGCACTGCTGGCATTGAGATGAAATGCTGATAAAGTAAGTCTAAATCATGATCTGGCCATCATGCTATATTACTTGTTTTACTAGTTGTTTTTTTTTTTATTTCTAGCTAAACAAAAGACACACATAACACAGACTTTGATCATTTGTTTATTTTCTACTTTGCACATATTTTATCTTGTGGAGAAAAAGAGTTTTGTTAGGATTTGGGAATATAAACAGATAATGGTTTAAACTTTTAAAACATATAGTCTAATGGGGCTTATAAAATATAAAATTAGTATTCAAGCATTAATTCTAATGCTCACATGCATTCATGATTGTGTATGTGTGTGGAGAAATATTTATAAATTCACACAAAAATTTTCCAAAATGGGCCCTCCCTGGTGGCGCAGCGGGTTAAAGCCCAGCACTGAGAATCTAAAGCCGCTTCCGCATGAGTTCGATTCCCGCCTGCCCCGGAGGTGACCACATGGCGTGGCAGACCTCTCCTGACCCGTCCGCTGCTCCCCTCAGCAGTGTACTTCGTCGATCTGCCTGTTCTGCTCCCCACTCTGTCTCTGGTGAAGCCTCTCGCCGCCCCTGAGCCTCTGGCCTGTACCCCAGTTCTGTATGCACAAATAAATAAATCTTTAAAAAAAAAAAATTCCAAAATGTTTACATAGCAGCTTATATTACCAATTTAGCTGTTTAACTCTCTAAAGTATGCCAATAGATACTTGGAACACAGTGATGGTAACCCATGTAAATATCAGAAATTTGACTTTAGTTCATGGTTTCTCAATCTAAGTACTTTGGTGCTTTTGTGTACTATTGGTGGTTTCTAATGCATAACTCTTGTTGGGGAGGAAGGCTGTTCTCACATTGTGAAGTGTTTAACAGAAACTCTGTTCTCTGTGTACTATATGAAAGGGAAAGCAGATGTTTTCAGATATTGTCAGATGTCTGTTGGTGGAGAAGTTATCCCAGTCAGGAGCCACTGCTATAATGTTCTTCAGGAATAACATTCTTTATAACATCAAGAAAAAGTTATACACTAAAAGATTCATACAGTATCAGCAATGTTAACAAAAAATTAGTTTAAATGTTTAAAAATCCTGTTATTATCCTGACAGTGACAATTCTCATCTCAGAAAAGTAAGGTATATGCTTTTGGTAGCAATATAATTTCTGAGTGACTTTATTTCATGATTTTTACAACATGACTCACAAGGCTCTCTTTATCATGTTACAACTGGTTTGTCTTCTATTTAGTTTCTTCAGATAGTACCAGCATTTCATTGTGAGGCTTGTATAGTAGTGTCTGGTAGTTTCTCTAATTTGGATTGATATATCTAAGTTTCCACAAATAGTTGGGCTTTTCAGAATAGTTTCACAAACCATCCAGACAGTTGTCCTATATGACACTGACTATTCAGTTTTTTACTAGTTATTGATTCTGAGAACAGCTCATTACTGAGGCAAAGAGAAGAGAAAACAAATGTAAGGTTTATGCTCCAGTCTTTGTTGAACTTCTTAATTAGACATTGGTGATTTTTCCTGTTGAGTATTAACTTGCAGGTTTTCATTCAATTCCCAAAGCCTGGCATGTAGCCATTTCAGTTTGTTCACTACTGGCAAAGATATTTTCATATCAAAGAAAGACATTAGTAGATTAGTTACATTTTTAGCACAAATATGCAAACTTTGTACTACCAGAGCTTTCCATAATTTAATTCAGATAGTGCTTAGAATAGTTTCTGGCACTGAATAAGGCATCTAAGTGAAACCACCCTATCATTAAATCTTTGAACTTCTTAATTTTATGCTAATTCTTTGACTTTTATAATAAGTTAGTCATTCATCAACATTACATAATATAACCACAGTCTTGTGAATTACTGAAGTGGCCTTGCACAAAGACAAGTTATTTTGTCATTCAAAAAGGATAGTCTCTTCTGGTTGATGGTTTTGTCCTGGAGGACAAAAGGCAGCACTCAGCTATGTTTCCCTGAAAAATAACTTTGTTTATTGCATTGTGTAAGATACCTAAGACTCTGAGTTTTTACCTACGCTTCAATTAAGAAAAAGCACTTTGAAGTTGCACCCTATGATTTGCCTAAATCCAAATAAAATATTTAAAGTAAAAATAGCACCTATAATTCCTTAATATCCACTACTTCTTTTCCAATAAGGGAAATTATTGTTGCTTATAGTATATCAACTGACTTTACAATAGTCCAAGTATTACAAATATGGTTGGCAGTAAGTTTCCTTTAAAAGCTTTATATCTGGGCCCTCACTGGTGGCGCAGCGGGTTAGAACACTACACAAAGAAGCTTAAGCCACTTCTGCCTGAGTTCCATCCCCGCCTGCCCCGGAGGAGACCACATGGCGTGGCAGACCTCTCCTGACCCGCCCACTGCTCCCCTCAGCAGTGTACTTCGTCGATCTGCCTGTTC
>NW_004567113.1:26985860-27095275 GCF_000260355.1 Condylura cristata | reverse complement strand
CCCGCCCACTGCTCCCCTCAGCAGTGTACTTCGTCGATCTGCCTGTTCTGCTCCCCACTCTGTCTCTGGTGAATCCTCTCACCCTCTGCATCTCTGTCCTGTATCCTAGTTCTGTACGAATGAATAAATCTTAAAAAAAAAAAATAAATAATAAAGCTTTATATCTAACACTAGACATATCAAATTCAAGATGAAAGTTGTCAAATCCTTGAAAGTAGTTCTAGTTCTAAAGCAAGAAAATCTTGCTTTCATGAAACGCCAAACACAAATTTTTTTTGAATAAAAAGAATAAATAAAAAGCCTATTTCTTCTCAGTAATGATCACTTAATACCCAAATCAATATTATGTTTACTCCTGTGTTATGTGTGTTTGTGTGGGTATGTGATTATTTTATAACATAAGAAGACCTTTGATTTTTTTTGACATGGCTTTAGAATTACAATTATTGCTAATCAGAAATTCTGAGTGTTTGTGTCTATTAGGCGAAGCACTCTTAAATTTACCTCTTTCAAAAATACAACTCTGCCTATGTGCAAGCATCCTTTACTTTCATTTTCCTTTTCTAAATAACAAATCCACCAATTTGGATATATAAAAATAAAGACTACTGGAAAGTAGAGTTGATTTTCATCCAATGCTCAATGCAGGTATCACTGTCCTTGAGAGTGTCTGTTTTCCTTGGATCTAGAATTTCTGTTCTGGATGAATTAGTTATATTATGTTGGCTAAATTGTTTAAGGTTTAGTTTTGCAATTTTAGTCATCAATGTTCTTGGGAGAAACAGAGTCAATAGAAAGTATATATATATATATATATATATATATATATATATATATATATATATATAAAGAAACATTAAGGGGGTATGTTCACATAATTTTGGACTCTGAGAAGTCCAGTCCCTTAATCTGAAGCCTGAAAGCTGAGTTCCCAAAAAGCTGGTCCCCCCAAAACAAAACCCTGAGAGCAGAGGATGGTATAAATCCCAATCTGAGCTCAAAGGCTGCAGAATCAGGTGACCCTATTTCTGAGAATAGAAAATGGAATTTCCAGCTCAGGCAAGAGAATAAATTTATCTATAATCTGCCCTTTTGTTCTATTCATGTTCCAGCTATTTGGTAAGACCCACCTGCATTGATGAGGGCAATTGTCTTTGTTGAATCTACCAATTCAAAAGCAAATCTCTTCCAGAAACACTCTCATAAACGCACTCAGAAATAATATTTTATCAGCTGAATCTGGACATTCTACAGCCCAGTCAAGTAAGTACCCAACTTTATCATCACAAACTTACATAAAACAATGGTGATGCTTTCAATCTTCGTAAATTAATTTTCAATTAGATAACCCATACTAACACATTTGCAGAAAGCTGAACAAAATGCCAAGTATTTAATATGTTACATTAATAGCAATTCATATGTCTCATTCTTCAAATAGAACATAAGTAGAGGCTTCTTTTGAAGAGAATTGTACCATCCTTAAAAATGGCTATGCTGTCTTCATATACTGACCCCCCCCCCCAAACATTGCAAGAATATATTCATGGTCCACTTAGTAATAAAGGTACCCTAATTCATTCATTACACATTTTGATGGTGGGATAGTCATTTTGATGGTGGGTTAGGCATTATGTTCTTCTCAATTTATAACTGGGTCTCAAATCGTCAACTAGAATGACTGTTTCTGGCTGAGCATATATCTGACTCTGGAACCAAAGCCAGTTGGCACATCGTGGGAATGACATTTTGTGTGTAAATTCTAAGAATTATTTCACCACTGTCATAAACTTTGACATCCTGCCGGGAAGTTTTACAATGGAATACCCCTGACTGACTAAATTCAGATGAAGGAAACTTTCATAATTAACAAGTATTCAGCTCTGTCATAATATGGAGAGGAATGTTTTTGTCCCTTTCAGTATCCTTCCAGCATGGTCCTCGCATGCATCTCTTGCTGATAATACATAGGATTTGGGAGGGAAAAAACGATTGCGGAGGAAACCATCTTTCACTCATCTTCTATATCCCTTGTTTGGATATCCTCTCTTTGTATAAGACAACCAAAGATGAGGACACGTAAGTGATAACTCAGATACCATAAAGACTAGATAATTCTCTGAGTCCTGAGATAATGGCATTGGTTGCAGAAGAATTTGCTCTGAGATAGCAAGAACAGGTGGGAAACCAGAGTCTCAGGTCCATGAATTTTGAAAGTTTTAGCAGGTTTGTTAGCAGCACAGAAATTCAAAAGGGAATCAGTAGATGCAGCTATATAAAGTAAAAATACTTGTGCATTAGTTTCTGAAAGTCATGTATTACTGAAACAGACCTAAAGAGTATGTAGATTAGGTCATTTTGACAAGAATAGTTCATTATGGGCAAGTTAAGGAAATTTTTGAGTTTATTAGAAAAAAAACTTGTAGGAAAGAACTTCTGCAAATTACTAACATACTTAGTAGAGACTGTATTTTTAATATTTTTCTCTGTGTGTTTGTGATTTGGATATATATTTTCCTTAGGGTGTTATAATAAAAAATATTAGAATACCAGCAACAATAGGACATTTTCCTAAAATTATTTTATTCACTATTTGACATACCAAACTTTTGAGAATTATAACATACTTCTGTGAATATACATTCATTCAAAAATATAAGTAAATAATATGATTTAGAGAGCCTTATACTACACTACCCTAAGTGATTTCAAGTTGTTTTTTATTTCTAAAATTTAAAATTCTGTAAGGCTCCATATACTAGTTGCTGGGTACAAACTTTGGGTCACTAATCAAATACCTATTCTCATTACTCACTCATTTTACTGTGATATGTTAAACAGGAATTCCTGGAAAAACATTTTGTTCAGTATGACATTGATGGAAAAAAAATCTTGTTCACGGTTGAATAGATGATGTTGTTCAAAATCTGCTTTCATTATATGTTCTTTTTGAGTTAACTCATGGTTTCTAAGAACCTCACCTACAAGTGAGAACTTATAGTACATTGGGGAAAATGTCAGAAATGTCACATTCAGTGATTTCTAAGTACATCTCAGTGACTTGAATTTCTATGCAAAAGATTTAACAATACATTCACATGAGAAATTTGCTCACAGATAGACTATAAGTCTGTGGAGGGACACACTTGACTTATTTGTAAAAAGTGGTTGTTGATTTATTCAGATTTTATACAGGGAGAAATAGGTTACATAGTTTAGTGACTGAAGCTGAATATATTTCAGTCAGACATATTTTCAGTTAAAGTTTGCTCTGCTTATGCTTTCTGCATGTTTGACCCTAAGCTAGTTATTTATCTCTCAGAACTTTTTCCTTTTTCATACATAATTTAAATAAAAGCTCATAGGGTTACTCCAGCTATTAAGTGATATTATTGATGTTGAATATTTAGCAAAATGCCCTGTGAACTTTCCAAATATAGTTTAATATTGATTTTATATTTATATAAGGCCTTACATAATTTAATATATAAAATAAAATATATTTCATATATGCTTAAAACTGCATAAATTTTATAATTAAACTAAATGATTCTCAAATACATCTACATTACAAAACTTTAGCAAGCTCAGTGGTAAGTTTTAAGAATTTGAAGATGAGCAAATGATTTGTTTATAAACATATGGGAGAGAACAAAATTAATCAAATAAACAGAAAAAACAACAGGGAAATCACAGTTGCAATTAGTGATAAGAAATAATGGATCATATTAAGTAACTGATTCTTAATACTAAGGTGAAATTTAAATTAACTTTCAAAATATGTGTCATAGGTCCTAGTGAGAATTCAGTAATTTCCTGAGAGTATGTGAAGTCAATAAAATTTAAAAGGAGTTTCTAGTATGATCAATTATATTTCAAAAAGTTACCTCTTATTATAGACTAAAGATTAATTGTTAGGGGTCAAAAGTGATTGAGCAGATTAACAATTGCAATATTCCACTATACGGATAGTGTCAAATAATGGTTATGAATAGTAGGAAAAGTCAAGCGATTTTGGAAATTTATAATGTAGTTTGCCTGAACTCGGTAATAAATGAATAAAGATGATGGAAACAAGATGTTAATGATGGCACTGAGCTTACTTATATGCTTAATAAGATGGATGTTTTTGCCATTACAAGAACATCACAATTATTTTAATTAATTAATAGTAATATATTTTAAGAGTCTGCTAACTTAAAGATTGGCAATCTCTTTCACCCATTCTGTTGAGCTTAAACAGGTCAAGAAATGTAACTCACAGTTTAAAATGTGTTAAAATGGAAAACAGTGTAGAAAAGTACATTGATTATAATATTTTCCTGAATTTTAAAATTGCAAGACCTAAAACCTATGGATAGTGGTTATAGTTACACTCATAATTGTTGTATTGGATGGAACAGAGTGTTGCAGCTTCATTCTTTTGCATATGATTGTTGAGTTTTCTCATTGCTATCTGTTAAAGATTTCTTTTCTCCAAGTATATACACTTAGGTACTTTGAGTAACTGTCCATGCGAATGTGAGTTTATTTCCGAGCTTTCAATTCTATTCCATTGAATTGTGTATCTCTTTTCAGTATAGTACCATACATTATTTTGATTACTATAGTTGTAGTGTCATTTACAATCTGGAAGTATGATACCTTTGTTATTTTTTTGTCAGGATAGCTTTCACTCTTTGGGGTCTTTTGTGGTTCCATAAGAATTCCACTCTCTTTCCTTGAATATACCATGAAACTTTGATGGGATTACATTGAAGCTGTATATTGGTTCAGATGAGCATTGTAACAATGTTAATTCTTCCAGCTCTTGAGTAGGGAATATTATTATTTTTCTTTATGTTTTCTTCTAATCCATTTAACAATACTTTTAGTTTTCATTTTATAAATCATTTACCTCCATTGATAAGTGTGCTCCTGGTTCTTGTTTTTGGTGTGTTAGTGTTTTGGTGGGATTGTTTTAGTTGAGACCTTTCACTTTAGGCCATTGTTTTCATATAGGAATGAAACTTCAATTTTTGTGAATATATCCTGTAACCTGCCACTTTACTGATATTGTTTCAATCAATATTTTACTGGAATCTTTAGGGCTTTCTGTATAAATTATCAAAGAAGAACAATAAATTTTGGTGAGGATGTGGACCAAAGCATAACTCCATGAACTATTGATGGTAATAAAGACTGGTACAGCTCTTACAGAAAAAGTTCTGAAGGTTATTCAAAATATTAAAATACTTCTATCATTGGAAACACTTATTCTCTTCCCAAGAATCTACTTAAATTACAAAAGTAGTAATTTAAAGGTATCTATGCATTCCAGTGTTCATTGCTACACTATTAACAATAGCCAAGTTATGAAAAAAAAAAAAACCTACTGCATAAGGAATAAGGTATATGAGTAGCTTAAGATGGGTTGTATATAGATAGCAGAATACCACTTAGCAATAACCAATGGTAAAACATTTAAAATTGGTCACAATTGGATGGAACTGGAAGGGATAGTACTAGACAAACTTATGTAATTAAGTAAAAATTAAAAATAAGTAGATTAAACATAAGGGAATGAAAAATGGCATTTCATATATCAGTTAAAATTTCAGAAATTATTATATTAACATAAAACATAATTGATTTTGGAACAAGGAATATTGCCAAGATTATAGAAGACTTTAAAATAAACATAACAGTTTATCAAGAGTATGACAAATTCTTAGTGCTTATGCACCTAACAGCAGGGTTTCAAACAACAGAAGCAAAAACTGATACAACTGCAAGGTGAAATAGATAAATTACATAAATAGATAATTCACTACCTGTTAATAATTTATAAAACACGAGACAAAATAAAAAGGGCTTTTAGTGTTTTGTTCAGCACTATCAAAGTTGACCTGGTTGACATTTATACAGCACTCTACAATAGAATAAAAATGCTTTTCAAATATACATGGAACATTTATTAAAACAGAGCTTATCCTGTATACTAAATATGGTTTAGTAAACTTTAGGAATTAAGTTCTATAAAACATATATACTGAAAACAAATAAATCAGCCATTAATCACAGGAAGGTATTTGAAAAAGTTATAAATATTTAGAAATTAAAAAAAGAACTCATTTCTGAATAATTTATTATTCAAGAAGAAATACATGATAAAAATATTTGTAGTGAATTGAAATGAAAGCACACCCTACTCAATATCAATATCATAAAAGTACTGCTAAATATGGGGGAAATGGGCCCTCCCTGGTGGCACAGCGGGTTAAAGCACAGCACTAAGAAGCTAAAGCCACTTCAGCATGAGTTTGATCCCCGGCCCTGGAGGTGACCCACATGGCAGACCTCTCCTGACCCGCCCACTGCACCCCTCAGCAGTGTACCTTGTCAGTCTGCCTGTTCTGCTCCCCACTCTGTCTCTGGTGAAACTTCTCACCACCCCTGTAACTCTGTACTGTACCCCAGTTCTGTATGCATAAATAAATAAATCTTTAAAAAATATATGGGGGAAAATGTAACACTAAACTGTATTAGAAATATTTTAGAAAAAAAAAAGGTGTTAATGATACTGGCCTTTCTCAATTAAAAAAAAAAAAAACTAGAAAAGAGAAGAAAGCAAAACCTAAAATGAGTAAAAGTAGTTAATATAAAAAACAAGATGGATAATTATGAAATAGAGAAATAGAGTTGTTTTTTTTTTTTTGGCTTGATATATTCCCAATTGTTGATATTCTCTTTTGTTTTCCTTCCTACTGAGAATGAATTCACAAAGGCATTCCTGAAGTTTGTGTTATGAAGTATTTAGCCTATGTTTTCTTCCATGTATTTTATGGTTTAAGGTCCTAGATCCATCTATTTTATCCGTTTTGACTTTAGTTTTATTAATGGTATGAGATTGGTCTAGTTTCATTCCTTTGCATGTGGCTCTCCTGTTTTGCCAACAGCATGTATGGTACTAGAACAAAAACCAACTCAGAGACTAGACGAATATTGAGAGCCCAGAAATAAAACCACACATTTATGGATAACTAACCTGACAAAACACATTCATTTAAATTGATATCTCCCAATGAAAACTGTCTGTTTCTTAAGGCTTGCTTAAGAATGAAAAGCAAGTCACTGCCTAGTAGAAAATATTTGCAAATCATGTAGCTGAGTTTCCATAATACATTAAAAGAACCCTCAAAAATCAATTTTAAATACTGACAAATTTAAAGTGTACAAACATTTAGAAGTTTAATAACGGGGATCTTTGAAGGTGTTAATTATCATTTATTATTGGGTAACTATAAATTCATTATTAAAAATTTAATACTTAGAAGCACTGATTATACAAGTGCTGTCAGTTTCTATGTCAGTTTCAATAAGAATAGCCAATAGCAAGGAAATGTATAAACAAACTTCTAAATCCATACAATTTAATACTACTCAGAAATTAAAAGAATATTCATACATGCTGCAACATATCAATAGATGATACTCTAACTATGGTCAATAAAATGCCAAGTAAATAAAAACAGTACACATAATGATTTTCCTTATATACTTTTCTACAAAAAGAATCTAATTTCTGGTGATCAAGAGTTACTTGTGGATTAAATAGACAGACAGCAGAGAGCAGAAAGCAGGTAACATCACTAGGGCCATGAAGAAAATGTAAAGTGATTAATTTGTTAATTACCTTGATTGTGTTGATAATGTCTCTATGTATGCATATGACAACATGTGTTCATTTTATATCTTAAATAGACTTTTTTTGCTTACCAATATTATATCACAAGGTCTCATAAATTTTAAAAATTCTGTTCACTAGAAGACAACACAAAGACTTTTTAAGGAAGATTAGATTGTGTCGTGATTAACATAATAATTTCCAGCTGGAGGTGCAAAGGAATCCCATAGGCAAATGGCTAAACCAGTTCTGGGGCTTGCAAGCTATGTGGCCTTAGGGAAGTGGTGAACACCAGTGTTTCATCATGGAAAATAAGAGAAAGGAATGAAGGGGAAGGAAATGTTCAGCTAGATACAATAATCCCATTATTTTTTTCTTCTGTCTTGCTCCAGAGAATTTATGCTGAAGGCTTAAATCTACATGTGATGTCCAGAGCTAAAAGAATAGTACAACCATGTGTTTACCAGATGTTGGTTTATCCAGAATATACACAGTTTTTTTCCCCTCCAATTTTTATGCTATTTTCATTAAAATACTTAAGCAACACATAGAATAATTTTCTTCTCTGTAAGACACATATAATTTATAATTAACAGTCAGAATTATTGTTACCATATGGATTAAACTGGAATTAAAATTAAAATCATTATAAATATATATCAATTACTAGTTTAATCACAATGGCAAAAACAAACAATTATGCACAACTATGTAGAGCAAAAGAAGAGCCTTTAGCTGAAGGAGGTTTGTCATTAATATGTACACAATGTTTCTCCTTTCTCATCACTTTTTAATATCTTAAATGTGATATGATACATGGTTCTAGAATTAGAAATGAAATATTACATGCAAACAGGCATCAATTAAGAAAAACAAGTTTTGTACATCATGTTGCCATGATTTGTATGGAAGATTTTTTCTATGGCCTCATTTACATATTAAGTATTCTCACTCCATGGAATGAGTATATAATTAGAAAATGTATTATAAAATTTCAAGGTACCTACTTTCATCTAGCAAGTATGTTAAGTTTTCTATTGACCTAATTGTCCCTTTCCTTTGAATCATATCAGGTTTTAACGAGCAATACAAGGAAATATCCAAAGTTTCCTGACCCCTCTCCCGAAACTACTCAGTTAATTCCCTCAGCAAGCAAGGCTATTTCAATAGCCATTTTAAATCTTCCATGAGGCTTCTGAAGTTCATTAAGTCTAATAACTGCTACTACATTACTTTTTTTTTTGCTACCTTTAAACTAATCATTTTTATTTTTGTATAAATATTGTGACAAAGCATATTTAACTGAGATTTTAATGATCTTATTGACTACTCAAGAATCCATACATCAGACAACACAATCTAGCAGATAGAATGGAGTTCCAAGATGTTGTTTAAAATGAAAGACTTTGATAGGTGAGGGAAGCTGGGCATGCAAGTTATACTAGGCAAAATGGTTGTTGACAGCAGGGTCACTTTTCTTAAGAGATGGCAAATATCTATCAGGAAGATGACCAGCTGATTTAGCCAATTTCTGGCTGACTAGTAAAATAGTCCATTTCTTGGAGAGCCAGAACTGTAAGTTAAATCTCATTTGGTGACATGATACTTAGTATAAGTGAGCTAACATACCTTGTTTTTAACAGTATTGACTTTCTTTTTTCTTTTTTTTTTTTGACTTCTTTTTTACACTGTAGAAAAACTAAACACAGTCTCAGAATTTTATTCTATTAGAGGAAAATAACTTTCAGAGAAAACAATGATTCTGGCACCCTCTGAATCAGTAAAATTTGAGGATCCATTTAGAGAATATCTGTCATTTTGACAGCTCTTTCAAGCCTTGAAGCAGAAGAACCTGTTATTTCAGCACTCAATAAAAATTACTGATTGGAGTACAGTGAGGGAAAATTGTACCAGGGATGGAAAGAGTGACTGAAAAATAATAGAAATATGAGAAAACACAGTTATAAACAAAGGCAAGGGGAGAGGAGACGAAAGGGGTTGCATAAAAGAGGGACTTGGAGAAGTAGGGCAAAAAAACATAAAACTTTGAAGTCTAAAAGCATGAAATACACAAGTGACCAGCTACACAAATATGTGTGCTCCTGTAGAATTAGCTATACATTGCTGGCTACCTTTCTACCTTGTTTCAAAGTAGTCCTATAAAGCATATTTCTCTATTTCCATAGTAACTTAATGTGTGCCAAGGAGTACTCAATTGAAAAGAGATGTTCTCACTCGAATTCAGAAAACTTTGAGATAGAGGTAGTCATACTGATATAATTTTAGTAAAACACTTGCTATATCATTTGATGCTCAAGGCAGAAAACAGAAAAAAACAAACAAAAAAGACATGGTATCCACTTTTAGCATGTTATACATACAAAAGTGTTGAAAGAGCTAGTAGAACAGTTCTAAGCTATATTCTAGATCATTCACATAAAGAATAGAGAACCAGCCACTTCTGAAGGTAGACTGTTACAGGTGGTTGGCATGGCTCTCTACTTCTGGAGAAGCTTTGGATACCAGAAAACTAAAATAACAAACAATGCAGTAGCCCATGGTGTAAGCAGTATGATCAGAGGGGCCACAGCTTCTTCCAGAAAGCTGAAATAGGCATTGGTACCATCAGCATGAAAACTATAGCTTTCCTCAATGTTGTTCTCCAGTAGTGCCTTCCATTCTATAGTTGAGTTTCTTTGGTTTATTATGCCAGGTCATTACTCTTACCACAAATACCCGGCATTTCCACTGTTCTAGTCATTTTAGAGCATTTGTACATTTAATTGTATGTTACCACTACAATAAAAAAATGACTTTTTTTTTATTTCCCTCATTCTTTCACTTACACACATTCCGACATGTTGTTCATTTTGCCTAGAATGGCCTTTCTTTTCTATCTCCAACTGTAGACAAGAGTTTACCCTTTACAAATCAGCTCAAATGTAACCTCTATATTTATTTTCCCATCATCCTAATCTCTAAAATTTTAGACATACTACAGGGTCCCTTATGGTCTGTGTCCTTCTCTCCTGCTTAATAATTATTATGTGTCCCTTACCATAAGAAAGCTGATGAATGAGCAACGTCATCTATGTCTATGCTTCCATCGAGTAGCATGATGGCATGCTGAGTAGACATTGATATTATTGATTAAATGCATACATTTGTAGACATATGCAACGTTTTCATTTATGATCACAACTCCATAGTCCTTCTTCCTACTATTTCCTTCTTATGACAATCTACAGAGAGCAGCTTGGATCAGCTTCACAGTATTCTAACAAAGAAGTAATTCACACATAGGCTTTTTCTTAGTAGTTCCCATAACCCACTTTGTAGAATTTTGATTTCATTATAAATCAGAGTTCAAAATTTTCAAACTCATGGGGAAACTTGTATTAGGTATCATATGATGAAACTGATACACAACAAGCTTTTAATAAACTATTACTTTTTTTAGAAATATTTATTTATTTATGCTTACATGACTGGGGTACAGGTAAGACTTGTGGTGGGTGAGAGGATTCACCAGAGACAGAGTGGGCAGCAGAACAGGCAGACTGACAAAAGTACACTACTGAGGGGAGCAGTGGGTGGGTCAGAAGAGGTCTGCCATGCCATGTGGGTCAGCTCCCTGGACAGGGATTGAACTTATGCTGCAGTGGCTTCATAGAGCTTCATAATGCAGTGCTTTAACCTATTGTGCCACCAGGGAGAGCCCAACTATTACAATTTTGTACATTTGTGTTAATTCATTTCATTTTAGTTTTCTTAGAAGTACTAAGATAAATTACTATTTTAAATATTTACAATATATCACATTAATGGCCAAGAGACTACCAGTGAAAACTAAAATAACTTTCCATTTTAATTCAACAACACAAATAAAAGTAAAATAATTCTTCTATACTACTACTAATAGTAATACTACTATTACTTTATACAAATTTCTTAAAATATTAGATTTTACGTTCATTTATTTATGTATTGAATAGTATTCTTGTTAAATTATTTTATTTTTTATTAAGGTAACATTGGTTTACAACATTATATATGATATCGTGGAAAAAGTTCTATACATGCTCAGAGATATGTGATCATTCCACACACCTCCATCAAAGTACCTATAATCCTCTACATATATCATTTAGGTCTCCTATCCCTCTTATCTCCCACCCCGATTCTCTCTCCTCTTTTGGTAAGCTCTATTCTGGATAGGACTTCCAACAGAATGTTGAACACTAGAGGTGAGAGTGCACATCCTTTCAGGCTCTCATTCTTGAGTAGAGGTTAGCTTTTATTATGGTCTTTATTAGGCTGATGTATGTTTCTTCTACCCCAATTTTTGTATGTGTGTTAATCTGGGATATTGCTCTATAGTTTTCTATTTTCTTCTAGGAGGTTATTCCATATTCATTCTTTGTCTTGAGTTTTTGCTAGTGGCACAACTGTGAGTCCTGGTGTAATTCTCATTGCATTTAGATAACTAGAAGTGTGCCCTCCCTAGTGACACAACTGGTTAAAACACAGCACTGTGAAGCTGCCATATTTGAAAAAATATAGATAAGCAGAAGCTCTTTTAATTTTAAGAATTGGTATATTTCTACCCTTTCCCAGTGTGTGAGATCTTTCTTTAACTTTTCCTTGGATAGATTATTTGTTTCACTCTCTCTTTTCCCATTATTTTTTTTATTTTTAATGGTTGTTAATATAGTTCTTGATTGAATCATCATGTTTTATATCTAATTTCTCTCTTCTTCCACTAGTGTCCTTAGTGTAATACTGCCATCGAGGCTATTGATTTAATCATCTTTTTTATCCATTCTATTTCCATTTATTTGCCTGTAGTTCCTGGTCTCATTTACTGTGCCCTTAACTGTTAAATTTCTGTTATTTTCTTATTTCAATTTCAACTTCTACTTTTTTATCTTATTTCTGAATTAATTTTTATCTGAATGTTGTTCCATCTTTTATTATATTTTTTGTGCATTTTCCTGTATTTATTTGGCTTGCTTTTTTGAGGTTCTTTTTATTTCTTGGATTTGTTCTTCTGAGTCTTCTTTCCCTTTGAGTTTCTTCAGTATAGCAGTTCTGAACTTTCTGTCTGATAGGGAGTTGTTCTTATTTTGGGATGACATATTTTCTTGAGGCCTCATATTCCCATATGTTGTAATTTTTGTTTTTATTATTTTGTTATTTTAGGTTTCTCTATTATTGTTTTTATTTTCTGTACAACAACTAAGGGGGCTAATTCATTTTATTGTTCCTGCAAGTGTTGCTGTGGTTTTGTTTGATTTGCTTGATATCAATTCATTCACATGTTCATTCACTTAGCCCTTCACTGTCTTCAGCATGTACTCTGATCTATTTTTGTAGTTGCTGGATCAGTAGAGTGAGGCTGGGGATTGGAAGGCCCCAGCTATTTGTGTGGATGAGGTAGTAGAGACTGGCTTATGTTTGGTATGCCAAATCTCTGAGGTTTGGATTGAGAGACTTGACGGTCTTGTGTTCTTATCCACCTCACACGATAAGAACATCTCTCAAGGGTGAGGGGGAGTACAAATCAGAATACCTGATCTGATACTAATTTTCCTGTGTAGATCTCCCCAACTGCCCACAAGATCTTCCCCTCTGTCAGGGACTATGCCTCCACACAACTTTGTTCCCCCATCCACAGAGGTTCTGTCAGAGCTGACAGACCTGCCACATGCACTTCCTATTTCAGTCCACATCCCTTAGGCTATTTTCTTCACCTTTCAGTCCAGTGGAATATGACTCTCCTCAGACTCACTCCTGTTGAAATCTGCACAGGCTCTACTATCTAAATAATAATAATTCTTACTCTTATTTACAGGAATATCTATCTCTGTCTCTTTGGCTCACCCTCCATGAACTGTAGCAAGTGGGGATACGACCCTACTGTTATCTGAGCAGGCCCTTGTTAAGTATGTTGCTTTACATGACTTGCTCCTCTCTACCAGGGACTATGTGTCTAGATGGTTCTAGGTTCTACCCCAGTACTCCCTGAAGTTTGTTAGGATGTACTGTGGTAGTGCTGTTTCCAGGTACTATACCACAGTTTTTCAGAAACCTACAGTGCTGGAGCAGCTCACTGGGGTCTGCTGGATCCACTATATCAGTCACTTGTCATTTTACTTGGTTGCTTGTGGGTCATACTGTGACCCAACTCTCACCTTGCACATCTTGTCAAATGTTTGATCTGTTCTACTGCTCACTGGAGCCTCTAGACATTTCTCCTATTATGTGCTATAATTGTTTCTTATTTTTTTCAGGCATTATTGGCTTTTTATTTTATTTTATTTTATTTTTTTGCTACAATCTAGCTGTGAATTATGAAAGCAGATATCTCAGTATCTTCACGTGGTAGCCATCTTGCCATTCTATGTCTATTTTCAATAACATTATCAAATTGTACATAAGTGAACTACATATGAGCAAGTTTAGACTTTAAGTAAAATATGCTGAATGAAATGGAAATTTGAAATAATGTGAAGATATCATTTTGAAGGTAGTCAGATTTATTTTACTGTCATTCACCCAGAATGTTGAAAGATTAATTTTCACAGAGGAAAGTTGCAATAAAATAAAGTGTTATTTGAATACTAGAAAAGAGAAAAGAGAATAGGTTTAAGTTTTTTTTTTTTTTTTTCTTTCCAATACTAGTTAGGTATTTGGCTGAAAATTTAAAAGCTGAACATTAATTGCAGGACAACATTATAAATGGGAAATTTTGATTTCTTTTTTTTATTTGAGAAGCCAAACACACTTTTATTACCAGTTTTTCTAAAATAAAAGACATTTCCTTATACAAATGTTTTAATAAATGTCAGCCTCATTAGAATGAGTCTCAGAGTCATCCTACCATTTTCAAGCTCATTCTTACCTACTTTATCTTATATTTACTTATGTTTTGTTTGTTAAAGCAGTTCAAAAACATGAATTCCTTCTGATTTCATATAGCTTTGCAAATAAAGGGTTAGAAGCAAGATTTGGCAGATAATTATTTTAAATTATTTTTAATGAAGTCACATTGGTTTACAACACAGGAAGATTTATTTTATTCAAAGACTTTTTTTTTATTTACTTATGCATACAGAACTGGGGTACAGGCCAGAGGTGCAGGGACAGTGAGAGGATTCACCAGAGATAAAGATAGGAGAAAAATAGGCAGATTGACAAAGTACACTGCTGAGGGGGCAGCGGGCGAGACAGGAGAGGTCTGCTCATCATGTGGGTCACCACCTGGGTGGAGGTCAAACTTGCACTGAAGCAGCCAGGGCCTGACTTAGCTTTGCAGTGCCGGAGCTCCAGCCCGCTACACCACCAGGAAGGGCCCTGCCAAGGGATTAGTCTTTACTATTAAGTGATTTTTCTCTTAAGGAGTGTCTTAACACATACACATGTTAAATGAGAAGGGAAAAAGCAAATATAATGTTTCATGTTGGATTAAAAAAATTAAAAAACTGAAATTTAATCATTTATTTTTTTACAAATAAATAATGAGAATATTCAGTAGTTCAAGCCACCTCGAGCCTTTAGGAATTGAAGAGAAAAGATACAATTCTTAAGAAACCAATCTCTGAAAAGGACTGAAGATCTCTAAGGATGTCAAAAATCAAAATTAAGGCTCCACTCTTCTCTGAAGACTCAGTGTTTATGTCTATCTTTATCAACACCTGGAATGATTTTATTGTTTCATTGATTTATTTGCTTCAGCTTACTTTGGTCTGTTGTGGAATTTGTGTTAGTGATATTGAGAAGAGTAAAAGGGTTTTCCAAGGAAAATGAAGACAGTTTCTCAACACTTACTAAGGTCAGAATGAAGATAGAAAGGATAGTTTCTCTAGTTCAAGGTAAAGGCCTTCAGGAGGAAAGTGAAGACTAGGAACAGACCCAAAGTAGCTATTAGAACAAGGTGAGGAAAGAGAATGAGAGCACGGATTGAGTGGACTTAAAAATGCAAAAATAAGACAGAAAAGAAAAGGGGAAACTACTTAAATATATTAGCATTTGGTGACATTGAAAGTGAGTTCTTGAGAAAAAAAAAATCCCCATATGAAAACACAAACAAAGTTATCTTGGAGCATTCGTAATTTCTCACAGAAATACCTGACAAATTTTTCAGGCGACTAGGCTCTCTGAGTATTTAAGATAACTAAAGTAGGTCACTTTGAAATCATTCTTTATGAATGTGCTTCTAGTTCATTTAGAAGTCACTGTGATGAAAATAATATAAGAATCATATGGAGCAAAATGTTAGCTCTTCCTAAATGGTAAATTTTGCTTTTTGTTTGCCTGGCCATATGAACAAATTGAGAGGACTATTGTAGGGAATCCAGTCAATGTGCCATTTCATTTTCTGACTTCTGAGGTGTGTTGTTTATAGTTTACAAGTTCATGTAATTTCATAGAGGGAATTTTACAGTAAGTAGAGTTATGAGCAGAACAGATGGCATAATCATTTATTAAAAAATCAGCTACCTTCTCATATATATATATCTATAGTAGCACTTACTCATTCTTTGGGATTTACATTTTAAATGACTACGGATCCAGCAAGACAGAATGAAACCTCATTAACAAAGATATATCTTCAGGCCTCTACCTGAAGGGAAATAGGTGATTTTTCCACCTCATAGCCCTCAGCTTAAATACCTGCTGATTTGTTTTATCTCTGCTTACTTCAAAGTATTTCAGCCACATTAATGCAGCTTCTCACTATAGAAACTGACAGAATACAAAATCAAGCTTTTAGCTCTATCCTAAAATAAACAAATCAGAAAAATTTTCATTATGAAACTTTGCAGCATTGTGTAGTAATATATCAGTGGTTACTATGACCTTCTGTGGATGGTAAGGTAAAAGGGGAAAAGCAAACTTCTGATTTTGCAGTCATTATGAAAACTAACATATCAGATTTGCTTTTAAAAAGATGTGTCTCTAGGTGCAGCTTTGAAGTAAGATGCAATAGACATGGCAAAGATCATATAATCTCACTGTACATACAGCAAAAGTGGTATCATAATTATGGTTTAATCAGAGTATTCTCCTGCTGCTTTCCCAATCACTACTGAGGTAATAATAGCAGTATAGATTAGATAGCAAATTGCAACAAAGTTAGGCAACAGCATCATAAAAAGCAATATTGATGTATAAAAGAATTAGGTAAACTCAGTCAATGAAGCAGAACATCTCATTCATATTAACCTCCAGCAGGGCCTTCACAGTCCCAGGCATTGATCCAATCCTTTGCTTGCCTAAGTATTTTCTACCTCCTATGCATTTGCTTACCTTTCTTGACAACATCCGCTTCTTTAAAAATGGTCTGTATGCTTTCTTTACTGAGAAAAAGAAGTGGGGAATGATTTTCAACAAAAGCAAGTACTGAAGCTGTTCAAGTCGTTTGCATTATAAAAACATCCACAATCTCGGGTTCTTTTTATCTGATTCGGTGACACAAGGGTTAATTCAAAAATGGCAATCCCACAGATTTCCTGATATAGTGGATATAGTGAATGTCTTTATAAGCCTTTTAGATAGTAGCTAAGTTAAAAGACTGTGATGGGGTGTGTATGTTTGTGTATTGGCGAAAGAGGTTTATAGTTTAGTTCTTATCCAAATATTGGCTATATCTAAACTAACAGTTCAACTCCACTTTCTCAATAAACAATATATAAGCAATTAAAGCATTTAATTTAGTAACAGTAAAAAACAGTAACTCTCAAATTGGAAAAATATTCAGTCTGAGTGAATATGGGAAAATGAGAGCAGAAAACTGGCTTTATAAATCCCAGTGAAAAGGAGAAACTTACTGTACTGATCCCTATTAAACAAAACTAAGATTTTTTTTTTTGCTATAACTTTCAGTACTACATAACTTTCTACAACATTAGGTGATAAATAAGTGGGAAAAAGTATTAAGGCTTATAGAGAGACATGTTGATATATGACATATGACAAATATAAGGAAACACAAACAAGGCCTTAACATTATTTTTCTTAATACACTTTTTTTTTCCTAATTTATCTGCTGCCAAGATCAAATATCCTGAACTCCTAGAGAAGAAAATCAGTGAATTCTGTTATATTCAAGTGTTAATATAATCTATGATAAGATTTTTAAAAACTGCACTTTACATGTTTCAAAATTATTTAACTTGCTACTCAGGTGGGTATTGTCCTAAAGAAAATGTAGTCCTCTTAAAAAATTTCTTCATAATTAATACAAATTTGATATAAACATTCACTATACCATATAATAACATTGAGGACCTGGAAGAAATATTAATTTAGGAAATATAATTGTTTAATTGTATTTCTTTTAATTGGGAAATCAACTCTATCACACAATACATTAAAAAATAAATAAATAACACTTTCCATAATCTCCTCTGTCACCAACCTCTCAGTGCTTTTTATCTTTCCGTTAATATGCTTACTATATAGAGGAAAACAGTGGGGAAAAAATAATCTACTTGGTTCTTATCACTTGGTAAATATTCACAAATTTGTCAGCATAGTGGATGAAAATCAGGTTCTTGAATTAAATATGGGTAAGCAGATTTCATATGCCCTCCATTTTAGCAAAATTGTCTCTGTATTTTAACTGATGAATACTGGCAAACATATTTCTCTGCACTGCCTCGTCCCTTCTTTCTACTCTTTAAGTCTTTCTATCTAACTACAGAATGGACAACCAGGCCCTATATACTGCATAAGTAACTTCATGTCCTTGAAATTTTTCTCAAAGGTGTTTCATCCTAGATCTTTCACCTACAGATGTTAATATTCAGTAGAGTCCAAAATTGTCTGATCTTTAAAGGATTAAAAAAAAATATGTACAAAGACAAGGCAATTCTAATTTACTTCAAAGTTAGAATTCAGAAAGTATTTTGGCAATTAAATACTGAGGAGATACACCTGATTTAATCAGGAGTACTGAAGAAATTGCATACAGAATTTTTAAAAGAATATTTCCTGACTGACTTAGCTGTATGAAAAAGAATTTTCCTTAAATAGTAAAAGCACGTGCTTATACACTTCAACCTATTTATCTCACAGTTCCTGTTTCTTTTTCTTTCCTCTCTTCATTAGTGCAATAGAGAATTTGATATAGGGGACAAGATGAGGTAGAATACATTTAGTACAGGAAAAATATTAATTGCTTGAAAATGCAAAGTGAGGGAAGAAATCAATTGTGAGTAAACAGTACAGAAAGAAATCTCTTGACCTTGTCAGATGTTTTATGGGAGAGACCCTTCAATCAGAAATGTGCTGATGCTAAATTATCACAGGATTTGATCTATCTTCTAATAATTGAAAACTCCCACTCCTGGAAAAGTACCAGTTTTCTGAGCAGCCACTAATTTTTCAGAGTGGAAATTTAGTACTGAAGAGACTGCACATTTATCCACTAGTATTTGTATTTATATTTTATAGTCCATCACCTTCAACATCAGGCTCGAATGTAAATAGTTGCATTGTACTTTGAGATAAACTATTATTTGGTCTGCTATTATAATTGTTAAACGTGCCACATGTAATTTAACTTATTGCATTTGGTATCATTCCATTAAATAAAAGAGTATGTAGAAAACTAAATAATAAAGATAAATGCCAGTAACTACATCAAGTTTGAATCTTAGTTGCTTACATCTTGCCTAAAAAGATGTTAACTTAGAATTCATCAGTTGTTTTTGTACAAAGCATAAAATATTGTATAATTACAATTTCTACTCCCCACTTAGTTTTATATATGTTATGTATTTTGTGGTATTTTAGCATTGAAAAGCTCTCATCCTAAGATATTTCTGGGTAGTTAAAAATCTAAAACACAATGCAAATTGATGACTGATATATATGTAGTAATGGAGTGACCCAAGATGGTTTTGCTGGGTATTAAAATAACTGGTCTAGAGATTGTTTGGTAATGTAAAATTACTTCTCTTTGAAAATGTAATCCTATTATGCCTCACTTAGATTGCTTATCAGTTTTACATTACAACTACAAGAGTAAAACAAACAGATACTAAGGCTGAAAAAGAAAAAAAAAAAAGTAGACCAATACTAAAGCCATCATTGAAAAAACAAAAAACAACCTGAACAGCATTTTTTTCCCTTAGTTGAAATAAGTAAAATAATTTTAAAAGTACATTCTATACATGCTTATGTTGTGCAAACTTAGTTAATATGCACATTGGATATTCATTAATAGGCTCATTTGACCATATATTCCCTACAAGGATCATGCAAGTTACTAAAAACAAAATAATGGATGTGACATATTCCTGACCTCAAAGAGCCTGCTGGGGGAGGGGCAAGTTTTCCTAGCACTGCAGTGGCCATCATGCCAAGGGATGAGTGTACAGGGTTCAGATTGGATGATGGGGAGTGATTAGGGTTGATTGTAAGAAATCACTTTTGTGCTGAAACTTGAAAACTAGTAGTAGATTTTTAGCAAGAAAATAATTTTGTTTTTTATGTAGTCAAAAAAAGCTTCACTAGAGAGACTTAAAATGGATGGTGATGACTTCTTTTAAAATGGAGGCTTTGAAAATGTATTATGTATTACAATCTCTTGGACCCATGAAAAGCAAATTAAATGGCTAGAAGCTTCTTATCAAACTAACAGGGACAGTAGCAACATCTAGACATCTCAGCGGAGAGTCTGCTGTTTTGTTGCTTGGGAGTATATGAGGCAACAATGTCCCCTGTTGTTCCCTTTTAGATTATATATATTTTCTTCTGATGAAACTATCTGGGCAAATACCTGTAATTTCAGTGCATGTCTGTCTACATACAACTTGATCCTTTCTTAGCTGATGATGTGTTGGAATGTCAAACTCTGAGGAGAGAAAAGGACAAGTTTTGGATACAAGAAGACCTAGATTTAGATGATGGACTTGGGGGGTAATTTTTTGAAATTCCTAAATTATCCTATCTCAATATGTTAAGAAATTTATAAATAAGAATAATAATTAATTTACAGGATTTTTGAAATGATTCCATGAAGATACACACAGGTTCATACATTGTATAAACCAAAATTGTTGTTTCTTTTTTCTCCTTAAATTTATTATATATCTTGCTGGACTAATTATTTTTTTTTTTTCTTAGTCAATCACCATTTGGGGTAGAGTAATAGCCTACTGAACTATTGTAAATTTTCTTCTTTCCCTAAATAGGCCTGTAACTATTACAAATCCTTTATTTTGGAATTGAATATATTCTCTTGGGAAATAGTACACTGAACTTGATAAGTCCTGATATCCTTTCCATTTCCAACAAAGTATTAATAGCACATTAAGCACTGGAATATGAGTGGGAAAGGCAAATATTCATAATGCAAGTGAATCTCCATACTCTAGGACAGATGTTTTACTACCTCAGTACATGAGTAACAGACGAGCACAAATTAAAAAAAAAAAAAATCTGACAGAAATTAGCCTTTAAAAGCAGTATTTCATAAAGGATTATACTTACATGATTTTTATGCTACAAACAGAAATTTAAATCTAATCAAACAGAGTTGTAATTACCCATTTGTTTGAAGTATAGATGAACATTGTTTAAGCTATACTATGTCTGATGCATATTTGGAACATACCTTTACTACTAACCATTTATTTGTATTTTAATGGAAATTTAGATTTAGTAGGAAATCCCATTATCCTTTCTATAAATATAGCAACACTCAGAGTTTATGAATTATGTACTCTACATTTACCAATACAGTATATGTTTCTTTAATGCAAGTTTAATTAAGAAAGGTTAACCCTCATCTAAGTAAATCATTTATCATTCACTAATTCATTGTATCTAAAGTATAACAGAAGGTAATTCCTGTGCTAGGCGTTGGTTATTAAATTTTTAACACAGACAATGTTGTGTCCTCATGAATGTCATAGAGGCATATGCCTCAAAGATAAATGCCACAATAAAAAAAAAAAGATTTTTAATGGATCTTGATATATCTTCAGTTACCCTTTACTTAGAAGCTAGTGATAACTATTACATGACATGGATAAGAAAAAAAAATATTTGATTACTTCCAATGAATTTTAAAATTATTAAAGATGTTCTAAACCAACAAAACACATTAAGAAAAAAAAATACTAAGCAGACTAGGAGCATCTTAAATTTCTGGAAAGTTTAGAAACAGGTTCATCCAGGGATTAGGGCAAATGCACACAACCTGGCTTGTCTCCAGTTCTGTGTATCCCACGATGCTCTGATGTAACCATACTCCATGAAATAGACTTGCCTTGTTAAACTTAATTTTTCAAACTTAATTGACTTAAAAACTTACACTGGAAACCACTGCATTGTATATGTCACAGACATGGTCTCCCTAAGAGCCCTCTTGTATGAGGTGTGCCTATGGGAATACAGAAACAGTCACTTCTTATTTGAAATGACTTCTGGAAGTAGAGTTTGCATTTTTACAATATAATATTGTAGAATTACATGACCATTTCCCTTCCCCCAATATTCTCCAAAATGAATGTTCTCAATCCGCCCCCCACACACACACACATGCACACACACAAATGGTAACTCAGAATATCTATTTTTCTAAAGACTTATCTTACTTAATTATGCATATGGGAACTGGGATATAGACCAGAGGTGCAGGGCATGGGAATGAGAGTGTTCACCAGAGACAAAATGTGGAGCAGAATGGGTAAATAGACTGAAATACACTGTGCTGATAGGAGTAGTGGGTGAGATAGTATTGTCTATTGCATCATGTGGGTCACCTCCCTGACTAGATCAAATCCATGCTCCAGTGACTATCCATAGCTTCATAGTGCTGAGACTTAACCCCATGTACTACCAGGGAAGTCCACTCAAAGTATTTAATAACTTGATAGCTAAGATTCCATAAAATACAATAACATAAACATATACTATACCTATCCTCAAATATTCCCAAATAGGTTTAAAATGCTACTTATTCTGTTACCCATTATTGTGCCCATAAAATAAACATCATCAATTTGTGTTAAAGAACAACCTCAAAACAACTATAGTAGAGCCATCCAAGGTGGCTCAATAGGTTAAAACATAGTATTTGAAGCTCTCTACTGCCATTGAAGCACAGGTTCAATTCCTGGCCAGGATGCTGACCCACACAGCACAGCAGACATCTCCTGTCTCACCCGCTGCTCTCTCAGCAGTGTATATCATTACATTTGCCTGTTCTGCTCCCCACTCTGTCTCTGGTGAATCCTGTGACACCCCACACCTCTGGCCTTCACCCCAGTTCTTTTATGCATAAATAAATAAATATTTAAAATAAAATAAAACAACTACACTGTTTATTATTGTGTATATAGTGTTTGAAAGGAACATAAGTTTATTGTTTTTTCAAATGATTTGAAAAATTTCAGTAATTATTGAACACCATATTTATTTTTTCCTGTTTGCATATTGACTGAGGTAGTGTGGTGAATATGGAAAATGCAATCAATTTGGAAAGAAAATACTAAGTCTCTGACTCTAACTGTAAGGCATGTCAAGAATTATTGAAATATCTGTTTTTATTTTCTCCATCTATTAAATACAAGGCTCAAATAACAAGGAAGAGTAGAATTGTAGTTTTGTATGAATTGTCTAGATGGTTCATTTAAGTCTAAATTCTCTGTGCTACATTCATCCAGATTTATTAAAAGAAAGCTATCTTCTAGGTATTGTGTATGTATAAATTTAATCTATCTCCAAAACAATGCAAATACAATTAAAATGAATTCATTAAATAACTCCTGAAGGTTAACTCTATGTAAAGTTCAGTTCTAGGTGTAACTTATTTTTGTCATTAACAGAAAATAAAATTTGCACAATTTTCTTGTGCAGCTGTTTGGGAAATCATCTTTTTTAAAACTTCCTTACAAATATTCAATTATGGTTCCAAAGGTATGGTCATAACACTAACCCACCAAAGAATATTTGAGTGGCAGAAAAATATAACCAAGATGGTCTCCTTCAAATAAGAAAACAAAAGTTGTTCGGGCTCAGTGTATCAACCAAGGCTGACTTTACATTTTGCCACATTATTAACCTTGTCAGTACTGCAAGATACTATTCTTGGAATGTTATTTATATAGACCATAATTTTAGGCATTCTTGTTTTTAGGGCAATTAAAACACTGGAGATTGTGGGAGGATTCTCATACTTCTAGAGTTAAAATTGGATAAAAATAAGCTGAAATAGCGAATCGTTGGCTGAGTCTGTTGAATATAAATGGTCTCTCTCTCTCTCTCTTTTTTTTTAATTCCCTTGATTCATTCCCACACCTTGAATTGTCTTTGGCTCTCTTTTTCTTATTTCTGGAGCTCTCAGATCCTCATATCAATAAGGTACTCATTTCACACATTCTGATTCGTGGGCTCCCCCTTCTTGTGTGACCACCCTCTATTAACCACCTGCTGCAGTGATATAAATACTCATTTCAGTTTTTACCTGCTGAAGGTTCCAAGTACTTTAATATTTCACACTTGCTCTCCTTCCCAAGTACCCTTCTTCAACATCCCAAATGATCAATCATTTCTGAAAGAAGTAATAAATGTGTCAACACACTTTTTAACGTGTTACATTTTCATTGCACTCACTTCACTGTGGTCAGAAGTAATTCCTCAATATCTGTCATTGACTCACCCGTTTCCAAAGTGGCACTACTCTATCCACACATCTGGGGATACAGATAATTGCTGCATGTATGCTGATCTTGTCCTTAGAGCTTTTCACACATCAAGAGCAAGGCTACTTTCTCCTCATTAGTGCAGCAAGCACCTGTCCACACATTGTGATTTTAAAGGCTGTGGGAAGATCTTACTGCTTCTACAACAGTCTTTCCCTTGCCTTTAATTCCTTTAATTGGAAGAAAAACTTTATATGTATATAAAATTATACTTATTTTTATTTTTACATAATTTTGTGCATTTTTCCATCTCATTTGCAATCCCCTTGGGCTTCCGATCACCAAATCACCCATGTGCCATCACCGTAGTCCAGTGCATTTCCCTTCCCCTGCTGTGTTTGATCCCATTTCCCACCCCACCCACACAAAATGTCTCTGGTATATAGCTGTTCATCATTATCATTATTTTCTCACCTGTTCCATTATATTCCTGCTATGAGAGAAACCATCCGGTATTTTTCCTTTTTTTTTTTTTCTGGCTTATCTCACTAAGCATGATCTTTTCCAGTTCCATCCATGTTGCTGCAAAAGACATGTGTTTATTTTTTTTGGTTGTTGAGTAATATTCCATTGTATATGTGTACCACATCTTTTTAATCCAGTCATACATTTTTTGGCATTTGGCTTGTTTCCATGTCTTTCCAATTGTGAATGAAGTAGAAATAAACATGAGAGTGCAGGCATCTTTTTTAAATCAGTGTTTTTGTGTCTTTTGGGTAGATATCCAGGAGTGGTCCTGGGCTTTTATTTTTGGGGAGGGTTTTTATTACCTCTTCATTTCTTTCATTCATTTCCTTGTTTGCATTCTTCAACTCCTTGATGGCTTGCCTCATTTCATTTTTTTCCTTCTCATCTTCTTTTTGCTTGTTTATCATGACGATTCTGAATTCTCTATTTGGTAGGCCAAGCAGTTCTTCTGTTTCTTTGGTGGTTTCTGCTGACTGACCTTTTTGTGGTGAATTTTCCTCCTTGAATATTTGTTTGTCTTCTTTTCCCTGTCATGTATTTTCTAATATTTTCTATTCGTTGAGACACAGTGTTACTATCATTGACCGGCATTCTTTCTGGATGTTCTTTCTGGATGGCAGAGGGACTTCCAGACACTTCAGTTGTGGAGGGTATGCTGAGCCTTGTTTTGTTTCAATATCTCCTGTTTTTCCAGCCCCTACTGTGTAGAATTATTTCTGTCGTCTCTGCCAGTGACACTCAGGGGTCTCTTATAGTGTTCATCTTCTTCTGGTAACTCCTTGAGTCCTTATCTCTGGAAGGTGCCTGCCGCCTGTTGATCTTTGTAGTCTTCTGATTTCCTGGGTTCCCTCTATGCTTGGATGCAGCTGTGGGGGGTGGGGTGCATTAGAAGTGTTACAGTTGGGCCTGTGGTTGAGCCAGTCACTGGTTTTGTTTATTTTCTGAGCACTATGAGCCTTGCAAGGCAGTTCCTTACTGGCTCACACGTCTTCCGATCACTGTTGTTCAGTTACACCTTGAGTCCTAATTCTGCACACTCTCCAGTTGTGCAGACTGTCAGTCCTTCCTCAAGAACTCCAGGGCTCTTTTTGCCCACTCAGACTAGTCTCCCTGAGTAGTCTTTCCCTACCACTTGGAGGAGTGTTAATGGGCCTGTTTTTGATTCAGTCTAACCATTTTTTTGTTTTTGTTTTTGTTTTGTTTTGCTTTGTTTTATTTTTTCCCCTTTTATCTCAGGGGCCTTGTGAACTTTCTGGCACTGCCTTAGTGACTAATGCTGGCAACAAACCTTCAGGTCTATGCTGTGGGAGTTTGTGAATGGGTTGCAAGCCTTGCAGCTGCCCCAGTCACAGGATCACCAGATATCCCTCCCCACCTCCTGGGCTTTATGTGTCCACTTGCACAGCCTTTTCCCACAGCTTGGGTTCTACTCACCAAGCCGAATGAGCAGGAAGCCTCTGTCTGCTTCACTAGAGCTTGTGCGCTCCTGCGATCAGAGTTGCAGGGTTCAGTTTATCCTGTCTGTGATGCTTCCGGATAGGAGTTCCCTTATCAGAACTCCCCAATCGCTGATTCTCCCTCAGTTATCTTCCTTCTAGTGAGTCCAGGGCGTTCTCATTTGGGTTGAACCTCGTAGCATGCAAGTCTTTAGTCTGTTTTTATATATTACTGTGTGAGCTTGGATGTAGTTGTCTTGGCATCTTTACTCTGCTGCCATCTTGCCCATTCCTGAGCTGATCGTCAGCGACTTTCCCATCGCCCAGGTACTGTGGATCAGATCTGCAGTCTTTCATCAGCCTGGACTCCACTCACTGAGCTGAGCTGTCCCCCTTCACCTTCAGGTCTTTAGCAAGGGACAATGCAGCTCCTGCAGCCCGCCAAACTTCCAGATGCCTGAGTCCTAAATTCCTGCGCCAGCCTGGGTGCAGTGATCTTGGCATCTTTACTCTGCCACCATCTTGCTGTCCTGAAGAAAAACTTTTACATGAGATAAAATAAACAGCTAATAGAAGATTATCTCCCAAGCAGAGGATTCAAAAATTGATATAAACTAGAAAACATGAAGGAATGAAGGACTAGTATTGAGATCGTTCTTAAAAAGGGAGTCTTAATTGGGAAGTGGAAATTGAACCCAGGGAGAAAAAGCTATGCCCGTCACTATTTATGTCTTGCTTTTTGAATACTCCCTTTTGCTTTCTGTCTGACCACTGACTCCACTGCACAAAAAAAAAAAAAAAAAAAAAAAAAAAAACTCCTTAAATGTAATTTGAAAGAAATAGCATCGTTGTTACGTTGTTATGGGTCCTATGATTATTTTGTTGATAATTTGTATTGGTTTGGTTATATCTGGAAACACTTTATTTTTTTACTACAAATAACATCACTTTTTGAGTCCCCTTCCAAATACTAAAAAAGTATTATAGACAATTTGAACAATCATTTATAACTAAATAGTATTAATCCAAAGTGCCCTCAAATTGAAACAATTGAACAAATTCTATATCATATAAAAATTATCAATAATTTCAGTTGATAAAAATATTCAATTTTATTTTCAACTAAAATATCTTCAGTTTTCTCATCTGACACTTACTGTCTATGCTGTTTTCCATTTATTAAATACCTCACTGCTAGTTATTCATTGCTCAAAATCATCCAATCTGTCCAACTATTTCATCTAATTTTATAATTTACCATCTTATACTGAAAAGTGCTTAAATTTTATCCTTATTAAAAGCTATCATAACTGGAAATGCTATTGTATATATTTGATGTTTATATTTATCAATTAATACTTAGTAATTCTAAGTAAACACATAATTAATCATGTATATGTGTTCATTTTGTCATATGAGATGAAATTATTTTTATTTTTTTTAATATTTGATATATATTCATGCTAAGTAAACACTCATTGAAGTAGAAAATTAATATCAAAGTGTAAACTTTGATATTACTAAACTTGGAGCATAAAACATTGTCAATAGACTTTGATGACAATTTTCTCTGTGGCAAAAACAATAAAAAGTGTGCTACATATGTGAAAGTGTTTAATCATTTAAATATATTTAGCCACGTTATTGATCCAGGAGCAATACTTTACAGATAATACACTTAAGACTAATGAAGAAAACTGTGTTATCTAATAGTAGGACATTGACAAAAAAGTCAGTTCTCTAATTCTCAATTCTGTTCTGTGATAATATTGTTCCTAAATGCCTATGTAACTATATATATTCACTTCACCTTTGAGGAAAACACTTATTTTGTGTTTTTTCCTTGCTATGATTATGTTTTATTCTATTCTAAAAAGCATCATTAAAAGATTAGTTGGACAACTGAGTATTGCCAAATTATATGTCTAATAAAAATATTTACTTGACTTTTAGATGACTCTTCTAGAAATATGCATAGAAACATGATGATCATTAGATATACGTTCTGCCTATTTTACAAATGAAGCTTGGTAGCTTTGTTGAACTACTACCATTTAAAATAAAATGCATTTCCAATTTTTTGTTTCTATTATTTGCTGGGACAAACTATACAATGTTACATCTGACACACTCTTACTAATCTTATTTGTGCATCTTTAATATGTTAGTTCACTCAACCACCATGGAAATCCTAGAAATTTATTTCAAATTATAATACGATTCTCAATTTTCCATCTGCATTCATTCTCTTTCCTCTTACAGCAATAACTTGAAAACATTTTTGATTGTCAAAATAAAATTTCCCTCAAGTTCAATTCAGATAACACTTACACTAGCTATACTTATGATCACCTTAGTGAAAAATGATCTCTCCTTATCGGTTTGTATAGTTCCTTTGTTACATTATGTACATGGGCTTACCTTTTATACCTTTGTACTATTAAAAGGTTTATACCAGACCTATTCTGCCAAACTTGTGAAAATATGAAGACCAATGAGATGATTAGAACTGTGTTCTCAAGCAAGGGTGCATGGAGGATAAATTTGAAAGTATAAGTTGAGATTAAGAGGAAATGGAGCTTGAATGTCAAGATGAAAGGGAAATGACCTTGTTTCAGTAAAACAGTAGGGAGATAAAAAAAAACAATTTATGCTTTGAATAATCAAAATATTTTAAAAGTAAAGATTAAGAAACATTTTGGATCTTTTGGATACCTTACCTTACTTTTGGTAATAGTTGGCCCTATAGTAGTTACTCCAGGTGTGTTGTTGATTTTTATAGATGGACAGAATTTTGTTTACAAAACAATTAATTCAAAAGGATTAGTGAATCAGAAATAGTGACATTTAATTAATTTGAATATTTTCTATTAAATGACTTAATTGCTAATAAGAACACATTTCCAACAGTGCCTACAATGAACTTGAGATCTGATATGAATATTTTCTCATTCCCTTTGCCAGGATCTTTGTAATCATCTCTTCTTTTAACTAGAATGAACTGCTTTAGGCTATTAATCAAAATACCGTAACATCCCGTCAATTATACTTGGCAAAACATAAGTTGCTTATAAGCATGATTTTTTCAAACATCACTATAAACTAGTATAATATTGTGCAGGTTTTACAGATTGTATTTTAGATCTATTTCTCAACACTCAACATGTGTATCTGAATCACTCTACCCAATATTGCATCATAAATATGTGAGCATAACTGAGTAGTTTTATCCCAGATATATCCTACTGAGATTTTCTATAATGCAAAATTGGTGACATCTGCTTCCTTTCTTATTCATTTTAATAAGAACATTCTACTTCCATTTTTTAAGTTAAACTATCGATACATATTCTAAAATAGGATGCATCCTTCAGAAGTAAACCCCAGAGTTCACAGACTGAAAGATCTTCTTCCACACCTGTATCTTTTTGGCAGAAAGAAGTTTCATTTGGATGGGAAGAGATAGAGTGGGAGCCAGGAACAGTCATATAATGTGCTTTGGCAGCTTTTCTACGCCACCGTATTTTTATTTTTAATCTCTAGGGATAATTCACAGAAAAAGAATCTCCTAATGTGTTACTGAAATATGTATTCTATTGACAGCCAAATGAAAACTCATTCAGTCTTCTTAAATGCTTAAAAATATATACCCAATTCAAGATGGTATTGCATGCTAAACTATAAAGATGGAAACATATACCAAAGATTAATATTAAAATAATTGTATAAGCCCTTCAGCTGTAATAAGTAGAATAGCTCAAAAATTAGTGTTTTTTTTTTTTGAGGTATGTAGAATAGATTTAATGAAAAGGAAAGTAAGTTTCAAATTTTAATATAGTCATAGGCTTTTAAACTTATTTATACTTACATGCTTTTCCAACTATCCTGTGCATTATGTAACCCAGATATAAAGGGAAAAAATATATACACAAATCATGTTTGCTATATCCTTCCTTTCTTTCCCTTCCCCCCCTTCATTTCTTTTACAGGCTTCAATTTTTATTGAGCATTTTCTATATCCCAGAACCACAGTTAGTGCATAAATTTCAAGACAGAAGATATTATTAGGTGCAGGATAGTGATACTATTAAGGTAGGCTTAAAAGAAGGTATGCAGTAAAAGGATTATATTGACTCATCTGAAGGGATGAACAATTATCCTCCTTTAGTCAGTGAAGTTTCCATATTAAATAGTGGAAATTCAATGTCATGACTTGCTTATCTAATGATGGATGATTTCATATAACCCAAAATTATTTGGAGACAATTTCATAATCTTTTCTCAGAAAATGTTTATTCCTGCCTTTTAGTTTACATATATATATGATTTTTATTTATTTGTTTGTTTATTTATTTATTTATTTATTTATTTAGCTTTGGTTCTTTTTCTTATTAGTTAAAGCAGAATATGTCAGCATAAGCCATGCCTTTTGGACAAGATTTTCAGAACAGCCTTTTCTATCATAAACTTGAGTGATAAGCAGTGTGTGGATCACAGGAACCAAAAATAAACAAGGTCTTAAGTCAACTGGTTGGACCTTCACAGAAAAAGTATTTATGAAATGGAAGCATAGATTATGTAAGGCCATTTGCTGTTACTTTCC
Organism: Condylura cristata; assembly: GCF_000260355.1. Lineage (NCBI taxonomy): Eukaryota > Metazoa > Chordata > Mammalia > Eulipotyphla > Talpidae > Condylura > Condylura cristata. The sequence goes on along the minus strand of NW_004567113.1, from coordinate 27,064,381 downwards.
CTTACTTCAGGTAACCCCTTCATAGCACTAACCATTCTGGCATTCTTCATGCATTAGGTTTGAACTACTATAATAACAGAAATATAATGATAAAATTGCTTCCAGGTGTGCGGTTTTTTAAAAGGTTGAAGAGATTCAGTACATAGTTTCTCTCAAGTTTTGAACCTTATGAAAAAGAATCAACCGAAAGAGAAAGAATATTGTCTTGGCAGTACTGTTGTACAACACAGCTTGGTGGAAGTGTGCCAGGTGCCAGCCCACAGGTCTAAAACTTGTACAGTTCATCCGAGAAAGAGAAGGATTTTTCAGAGAAAAATATATTCACCCAGTAACCAACTATCCCTGATTCAGGATAAATGAGGACATACATAGGGATCTCTTTTACATAGTTTCTCTATATTATATTTGAACAATGAGGACCAATGTTTAGTGTCTAAAAGTGAATGATCTCATTTCACCTCAAATGGGAGCTACAGAGTGGGCAAAGAACAAAGAAAATCCATCCCTGGGAAACTAGGAAATTGTAGATACCTGACTAAACCCAGTAAGAGGAACTACATACATTTCTGTCAAGAATAACCCCAGATGAATACCACATAGTTTATCACTGCCATGTTGGTAGCCAGTGAATTCCAACTTTCTTTTTCTGGCCTAGCTCCAGTCTTATCACAAGGAGCTCCAGACGTCATGAGGAGGTAACAAAAATATTAAAAATGTATTACTTCATATAGTAATGTGCATGCATGTTATATGAGAGGAGAAAGGGAACAATTTTTTGTAGGCTAATAGATCTTTATTTTAGACTGCCACATAGTAGCAATTGAAATAAATCAGTATTAAGGAAATAAAATTTTCTTTATTACCTCTGTAGCTGGTAAGAACAACTTATTACTTAGCCCATTTAACAACTAGTATTTCCCACCAAAATTTGGGACCTTAACCAAAATGCTATATTCATGATAGCTCTATGTATTGATAGGGAAAAAAAGGAGAATGATATGCAAAATAATTTTATAATTTCCATGATCATGCACATGCAAAAGCAGCCTTAAAAGGAGCAGCATCAGGTAAAGCAGTATGTATTTCTAATTAAAATAGAAATCCTTTCTATTATACTGACTAAACAAAAAACAAAACTAGAGGCTGAGAACCACAAAAACTGAAAAAACAAACAAAAACAACAACAACAACAAAAAGCTCTTGAAACTGATACTTAGTGCATAGGACTGTGACAAACACCCCAAAACCCTCTGTAATGTTAATTTATGAGGATTAACTTTTTAAGCTTCTGAGTTACTGCTTTATTTCTTTGTACAAAATTCAGAAAGATTCAGGATGCAAAAGAAAAAGCATTTTTTAAATAATCCTCATAAAAATATTAAAAAAGAGACTAATACTTTAGATTTATGAAAGATAATATATTTGGTGAATGATTAGGGACCAAAATAAAAAACTGGAATCTAATGTATATTTTCACTAGGAACATATTGATGGTAAAATAAGAACCACCGTTTTTAAAGCATATATTATGAACTCCACCTAAATTTAACTATTTTAACTCACATTTTAAAATAGTATACACATGGAAATCATTTGTTTTCTTGTCAAGTTTTTATTGAAGTCCTATTAAAGTAGAAAGTAGAAATGAGTCGAGACAGGCAAATCTGGTAATGTAGGTCACCATATTCCGTAGGAACAGAAATGTTTCCCCCTGAAATTTGTGTCATAGTGCTAGCCACCAGCACCTCAGAATATAACTATTTGGAAATAGGTCCTTCAAAATGATAGTTAGGTTAAGTAAGGCCAAAGGGATATGCTGTATTCCATTCTGAATGAACTTTTCATTAAAAAAAAAAAAAAAATTACAACTAGGACAAAGAAGAATGACCATATGAGGTTACTGCAAATATGTGGCAATGTGCAAACCAAGCAGAGATCATAAAAGAAATAAAAGAAACCAGGACTATCGGCATATTGATCTTGTACCACTGACCCCAGAATAGAGCAAATGAATTTCCATTGTTTATAGTGTTTTTTTTTTTTTTTTTTTTATGAAGGCCCCAGTAAAACAACACACTACCCTCCTTTATTCATTAAGGACCACACATTTTTCGATTGTGTCAGATAATCTGATTCTAGAATATAGGGAGCTTGGTTCCAAGATTACTAAGTACTTAAAGGTTGCTAGTAAGCAAACATAAATCAACTAGGATATAAGGAGATCAATAAGAAAGAACGCTGTTCTAAATTATAAGTTTTAATGCTTTATAATTGATTTATAATAAAATTATACTCTGCCTAAAATAGTTCACTTGTCTATTGTACACATCTATAGGTAAAATTATGATGATTAAATTGATAAACTGATATTTAAAGATGTTTGTGAAAATTAAATTATCCCTTAGAGATCAGCACTTATACTTATTAAAGCAATTAGTTTTATTACAGTAGAAGCATCAAAAATCTCATTTAATGAATAGGCATTTGAAATTATAACAATCAAGCATTAAACCTATTTTTCTTTAGCTCTATATTAATGTACATATTTAATATTGTAGTATGAAATTTATGTTAGTCATCTTTCACATATTTTAACTACAGTTCCTATATATCATATCTGTCTGTGTTTAATATTTTTTGCTCTTTCTTATACTATTCAAATTTTCTTAACACAAATCCAAGCCTGCACCGTTAGAGTCAGAACACAGTAACTTCAAACTTCCTCATTCTAAGAGTCACTTTGGTATATTTTTTATTATTGCACAATACATGCTAGTGTTAAAATTGCATCAAAATCACACTCATTAAATATACTTAAAATAAGAACATGTAATATAGAGTTTAAATAAAATTACATATTAGAATTGTATAGTCTTTTACATTGAAATGGATATTAAAATACTATTTTAAATATAGAATATTCAAAAAAATAAAATTAAATTCAAGTTCTTATCACAAAGACAATACTATTTTGATTATTCTATTCAAGCCAAGATTGTGATATAATTTTAAGCACTGACAATTTTACACAATTTTTCTTCAGTATTATCACACCAATTTTTTTCATATAATGTGCACTAAAGTCCAAATAGGTAGATGCTCACAATAAAAATCGAATCTTTGACTATGATGATAAAAAAGACATATTTGAGGCAACTGGAGGAAGTAATCAAAAAACGTATTAGTCATAGACAAATACACATTTATTCTTATTCAACAAGTCTTTTGAGCCATCAAATCAATTAAGCAATTAGTTCAGCAATCAAGTAGCTATGTTAGCTAAAAAGAGAAGGAAGAGGGAAGAGGAGTGTGTGACACTGGCCATGGAATTATAGGTGCTGACTGGCTCAATCTCTGTCCTCCCTTGTAAGCTGTTTTCCCCCTAATGGCCCATATTTGTTGATAACTTCCACTTGATCTGCCAAGGAGCCGCTTATTCTCTAATAGCTTCATTCAGTCTGGACAGCTATCAACATATTCCGTACTGATGCTGAAACCAACTTTGGTTATGACTGATATTCACTGACACCTATGGCTTTTTATGCCACTTGTGACCAAGGGTATTTTAGACACACCTTGCATCCCATTTGTTCAAGGTTAGTTAATTTCTATCAATGCACTGGGACCTGGAGTATATAAGGTCATGTTCCAAAAGATGTCACTCATTTTACAAACATTTTATTTGCTTGCAACATTAAGACAGGTGTTGAATTAATTATATAGCAAATCCTTGTTTCTAAAGCGAGCTAAACCAAAACATGAGTGATAAGTTTTACTTACTTATTTTCCTGCACAAAGCATCACAATAAACAGGTCAGAGTGAGGCACTCTATATGTTATTTATAACTTTCTAATACTGCATCCATGACACTTCCTAACATGAATATATATGGTCACAAAATGGGTGATAATGAAATTCTGGGAAATATTCACCTTTTTCCAAGCGAAGTCCGGGAATATTCCACATCCTTAGTGATTCCTCTTATGAAGCACAGCTCCTAACCTTTGGCAGGTGAGACTCCTTTCTGAGCATGTTGGTGTGAAAAAGTGTATACACTCACTTTGCAATAACTGTCTGACTGAACTTGAATTCCTTCCTGATACAGTGTCAAGAAGCTGGACCCAGGGTTGAGGTCCTCTCCTTCTCCCTGACCTCTCTGCCAACATCTTGATAGAAGTAGCCACCACACCGCACCTATAATCCACCACTAGTCCATGGAGACCCCTCCCACCCCTGGTGCCACATCCCTATGTTCTGCTTCTGGTACTCTTCTGCAGTCAGATTTCTAGAGGCTGTTTTGTTTAGCTTTGCCTGTTTTTTGTCATTGGTATTTTTGTTTGTTTTTGTATTTATATTTCATATTTGAGTGAAATTGTAACCGTCAAAAATGAAGCCCCTCTTCCAAACACTGTGGTTTTGAATAGGTAATTGGCAATACCTGTGCCTCACAGAAACTATCTAGAAGGACTCATCACCCAATTGAAAAACAAAGAGGTATTCGAGAGCGAAACTATCTACAGCTGTCCGTTAGCTAGACCAGCTGGGGCCTCCAGGAGTCTGCACGGGAAGTCACTAGCACTGATCTCTTTATATACCCTTTACAATAGTGATTCAGTGAGATTGTTTGTGCGTGTTCATCTCTACTTCACTCTGTGTTGTCGCTACCGGAAGAATAAAAACGTCCTTTGCAGAAGTTCTTATGGTTTGGTCTTTAAATTTTTGAACGAGGAGCAAAAGAACAGTGTCAGGTCAGTACAAATAATCTGGTATTTGTATTTCTTCTGACATTTCACTCAAAATAAACTCCTCTAATTCCACCCATGTTGTTGCAAATGGCAAGATCTCATCTGTTTTTGTGGGGTTTTTTTGTAGCGGTATTATTACAATATGTAAAATTCCTTTTAATTCACTCATCTGTTATTCGTTATAATAGCCATTTGTATATTTTAGAAGTTGGTTTTTGTTTTCCATCATATGAATATGTTCTTGGATATTGGAAGACAATTTAAGAAATGGATTTCTAACTTTGTCTTCTTTTTTGACCTTTATACTATATTTGTCCAATATATTATATAACCAATTTTTTGATAGTCTAGCTACCTTCAGTAGAATTGAATTTTTAAAATAGCAACAAAATTATATGAATTGCTTTTTATAATAGAACTTGGAGGATGAGATAAAACAAACTTGTGATAAATGAGAAAGCTTGGAATTAGTGATAAGTCTAAAACCATGAAACTCGTCAAATTCATTATATATATATATTAGCCTGGAAAACAATGATACTGATTAAAAAAGTTAAATGGATATTCCTCCTTTCTCAAAATACCTTAATCTTTCCCTACAGTGGATACATTTCTTAGGAACTTAGCTAAGATATCTTTATGAGGCCAGAATGGGGGGGGGGGTCTAAAAAGAGTTTTATTGTTCTGACAATAAAATTTTGAAAGGAAATTGTTAAGTTGTCCATCCTGTTTTTAATGAAAAAAACATAGACTTGGTAACTATTTGCCTGATATTATTTCAGGGCTAGAGACTTATTAAATAGAAGGCTCAGCTGCAAAGAGATGGGACCCTAATGTTTTTCCTAAAAAAAAAATGCATCAAGTAATTTTCAAAATGGCACCTCTGTTTCAACATTTCAAAGATTGGAATTTATACTAAAAGAGCTCTTTCTTTTTTGGAGGAGCCCAAGAAATATTTGATATGTCAGATTGCTCCTCCAAAGCCTTCAAAATAATAATAACATTGTCTCTTTTATAAAACCACAGTTGGAAGCAATATAGAGGCAAGGGGTCAAATTAGTGCTATTATCCTGAGGCAGAGGTCTGTTTCTGCCAGTTAGTTAAGATATTGAGGAGAAAATAGAGTCCCAGTGCCAGGTCTGAGTCAGGCACCCTCCCCAGTAAAGGGTGCAGGACAACTTCCATGCATGAAGATGCCAGCTGAGTGGATGGCTCCCAAAAGGAAGTGAGGGCTCTGTGGTGAGTGGTGTTGTGCAGGCTTATGCAACAAATGTCTGATGTGCAGCCCCTCAGCACGTAATTATAAGAGGGATGTGTACTAATTGAGTTTCAGGGTTCATTACCAAGAGAATTTAACTTAAAACTTGTCAGAAGTCCCCTAATGTGCAGCACAACCAAAAATTTACCAGATAGATGTACCAGAAGGATGGGTCAAAAGAAATTTTACATAAAATGAAAAAAAAAAACTGAAAATGTTATGGAATATTTAATAAACTGTAAGAAATCCAGAATAGCTGGTATCTAGGGTACAGGAGAGATAGGGAGGCCATTGGAGTGGAAGCACAGAGCTGGAGAAAAAAGAAATGCCAGGTTATGATGGTAGAAACTTTAAATTTGCGTTTAAAACATACACATGATCTGTGTTTTAAAACTACAGATTTGTTGTTGGTGTATAAAAGAAAGCAATGGGACAAGGCTTGCAGAAGTGGGTGACTGACACGTAGATGATGGTGAATGAGGAAGTTAGAAAAATCAGCCAGTTGAACATCTATTTAGTGGACACAAATGGTAGCACGTGAAGGAGAACAAGGGAAGAGCTATTACCTTTGTCTAACTTAGGAACGATTGTACTGTTTTTGGTGGTAGAATATTGAAAAATAAAACATCAAAATCCCTCCATCATGGGTTATATATTCAGAGCTTAATATAAACCTGTGTTCAAGAAACAGGTACTTGAATACAATCTAATGGTTGAAAAAATACATATATTGCCAGACGAGACCAAATATAAGTATGTCTCAGGCTTGATTAACCATCACTGAAAGTCCCTTATCTCCCCAAATAAGTTGGTAGAATGTAATAAAGTATTGTAGTCTCTGAAGGAAAAATCTTCCAAATTGTCACTTTACATGTGGACAGTAGAATAAAAGACTCATACCGAGAGCAAAGCCTTGTTCTGTCAAACCTGGCTGATTCCTTTTCCAGGACAGGAATCTTAGCTGCCTTTACCCAGAAAGACCATTGTGATCCTTTCTCCCTGCACCGTGCTCCAAATGGCAATATTTTATTGTTGTTCTTCTATAGCACTGTGTTGTGGGTATGTGAGAGTTTGTAAAATTTATCATTCCCCCACAGATTACTGGACTGTGATGAGCTCCATCTGGACCTGAATGAAAGAAATGCTAATCATCCTGGATGTGGAATGCTGTCTTCCTCTCAGGACAGAATGAGTGAGTTTTCAGTTCTCTGTCAGTAGTTGAATTTTGAATTATGTTAAGTTTTTTTTTTTTTTTTTTTAAGATGTGTCTGGAAAGAAAGGTTCTAGGCATCCACAGAAGTGGTGGAATATAGCTGATGTTGTGCATATTCAAAGTGGAATTACTACTATTTAGAGAGAGGCCATCTCTTTTTTAGAAACTACCCCAGGCTATTTTCAGTGGATGTCAATTCCGAAATCTGGGTGTGAGCAAATGGTCTGGAAAAGGGCATTCAGATCACTTTCTTCCTAGTCATGAATGGTCATAAAGAAAAAAGGACAATGTAGATAAAGAGGTTAAGGGCATATTCCTGGTTACATTGTTTGGATTTGGTATTAATGTTTCTTTAATAGTATGTTATTGGGTATAAAGTTATCTGTCATTTTTACTAAAATATTTATATACAATTGGAAAGTACCTGGAAGATAACAGGAAGATCATATTTGATTGAATAAAATGAAATTCAATTAAATATTGTAAAATATTCCTGAATTTGGAGGGATAATTTACAGACCAAAGGAAAAAACTGTAAATTACTTAATAAAACATTGCCTAAATTGATTGATCTTCCCTCCACTGGATATTGGGTTATAGGACAAGCCTACTCCTTCCCTCATAGTATTCAAAAGTCCATGCTTTTTTTTTAATCACGATAGTATTTTGATAGTATATTTCTTAATCAAAAACATTAAGTTCTCATAGTTTCAGAGGAAAAGTCCAAGATCAAGGCACCTGTACATTCAGTGACTGGTGAGATTCAGCTCCTGGCTCTTTTCATATCAACACACAGCTAAAAAGAGAAGCGAACATTCTCTTAATGTTTATAACACACAAACTTCAGTCAAGGAAAGAACTTAATTGACTTACCTGTTCCTAATGAATTTTCAAAAGTCTCACCTCCTAATTCTGTCATACTGGGAAGTAGAATTTCAGCATATGAAAGTTGGGAGACAAACATTTGGTTGATATTAATAGCCATGTTCATAAAATCATAAAATGTGTATAAAGGGTAAATAGCCTTGTTTTTAAAGATTGTAATACTACCTTTTAAACAAATACCAAGACCTCTACTGACATGTTGACAAGTATTATTTTAATAATTTAACTAAGACTATTTATAATAATGAATATTTACTGCTGGTAAATATTTACTGTTGGTTTTATATATATATATATATATATATATATATATATATATATGTCATAAGTCTGTTTCAGCTAAATCACCAACGAGAAAATACAGAATATAAACAAAAATAATAGAGGAAAATAACTTCATGTGAGAAATAGGAAATTGGGTATGAATAGCCTAATAAAACTGAAGATTAGAGAACAGAGAGCCAAAAATACTAAAATAACATTGAAATAATTATTTAATTATTGGAGACCAGCTATGAAAAAACATGTTAATTAGTGATAAAAAATTTTCTATGTAATTTAGACATTGTGTATGCCATTCAAGCATCATCATAACTATCATAGTAAATTCTCTAAGAACATCAAACTTGGTTCTTACAGCATTATAATTTGCTGATTTCTTTCCATGTATGTAGGGCATAAATATTTACTGTTTCTTCTATGTTATGTTTACAATAACCCAGAAAGAACTATTTAAATGGTTTTATCAAGAAATGTGCATCTACTAAGTGTGTTTTGGTAAACCATTCTGATTATATTGTGGAGAATGTTGTGAATAATAGAAGTTTGGATAGAGCATTTCTGTTAGGGACATTGACTCACAGTGAGTGTTTTTGACTCTACCAATGTGACTAATTAGGGTTCTATTCTAGGTTTATGAGTCGAAGGCTTGTGCTCTCTCAACCCTATTGCATAGATTAAGATTTTTCTAAAGACTATATTATGCCATTGTCATGAAACTATTGTCATTCTCTCTAGTCTTTTTTCTACTACTTTACACATCAAAATGTATATTATAGTAAAAGTGAAATTTCAGTTTGCCCAAGCACAAGGACAGTTCATGTTTCTGGACTTTTGTTCATATTTCACCTCAGCCATATCTATAGGCGTTGGATTCATAACACAGTATCAGTATGAACCCCTCAACCAAAGTTTGATTTGGGTGTTAAAATGATGACACTCTACAGAAAGGATGGAGATTGGGGCAAGGAAGGCAGTCCTCCCAGTGGATCCCCAAGTGAATTGGGAAATCAGTGAAGGAAATGGGTGTAGCATTTTTATGTTGGCTTAAGGAGTATGGTTCTTGCATGAGAGCAGGAGTTTACAACTCCCACGGGTGCCAAAAGAACGTATATCTGTGCTGTCTTATGAGCTTGCTCAGAGGTAATGCTGAAGGGAGGAAGGTTTAAAGTTGTGAGTAGTTAAGAATTAGATACTGAATCCAACTTTTTGTTGTAATTCACCATGATTTTTTTATATGAACAAAATAAACACAAAGTTTACACACTTACTGTTTTTATATTTTGTCCATAACGTTTAGCCTACTTGACAATTTATTTTTTCAGTTATTCATTAGTCTGCCTTTTATCCTAAAATCCAAGTTCTATCACATTACATTATTGGTCTATTTTGTTCACTGCTCATATCCAGAACATGAAGAACTTACTTGCAATAGGTAGTCGATAAGACTTTTTAAATATGTCAATCAAAAGCTGAGAAAAGACACATCATAAAAGGAGGTACTTGGAAAGAAACTTTAGAGACAGGATTTGAGCTGAATTTTAAAAGAATGCTTTGGACAGAATAAAAAATAATATTTAAAGAAAGAAATAATACTCCATAAGAAGTATTTGGTTTAATCTTGGTTTTTGGACAATTTCTTCATTCTACTTTATCTCCAATGTTTCCACATTACCTTGTCATTTAGTATTTACTTAGGGATACTCACCTGTCTATTCAAGCAAAGAAGTTCTAGTAAGAATGACTTTGACAGTGATTGAGTAAGTGCTGTTTGGTGATCTTGTTTTGTCTCTGGCATTAGGTATGGCTCATTGGTGGTACTAATGGAGAAGTTTAAAACAACTGAAATGATATATGAACTCAATGTACCTAGTAAATTCTACCTCAGGTATCAAAACAACATACCAAATATACAAAGACTAAAACTCAGGAAATAAGCTGTGTCTGCATTATATTAACAGAGTAATGGCATTTATGCATATGAACAGAGTAGGCATTGCATTAAGAATAAGAAACAAAATGATTTCATAGCATTTGTCTTAAATAGCAGCTTCCTGGTCAACTTTATTGCCACTAAGTTTTGCCACTCTATGCTGCTTCATACATGTTTGCAATATTACATTTTGAAGTACAGATGAAATCTGATTCCAGTGAGCTTTCTGTCATTTTTTTAATATATATTGACAATCTATAATATACAAGGTGTTTTGCTAGGTAGTAATTTAAATATAGATTAATCCTTGTTCTCATGAATTTCAAACCTTCAGGAGTTCTCTGTTTTCTTGAACTACATTTACAGAATGTGTGTGTGTGTGTGTGTGTGTGTGTGTGACTTTGAGAGAAAAGATCCAAAGTCTAAGTCATGTGGAAAACGTTGGATTTGGTAAATTTTTAAATTACATTAGGCGTTGAGGATATTCAAAGATAAAAGTAGTATTTAATAAATTCCAAATATGTTTTAAAATATGTATATATTTAGATACATACTCATGTTGAAAAGTTTTTGTGAGGTTGAACTGTATGTAACATTGTGTAGAAAAGCTTTGCTATTTTCTAAGCTGTGGACCAAAGATGAGGCCAAATACAAAGAGGACTCAGCAAGACCTTATAAAAGTTTAAACAAAGAGAAAGGCCTTGGTAGCAGTACAGATTTTGTAAACTCCTGTTTTGTAAGAAAAAAAAATCTGCTTATCTGAAATACTTCTTTCTCATAAAGTATTAAGTAAAGCTGTACCTATTCCATTTATAATTTTAAGCAATGAGAAATCCACTGTCTAAACTATGATAGAGAATAGTCTTGCTCTAATGGAGGGAATAATAAATAGATAAGAAATAAATGATCTTATGATACATTTATGAAGAAAATACATTAGGATAATAGTATAAAGAGTGAGCCTTTAAGGAATAGTTTAGAAAGGATGCTTTTCTTGTCAGAAAACCCTTGAACCAAAACTTGATGAATGGGAAGGACTCAACCACAAAGAATGGTAGGAACAGCTTCTTGGCAATGTGGTAGTTGGTAAAGTGTTCCAATGCAGGAACAAAGCTGAGCAAACACCCTACATGAACTCCCTAACTCAGCCATTGCTTATCAACAGGCTATTCAAAAATAGCTAACCCAGTCTCTTGAAAATGTAGATCAGATTTTATTTCCCTACTCAACATCTTGCACTAATAGTCTCTCATGGTAAATTCAAGTTTATATGTAATGGCTTGCAAATCTGCCACTTGCTCCATGAGCTCTTCATGCCAACCTTACAAGTCGACTACTTTCATTATCATATTTGTTCACTCAGCTACAGCCCTAACAGCCAGGGGGAAAGCTCTCCCAACCCTGTAGGTAGGTTCTGTTTCTAGAGCTGATCAAGCAAACAAATTGATATTAGTCAGATTAGTGGAAGAAAAAAAGAACAAATGTAATTGCATACATATGGTAGTTTATATCACTTTAATTCTAAAGTAAATGAGACAGGCCGAAGATTTATAAATTTGAACCAATAAACAGCATAGAAACCTGGAGTCTCAAGACAAAAGAAGCGGTGTTTATATGATAAGGGGAAAGTGACTCAGACAAAAACAGCTGTCTAAAAGTTTGCCCTGCCATAAGATAGGTGTCTGTGATAAAGGTTATATCTGGAAAGACCCTAAATATGGTAATATTCCTTTAAATTGCAGATTCTTTTGAAACCCACAGGGCCACAGTTAACCTTAGTTCGATATGGCATTATGGTACCTTTTGGAAAAGCTTGCTCTGGACATTTTGGGGGATACTGCTCTTTAGCAGAACTTAGAAACACAAGCATATTCTGCAGACTTTGCTCTTAAATCTTCCTGTCATTCAAATACTTTAAGATTCTCTCATTTGGGCTCTCCCTAGTGGCACAACAGGTTAAAGCACCACATTATGAGGCTCTCCAAAGCCACTGCAGCACCAGTTTGATCCCCAGCGAGGCAGCTGACCTACATGGCATAGCAGACCTCTCCTCACCTGCCCGCTGCTACCCTCAGCAGTGTACTTTGACAATCTGCCTGTTCTGCTCCCCACTCTGTCTCTGGTGAATCCTCTCACCCACCACAATTCTGTCTGGTACCTTTATGTAAGCATAAATAAAAAAATATTTTTTAAATATTATCTCATTTAATTTTGGTCTGTGGTCCACTCTTATTAGAACAAAGAAGACTTTACCAAGCATATTCAATTAAATATCCTCCCTTTTCACTTTCTAACTACTTAATGCGGCAGGTATTATAATTCCTAATGTCTGGTTATTTGTTTTCACTCTCTTTATTGTTTCCTAGATTGTAAGTTTAAGAACAACAAGAAATTTGCTGATTTCATTAAAATGGTATCCTCAATGCCTGTAAGAACCCCTAAAAGACAGTAGCTATTTAATGCTTATTTCTTGATGGAATCTCTCTGTGTTCTATTATAATCTCCATTTGACTGACAAGAAAGTTGTGTCAGAGTCCACATATCTTACCTAATGCTGCAGATATGCATAAAATTATACATATCCTTAAAATACAGGAAGGTATAGTCATAAAAATAGCCCTTTGGTGGGTAAGGAGTAAAGATCATCTAGTAGTCAAATATCATTGTAGAAATATTAGAATACTTAAGAGGCAATACTACCAGTTTTTGCATGATTACTTACGAGGTGATACTACCAGTTTTTGCACATTTTTTGTTGTTGTTGTTCACATCATATTTTATGGGCCGTGATTAGGTTATAAAATGACCCACCAAGAATTTTACAAAATTTAAAGTCATTTTTCCTGGTGAAGGGATCAGATATAAGAATTCAGAAATAGTTAAAAGGTTGCATATCAGGTGCTAACAAGTATTGACTAACGGAGGTCTACTGATTTGTAATTACTTCAAAGATGGACTATTATGGATTGATTCTCCATCAGATATGATAAAAATAAAAAGTTGTCATGAACTTTCTAACCCGTGTGTGTGTGTGTGTGTGTGTGTGTGTGTGTGTGTGTGTGTGTGTGTGTGTGTGGAACTAGGTGTTCAGATTTAAAACAATAACTATTTGAGAACAGGCATAGATTTCTTCCTCGAACTATGAATTTCTGTAACTTCATTCTATAAAAACTCAAATGTTCTTTACATTTTAATGCATTTTCTAAGTTGCATACTTCTTACGAATGATAGAGGTAAGAACTGAAAGCATTTAGAAATAAATGATCCTATTTGAAAGTAAGGCAAATGCAGATGCATCACAAAATAATTATTTTTAAAGCATTTGAATGAATATGTGAAATCAGAGATAAAAGAGCAGGTAGAATGATTACTTGATAAATTGCAGTATTGTGTTTTGAAAGGAAGGCAAATACTAAGCAACAAAGACAATTGTGAAAGTACATAATTAAAACCTCTCATGAAAGAAAAAAAATCGTCCTCTTACCACAGTTTGAGTTTGTCTTTAGCATAAAAGATAGAGTTGCAATTAAAGTGATATACAGCACAAGTATCAAATTATGTTTATTAGTGGATAAAAGATTCACATTTAGTACAGTTTGTGTTAAAATGAAAATTACATGAGACTGGCTTTGATGCAACATAATAGAATGCTTTTTCTATGACAATATACTTTCTTTTTAATGGCTTAACTAAAATGCTATAGAAGTGACTATCTCCCGCAATCTTAGCAATTCCATTAGCCACTGTCAAGGAGGATCTTAAGGAGATTGTAGGAACTTAAATACAAGTGAAATAACTTTTGGAAATTATTTCAGTAGAACTTACCAAAGTAAAAGGTAAAGTGAGGGATTTAAAGTAATTAACATTATTTAGAAAATCATAAATCTGGCAATTTATATGGCAGATAAATTGAGTACTATTTGATTAAACTGAAATAAACTGAGTACTATCTGATTAAAGCTTGGAGGAAAAACACTTTTCTGGTTAGGAGGGAAAAATTAGTCCATTTACTAAAGTGCAGTGTATCTTACAGCTGACCTATCATACAGTGTAATAAAGGAAGAAACTTCAAATTTAATTTTGAAATATCCATATGTAGATTTGCAACAGAAGGTATGGGGCCCCAAAAATACTTGTGGCATTCAAGAAATTTCTGTATTACTTTCTCTAAATATATGCACTAAGACCCTTCAAACTGACTTATACACACCAAATATGTATACTTTAATTATATGATTATGGAAACACACATATAAGTACTTGGTTTTGTACATAAACCTATATTGCTTAAACACAGAACCTATTTTCCTGCTGTTCTGTGAATTCTTCAGTAGTTCCATTCCATTATTCTACTAAACTTTGCAAAATCCTAGAACTGTGCAAGGAATTAGAAAACAAGATATATTTTAAATGCTAATGCCGAGGAATCAGTGAGACTTTTATTTGTAGGAAAGGAAAGCAACACTCTCCTTATAGCTCAGACACGAAATAATAGACAAAGTGTACATCTCAGAACTTACAAATATAGCCATTGATTTGAAAAAGACTGAAAGCATGAAATTAAGAGTGTGGATAAGTTGGATGAAATTTTGATAAAATTATTGCATATATTCTGTACCTTCTTAACAGCAGATGAAGTAGAGATAGTTGAAATTACTTTTAGCAGTCTCAGCGTATATAGCATAACCAACAGTTTCCTTTGTTTTTAATTTTCTAGTGCTGTTGTAAGAATGTACCAAGTTTAGGTGGTTAAAAATAGCAGAGATTCTTTGTGTTACATGTTCTGAGACCAGAAGTCTGAAATGAAGATGTTGGGAGGGCCTTGTCTCTTCTGAAAGGTGTAGGAGAATCCTGCCTGTGTTTTCCTCACTTCTGATGGAGGCAGTTGTGAGAATTGGCAGAATGGTGACATAAGTATCAATCTATAAAATACACCCTATCAATATTACAAAAGATACCCTTTGTTCAGTTGTATAGAAAAGTCAGTGAACCTACATATAGATGAATAGATCTCGACCTTATGTCTGTTTATTTAATAGAGGAACCAAATTCATATTTTATCATCTTCATGGAAAAAACCCTTCCTTACACATATAAGCAAAAGTTCTTATCTCCCCATTTCAAAGTCTGGTTTTGGTGTTTGAATACTTATTTAGGAATCTCTAAGGGAAAACTATTACAGATAAATTGGAATGTTTGATTTCCTCAGAGATACTAAATAAATCTGTATATTTTAAAATATATATCATATTAATTTTGGGAAGTTCTATTTTTATTGCTTTGGTTATTTACCTTTCTGTATCTTCTAGTATTTTATTTCATGAATCTGTTACTTTTTTAAAATATAGTCTTAAAGTTAATTGGTGATTTGTTCTATTGGTGTTTTCTAATAATCCATTTCTTTTGAATTCCAGTTTTGACATTTTCATTGAGCAATATTCCCGTTCTTTCTCATTTTTTGAGTGTGTGTAGTCTACTACTGAACCCATCAAAGGCACTCTATTTCTGTTACATGATTTTGATGTCTACTATTTGTTTTTTTTTCTTAGCACTTCCATCTCTTTGCTTACCATCCATTTATTCTTTCATAATGTCTAATTTTTCTATTAGTTCAAAACATATTTTGTAATCCCTGTGTGACTTGTCCAACATCTGAGTTTGTTACCGATGTGTTCTTTGTCTCTTCACACTATTTTAGTTTTGAATAGATTATTGAAAAATGAATAAGTGAGAAAATAAGAATTGTAATAATTAAGTCATCAATATTTATTTACAGCAGTCTAGCTACAGTTTATTGATGTTTGTCATATATACAGTTACCAATGTCTTAAAATTTCTCTAGTCCTTTATTTTTCTTTTTTGGTCTTTCTTTTGTTAATGCTAAAAAAAAAAGTCACTGTAAGTAAGTCTTTCAGCTATAATAAGTATTTATACTAAGATGTGGTAGAGCATTGGGGGAGCAGACGGTTAGGTAATCTGTCTAGTTGTTTCCTATGCATATTTCTTGACAGTTGCCTCAGATTTTTTTCTGCCCTTCCCCTCACTACAGTTACAGAGGTATTTTTTTTTCCCTTCTATGTGTGTTGCATTCCCTGACTGCAAATTCCATAATTCTTTTTTTTTTTTTCTGTGATAATGGTCTTTTAAGTGAGAATGGGCACAAATGGGCAGCTGGTGGTAAGCATTTTTTTTTTCCTAATGTAGGCTAAAATTTCTCTCTTGGAGAGTAAATATTAAGGATGAAGAAGTGTCTGAGTATGTTTGACTGTATCCTCTTCCCCTGCCCCTAGCCATGGCAAGAAGGGAATCTTTATTTTCTTTACACTGTGAGACTGGTTTATTTCTTAGAGATAAAGCTCAAAGAATGTTCTCCCTACAACATGACAAACTTTACTTTCTCATGCTGGTCCACACAGTTCAGCAGCCATCATTCACAATACCATCTAAGTGTTCATGGCTCCAATAGCTTCTGTTCCAAGTAAGTATAGTTTGGCTGTTACTCTAAATTCATCAGTGTCTCTAGAATTCAGGATGAAACACATCCCCACAATTTCAGTTCTCCTCTTACTCCAAGAAAACTTAATGATTTTTAATTTGTCTGGCACTTTATTATACACATAGAGTAGTGATTTATAAGCCCTTCTTATGTCAGAAGTAAAATTGCCTGCTAAAATTGTTTTTTATTAGAAAGTGATTCTTGTTGAAGTGACTGTAGTAAAATGTTAATGCTGAAAGACAGGTTAAACATATGAAGGACAAGTTAAAAAATGTTTATATTGTGTGGGTTTTGTGTTATTTTATTTTCCTAAACGAGGAGAGAAAACCGGACACTAAGCTGAATATTTAAGGGTACAATTTTCAGTTTTTTTTTTTTCCTCAAGATCCTCCCTGGCTTTATAAGACAGAAAGTTATCATAGCTTATTTGTAATAATCAAATCAGCAGCATAATTTAGATAAAATTCAGTACACCTGAAGAATATGCTGCTTTTAGAAGTCAACTCAGCTCAATGATAAAATAATAAATTTAATTATGTTCAAATTGTACTTTCAAATTGTTTAAGTATGTAGAATGTAATAATCACTAATTTTTATCACAAATACATTTAATTAGCTGTATATTTTCATATGAAATCACCACTGATACCAGGGGTAAATATATAATTTATGAATATCAGAATATTTAGATAAATATTTCAATCTAAGCTTATTCTATTGATGTTTAAAACAATTCTATATACTTATTAAATATAATGACAAATACAAAAAAATCACAATAGTTCCAGTCAAAATAGTACTGTGAAAGGGCCTCCCTAGTGGCCAAAAGTTAAAGATAGTGCTGCAGTTGTTGGCCACACTTGGCCAGGGGCTGACCCACATGGCACAGCAGACCTCTTCTGTAGTGTATTTCAGACAGTCTGCCTGTTCTGTTCCCCACTCAGTTTTGATGAATCTTCTTACCCCCTCACCCTACATCCCAGTTCTTATATGTGTAAATATGTATTTTTTAACTACCATGTGTAATAATGTAATTGCATTATATCCAGAAATGAGAAAGAAAATACTACAATATTGATCTTACAAATACAATATTGAGAGGTAGCATATAGGCACAAGTACAAACCATATAGCCTAATTTTAGAATGTCAAAATATAATCTATGTTTTAAAGATCAGGGAAGAGATTAGATTAGAGGGACTCATGGGACATCAGGATTTTGAGGTGAGATCTGGTTAGCTGTGTGTTCATTCATTCATGAAGTTCATTCATGAATTTGTACATTCTAATTTGCCATCTTATCAAAATGAATGCTATACTTAGATTAAAAGTGAAATATATGGTCAAAAGCTTAAAAATGCTTTGATGAATAAATGTGTAAGATGACCTAGGTAATTATATATTTTTCTTTCCTATGCAACAGCTTTCATTTTCCTGTCTTCATTTCTGGGATACAAACACTCCATTCTAAGATTCAAAAGTCTGTTATCCATCTCCCATTATTAGTGGCATCTTCTATTTCAGTTTCCATATAGTCTTCGCTGTGCTCTTTCCAAGCTGCCTATACAAGGCTCTGCCATTCTTTCAGATTCTACATATTTAAAGTTTGTGTTCTTCAAACTATAGTGCAAATGTTACTTCTGACTTGATACAAATAAATAAATATGCCATTTTTATTAGTTATTGGCATTTACCCGGGCTGCTTGTTAGCGTGTTAGCCTTCTACACAGTGATCTCTATGGGGAGTAAGAATGTACTGTTGGGAGCTTTTAGTTGTGAGCAAAAGAAAATCAAAATGACTCAAAACAAAGTTGTTGTTGTTGTTGTTGTTTTAAGGAAACTAAATGACTCTGAACTGTTACAAAGTCTCAAGAGCTAATGTTTACTTTTTATCATGAGAAGAAAGGAGAATAGGCAGAAGTCCAGCAAAATTTACACACATTAGTCCAGCAGGGCACCCCCTTCTGTTAACCAGCGGGACACCCCCTTCTGTTAACAGAACATTGTCCATAAGACCACTGCTATCTCTATGCCACAAACAGGTTATTGCTGGCAAAAAAAAAAAAAAAAAAAAAAATTGAAGTATTTCCTCACTAACTCCAATTCAGAATATGCACTTCTAATTAGAACCCATTAAGTCACGGTAAATGCAAGGTAGGGAGGGAGGGAAGGGTCTGACAGTTCAACTAACTGGTTTTATCAGAGCCCCTTGATACTGTGACATTTGTCTTATACTGACCATGTTGAAGTGTATTTCTCCAAATTCCCTGAACAGGAAACGATTGGGATTCAAGAGCTGGGCAAAGCACTTTTGAACTACTTTATCAACTATTAATCCTCAGCAATTAAGACAGGTTAAGTTGTAGAATGTGTTTAAAATATTTGGTTTAAAGATAGAATGAGAGAAGGTAGTAAGGGAGGAGAGAAGGATGGAAAGAACTGTCTTAACAATCTTTTATTTTCACTGCCAATAAAATGCAAATTGTTTTGTTTTGTTTTGAGGAACTTACAGTTATGTCCCTTCTACTAAGAATGTATATTTACTTGAGAAATAGAAAACCTGTAAACATACTGTTTATTTCAGATTAAAATACATGAGCATTTCAATATTTTTGTTTTCTATTTTCTTCTATTTCAATTTATTGAAGTATTTTAGAGGCCATCCTCATATCTTCCCTGTTTGCTTGGATAACTAATTATCATCTTAGTTTAATACCACCTTTTCTCACTCCCCAGAACTTCTGTGGAAGCTGAGATCTGAGTGGTCATTTCATCCTGAGATATGAGTCATCTATGATGCAAATTTTTCTGCGATTACAAAAACATAGGTGGTATAGGTTTCAGATTTTGAATGAAATAAGAAATTGCCTGAGAAATTACAATGAGTTTCATAAGCTTAGATACTGAATTATTATTGTTTTTAAATTTAAATCTTTCATTACTTAATAAAGTATTGAGTCCAAATGACTAATCATTTCCCATATATATTCTCCTGTAGGAAATGCAGCATTTTTTTATTTGCATAAAATAAATCCCATTTTTATATTGCAATGAAATTAAAGGTTTTGTGTAACATTTATTACCATGAGTTGTTGCAAGAAAGTTCATGCTTCTAATTTATGTTATTGGATAATAATAAGCATACTGCAGTGGCATTAAGCATTTACAAAAAATAAATATATTAATTAACAAGAGAAATTAATCTAATAGAATTTTATTATGCAGGCATTTTGCAGAGAGTAAACACACAAAGGAAGTTAGTGTAACGTTGAAATTATTTCATTCTAAATACATTTCTCTGTTCTTATTAGGGATATCCTTTAAGCCAAAACTTCTAATACAGCTAATTAAAACAGTTGAAGTGGTCTCAGAAATCATTTCTTCCTGCTTTATTAATTAGTTTTCTACTTTATACGAACTATAAAGTGTTATAATTGCATCTTTCAGTCCAAAGCAAATCAAAGTTCTGTATTTGTTTCTTTACAAAGTGATGGTCTGAAATATTTGCATGAATCTGGATT
Source organism: Condylura cristata (assembly GCF_000260355.1). Taxonomy (NCBI): domain Eukaryota; kingdom Metazoa; phylum Chordata; class Mammalia; order Eulipotyphla; family Talpidae; genus Condylura; species Condylura cristata. The sequence goes on along the minus strand of NW_004567113.1, from coordinate 27,044,050 downwards.
GCTCTGACATAACCAGTTCAGGATTTGTATCTTATTATATATCTCAAATATATTTGCACTTTACGTAGCTATTACTTATCACCAAACCACATATTTTCCTAGTGTCAAAACACATTTTCATTCTGCTTCAGAAAAGTACACTTTAGGCAGGCAAATTCTCTCTGCATTGAAATTAATGTATTACTTATGTATTTTATATATTTAGAATTTTCAAGTCATTAAAAACAGTGGGAGGTATAAGTTTATATACTTAGCGTACTACATCACTGAAATAAAATGCAGTGTCATTTTATTCTTGATAACTGTGAAGTAATATCACATAAACAGAGATAAATATCAGCCTATATCAGAATCAAACATCCTCTGTAATTGTTTTTCTATAAACTTTTCCTTTGATTATATAAATAAATATTTCATGAATATTTATTGAGGGCATACATTATGACAACACCTGTATTAAAATATAAAATGAAGTTTTAATAAGGCCTATTTTTTCCATGACTAATTTCACAATTATTTTTAGATAAAACTCATGCTTGAAAAAGAAATGGCAACTTGATAATAATTTCTAATATGAAGTTTCTTTGTACTAAATCTAATAGAAGTAAATATCATACATGAAAAAAAAGTATAATGTGTAGCATTCTGCTGTTGTGATCTTGCTTTTCACTTATTCTATGTACATAAGTTCTTAGATTCAATCATCCTGCAATAAACATCTATTGAGTACTTATAACAATAGAGTAATGACAAAGTTTTGTTCAAGACCATAAAGGGCCTGACCTTTATGGAACTTGTTTTTGTGTGGAGAATTTAGGCTTAAATAATCAACCATGAGTGCAGCAATTTCTGCTACATATATTAAAAAGAGAGAGAGAGTGATAAAGTAGTTAGATCCCCATTATACAAGAAGTTAGGTTTTCTGTTTTACTTATATATTAAAGAGGTGGAAGGAGGTGGGGTTGATCCCATTTTGAAAATAACAATTTTATTTGGTTTATTTAGCAAGATTCTCTGAAAACATTCCTCATATTTGAGTCCTTTATACATGAAAACAGAACTGAGTTTCCTGTGGTTTTAAATATTTGGGTACAGAAATGGATCCTTTGAGGAGAACTTCCTTGCTTTTGGAGCACTCGCTTCATTATTGAAAGAAACCTAAGCGTTTCTTTTTTTTTTTTTTTATTTTAATTTCAAACTTGGTGAAATTAAGTAAATTAAAAACTCTAGACTCAATTGTTTTTAATTATTTAAAATGTTAGACATGACCCTCCTTGGTGACCTAAGGGTAGTCAAAGCTCTATCACTGCTATTACTGGGGTTTAATCCACTGCCAGGGGCCTGACCCAAACAGGGCACATCAGACCTTTGCTGTGTCTCCCTTTGCTCCTCTTAACAATGTATTTCAGTGGATCTGCTTGTTCTGCTCCCCACTCTATCACCGGTGAATCCACTCACCGCCCCCCCCCCGCACCTCTGACCTACACCCTAGTTTTTTATATACAACAAATCAACAAATATATAAATTAGAAAATAATTTTAAAAATTCTAGACATGGAGAAAGGAATAGATTACATGTCTCAAGAGGATGGTTTATTTGGTTTGCTTTTAAGAAAGGTGACTAAGTATTCCTTTGTTAGAGTGGAAATAGTTTGTTTCTTCAAATTGTAAGGAATAAAAAGAATATTCCTTTAGGTTGAATGTTATGAAATTTAGCAGTTGGGTTTACTTTAAAAATATAAGGACATTAATTGACAGTTAAAATTGGATGTAATAATCAGTGTTTTCTCCAATTACTCGATTTTGCTGCTTGATTCAGAATGTTAGAGCTTGACTTGAGAATACTGGGTAATCAGTGGTATAGAATGTTGTGTTGCTCTGTAATAGAGAAACTAATTTGGCTTTGGGGCTCAGAGAGTTGTGTAAGTATGCTGAAGATGGGACTGACTTGAGTAAATGGGAGACAATGAGGTTTTAAGTGAAGGTAATGTTAGGAAGTTGGAGGAAAGGGAAGGAAAATTCAGAGCCACAGGAATCTTTTTCATCCAGTTTTATTGAGATATTATTGATATAGAAGGTTATAATTCATGTTTAAGGTGTACACATGAAGATTTTATACATGTCTATTTTGCAAAATGACTATCAAAAAAAGCTAGTTAGCACACTGCCCCTTCTATCATCATTTTTTACATATGTGCCAATAACACTCAAGACCTACTCAATAAATACTTAACAATGTGTTGTTGATTAGTTAATTTAGATTCTGATAACTTACTCATTAAACAGTTGGAAGTACACACCCTTTGTGCCTCTTGCTGAGCATCTTGTAGTGTCCCCATACCCAGTAACCATTAGGCTTTCTATGACTTTGTTTGTTTAGTGCATCCCATAGATAAGTGAGGACATACAATATCTTTTTCTGTCTGACCTTTTCCACTTAACATATTGCCCTCAAGGTCCATTCATATGGTGCAAAAGGTAGGGTTTCCTTGTATTTATGGCTATATGGTATTGCATTATATATACTTTCCTTTATTCTAATCTTGACAAAAAGCCAATGTATGTTGAATCACTTATATTTATATAAAATAATATTTTATATATATAAAACCATTAAGTTGTATTAAATTGTTCTTGAAGTAATTTGACATCACTAGAGTATACCAAATACAAAAAAGTTAGAATATAGAAGAAAGTACTATACTAACTTAGTAAGTTAGTGCTATACTAACTTTTATACTCCTAATTTGCATGATTTATCAAACTGATTCTGCAGAAGATATGACTTCTAAAAGTTTCTATTTATGAGAGCACTGATGAGGGAATTCTTACATTTCATGGTTCCTTTTAATTAAATATGTCATGGAAAAGACTTAGTTTTTCCTCTTATTTTTCTCTATGCAAATGGATATATTGAAATTTTACTGGTATGAAAATAATATTCAATCATCATTGCATTCTTATTTCAGAAGAAAGGTTCCATACTAAAACTACAGTGGTAAGCACATAACCAAATGCTTACAATTATAGTATTTTAGTAAGAGGAATTACAAAGAAGGAAATGCAAATTAAATTAATTTCTGAAAAATGTAAATAAGTGAAATAGTGAATTCTTAAGACAAATAAAATTAATATTTAAAATTGTTTGCATGAAGCCTACATTTGGAATACTAAAGAATGTTTTATAAATTAATTTTGTTTTTATAATATTTTGAAGAAAATCTGTTATATTTACTAAAAGTCTACAATGAAGCACATTCTTACATTAATGAATATACTCATAAATGTGTATATAAATACAACGTTCATACTTGAATTTTAATTTTCTTTGGTAGATGGTCAAATCTCATCTTTAAGATTGAAATGAAAATTTACTTCTTAAATAAGTAATCTGTAGTTATTGACTTGTATTCTTCTTTGTTTCTTCTGTAACACATTAGGGTAAAATTAAGTCTTTGTTTTTGTTTTGTTTTTTAAAGATTTATTTGTGCATCCAGGACTGGGGTACAGGCCAGAGATGCAGGGGTAGTGAGAGGATTCACCAGAGACAGAGTGGGGAGCAGAACAGGCCGACTGACAAAATATACTGCTGAGGGGAGAAGCAGGCGGGTCAGGAGAGGTCTGCCAAACCATGTGGGTCACCTCTGGGTTGGGAATCGAACTCATGTGGCAGTGGCTTTAGCTTCTTAGTGCTGTTTTTTAATCCACTGTGCCACCAGGGAGGGCCAAGTCTCTGTGTTTTTAACAACTCTGTATATTCTATCTTGTTTCAGAATTAATGTCTACTTCCAGTTTCCTACAGAATTGACATCTGTTCATTTATAAATGAAAGTGAAACTCAAATCAAACATTTTATATGTCTTAAGTATATTATGACAGTAAATTGTTTAATTTCAACCTATGATTTATTATATCCATATTACATAGACCTAATCAAAACTAACTGCACCTTTTGTTAAATTAACAAAGCAAATTATCTTAAAAACCTTATCTGGAAAAAAATCCCCAGTATCTCTATCGCTTCTATCCCTACCAGTGGTGCACCTTAGACTGATCTCTCATAGAATAATCAATAAATGTCTAATTCTCTAGGTCAAATCACTTAGAAATTTTTAATTTAATAGCACTTATTTCATTAAAGAAACTGCATTCAGTAGTGGCACAAATGTAGTGCTTATTAAGCAGTTAACTAAAGACATACTGCTTTTTACCTGCATGACATGGAGAGGCTTGAACTTTCTGGCTTCCCTGGGAGTGGTTGAGTGGGTGGGCTATCTATCCAAGGAGCTGTATCACTTCAGGTGGATTGTTTAACTTTAGAACCCCCCGCCCACCACCACCACCAAAGTGTATTACCTATTACTGTGATAACCAGCAGGTTCCAGATTGGACCCTGCAGTGAGGATAGTACAGAAATAAATAACACAAGTCAGTCTGTCCCTGGTAAGAAATAAACCTTTATCTAAGTTACTGAAATGGTGAGCTTGTTTACTAGAGCACAAACAGTGTATACTAACTCACAGTGTATATGTATATATGTAGTTGTAAAATAAACTATTGAAACTTTTGAAATTAAATAAAAATTGAGTTTCTAGCTTTAGCTTAGAAAAATATAAATATATCCTGAATGACTAATACAAAAGTATCCAGACTGGCAATAAAACTTGTTTTTCTCCTCTTTATATACTCCCTATGTTATGCATTAGATACAGTTCTTTTCCATACCAACTTTTTACAGATGCAAGTGTACAGATAAAAACATGAATTTCAACAGGGAAAGAAATAATGAGTCCCCATGGGTAAGTTACCTTTGAGATCTTCAAGAGATAAACATTTGCACATCATGACCTTAAACATGTCTTCGAGAGGGGAGAAAACCACTTTCACTATAGTAAAGCAGATCTGTTTACCAAGTCAGAATTGGTAAGGCACCTGGACCTCATAATAAATGGCATCAAAAGTAACCATAACATGAAACAGAATCCAAGTAAGGTAGATTGTGCATGTTGGTATAATTATGCTTACTCTTTATAAGGAAACTTATTTAAGAAATTAAATAATGTATGCATGTGAGTGAAGATTTAAAGATATTTAGGCTACAGAGGCAATACACTAGGGCCTGCTTAATTTAATATAGGTTATCAAGCATCTAACAAGTTTTATTAAACATTACACAATATTTGAAAAAGTTTGTATCTAGTATAAATAATTCTCACTTAAGTATTAAGTAGTGCTGGTTTCCAAGGTAATTATTCACTTGATATATTGGTACTAAATTTCACTTAATCTAATTTTTGTTCAATTGTATATTTTCTTTGTGATAGATATTATGCAAATATTTTAATTTTCTCCTTTTAAAGATTTTTTAAGAAGGAAAAAGTGCATGATGGCTTTTTTTAAATACAAGTTTTATTCATATTTACTTAACCCCCAAGCTACAAGCAATATAAAGAAGTCATAAGGCTCCAGTTCAACACATACCCTGTACTTTGTGTCACTACTGAATGTTATTAGGTCATCTGAACAATGTCATGACGTCCTTTATGTTTGTCTATGACTAACACCTGAAATCATAGGAGGCCCAGTTACCCAGATTCACCCTCAAATCTCCCACCTTCCTATCCAGGCCTTTGTACATCCTTTTGCAGTTCCCCATCTCTCTCTTCTCCATAACACATGAGAATCTGCCATAGTGTTCTTAATTTCCCAATCAGCAAACTTGGTATTCTCAAACACTTTCTGAAAATCCTCGTTATCCTTTTGTTCTATCAGAAATGTGGGTATGTTCTGAATTCACTGCTTGTGCTTCAGTCTTCTACAACAGTGAACATTCTTTCTCCCATCTCCTACATATCACTGTCTATGAAATAGAGTATTGTCATTCCTTCTAGTCATTGACTGAAATATAATTCTCATTCCCTTAAAAACAATCCTTAAATTTTATGCAATGGATATCATTAACTACCTTCAAACTTAAGTCAGCTTCCACTTTCTTAAGTCATTTATTTCCTTGGGTAAATCCCTGCTACCTCTCAATATTTTTGATGGCATATTTTCTGATTCTAGGTTAAATTTTATAAGTTTTCTTCATTGCTTTCTTTTATAGACCCTTAATTTCTTGGTGTCTTTCTCACTATGGCTTACATGCATAGAAAATTAATTTAAACTGTTTAAATGTAAAAATGTTTATACTTTGAACCTGTGTCTATGTTTATAAATCTAATAGAAGATAAACAGCAGCCACATTCATTGGTGAATACAGTGAATACAGACCTCAGTGACTCTTAATGCTTTCAGAAGCTCTACGAAGGATCCCCAGCTAACTTATTTCATTATTGTCCTCAAATATTATTTTGACCTTCTCTAACCCCTAAAAGTCCCCATGTCTTTACCTCATTCTTAGTTAATGACTTTTCTTCTATGTCACAGAGAAAATTGAATTCTTAAAATATTCATGTCACTGCATAGGGATGTTCATAAACGTCTATACAAATGTACTCTGCTTTCTACAACTACCAGTGCTCTTTTTTCTAGATTCAATACCTCACATCCTCAATTGATGCCATTTCCTAGTACCAAAACTAGCATATGGGCATTCAGCTATTCACACACCCTGAATAAAAAGGACAAAACAATGTAAAAGAACCACAACTAAAAAAACACCTGCTGACACAATAGTTTCTTGTGCCAATTTATGTGTTCCTTTATGCATAAAATACTGATTCCTATGTTTACTTTTAGTCTTAAGTCCATTCTAATCATGTTTCTTGTCCTTATCATTCAGCCAAATGAATCTTGTCAGATTCATCAATGACCTACAAAATGCTAAATCTGGTAACCAATTTTCAACTTTAAATTTACTTTGCCTATAAAATAGCATTTTACATTATATTACCTTTCCCTCTGTATACTTATTCGCTTATTTTCTAAACTGCCAGATGCTCTTAATTTCCTTCTTTCTTGATTTTTTTAAAGAACACATTGTTGCTCCATTCACTTCTCTCAGTCTCTTAATGAAGTATCCCAGAACTCAGTTTTTGATTAATCTATCTTTGCTGAAACTCACTGATTTGGTCATCTTATTCTGTAGAAAATGGACTTTTTAATTTACCCAGCAACATTTTTTTCTTAAAGACTCTATAGACACATTCAAATACTCACATAGCATAAGTGTACCCATCTAATTTGTATACATATATACACATCAGATAATACACTGTCAACAAGTTGAGGAAAAAATGCAAAGAAAAATAGGAGCTTTGTTGGTAGGAAAAAATGCAATGAAAAATAGGAGCTTTGTTTGTTTTAAGCTGCAATTTGGAGTAACAGGTAATTAGTATTGCACTGAACTGTACTTTCCAAATAGTGCTGTAGTATTAACAGGCAGTTTCACAAAATTGGTTTGAATAGTTATGATTAATGGTAACTCAGCCCAGAAGTATCTGTCTCTATATGATTGGCCCATTGTTTACTCTCAACAGCTATTAAAATCACAGTTGTGCCCCATCTTTCCAGAATATTTGCATATATTCCCAGTTTCCATTAGATCATATCTAGGTAGAGATCTGTACAAGTTACACTTCTTCCATGTCATCTCTGACTCCATTTTAGATACCCTTGATATGTACAAATGCATTTTATGTCCTTCTTTACATAGTTCACATCCAATAGGAGTATATCTGATATACTTGCATATTGAATATAACTACTATAACAGTTACAGATTAAATTCCTGCTCTTTCCCACAAAGTCTATTTCATCTTTTATCAAACTAATTTGTTGTTCATCTCAATGCATAACTCTAGTTTTCCACTTCTTGGTCTAATATCCCAAGAGCAATCCCTGATCTTTTGTCTCATACCTCAAAATCTTTCAAGGAATTCTTTTAGCAGTAGTTAAAAATAAATCTCAAATGAGCTTATTCTTGCACTACTGTTCATTCTGAGCCATCTACTATCTTCTCTCTCCTGAATTATTAAAAAGAAAAAAAGCCTAACCTGTTTTCCATCTTTTATCTGCACACCATTTTAAATTTGTACTCATTATCATAGCCTTTTAATTCATATGATTCCTTTGTCAAAACCTTTTTTTTTTTCCTTAGAGTGAAATCTTCACCACAAATTTCATAAACATTAACTCTCACATTTTTGAAATCATCTCTGGAGCAGAATCATAGGACTGAAAGGAAACTTAAAAGGTCTATCTATCTATCTATACACACACATACATATATAAAATGAATATTTAAATGATCACTTTATAATAATGTAAGACACTGGACAAAAGTATAGCTTTCTTCTACTCAGCAACTTCTGACACATGCAGATGAGTTAGAAATAAGCTATATTTTACTTTGCACATCTCATCAGAGGGAAGAAATTTGTATCCCTCTTACAAGCACTCTTATACAAAATGGAATATAGATATGTGGCTGCTCTGCCTCTCAGCTTTAGCTCAACTGTCCTTTTCCCTCATTTATGACATGAGACTTGTTCCCCATACACATTCATCCTTTGCATAATGTTAGCTGTGTCTGGGGAGAGCACAGAGAGGCACTGCCAGCATTATGCACTCATTGGGGATTTTCTTCTTAAACCAACAGTGTTTCTACACTTACCAGTATTACCTCCTTAGCACTGGCTGATTTCTTGTCAGTGAGATTTTTATTTTAACCAGAAATGTGCAGGAGACCCAGTGACACATCAGCAAGTTTTGTTGGCAGCTCAGTAAACACATTTTGAGCAGTTTTGTTAGCATCTTTGTTGAAAGATTCCCACAGTACTCCCAGGAGAATATTTTAGTGGGTTTCACTGACACTAGATAAGCTTCCTCACAAATTTGCTGGCACCCCTTGGATGAATTCCTGCTAACTAGCAATAGTCAATGCATCCTCAGTGAACTTCTTTGTTACCTAGTGAGTCACAGTAACTCCTGTTCCAATGAGATCTGAATCTGACCCTTGAGATGAAGTAGGCTCTTCCAAGCCTGTACCTTCCTTGGATAATCCCTTTGCATCATGGAGGTTGTGGTGGATCCTTGATTCTACCAGTTCTGTACTCATTAGGGAAGTGCTTATCATTTTAGTAGGGGATATTCTTTAAATAACTATTAGTTTTTATATTTAATTTCCCTTTTTCAGATTACTAGTAAGGTTCTAGTCTATCACTTGCTCCTGGTAACATAGCATATTTGGGTTTTCTGGGTTCCTGTTTGTCTTTCCTGAGGCATGACCAATTTGGGCCACTTCTTAGATTTCAGATACTGAAGCACAAATATTCATGGCTTGACAACAACAGAGAAAACTAGGTGATGGAAATAGAGAAATCCAATCTTGGGTCTCCCTGGTGGCACAAGGATTAAAGTCTCATCACTATTAAGCTGTCACCAGCAAATGTTGTACTATTCCAACCCCTGGCCAGGGAACTTATCCACATGGCACAGCAGAACTCTCCTGTCTTTCTTGCTGCTCCCCTCAGCAGCGTATTTCCGTAGATCTGCCTATTCTGCTCCCGACTGTTCCTGGAGAATCCCCTCACCTTCTGCACCTCTGACCTACATCCAGTTTTTTCATGCAAAAATAAATAAATAAAATATTAAAGATATCCAGTCTTAGAGCTATGGTGTTCTCTGGACCATACCTGGGTTGGGTAATTTTAAAATAAGATTGGTCCAATTGGCATTTCAAGAAGTATTGACATATGTTTAAAACCAAGATGTCTGGTCATTTTTGCTTGTAAGTCACCATCTATGGAAAATTCTTAGAGTATGGCCTCCACTACCTCAATAAATAGTAGCTATTATCCTTGTCATTCTCACTTTTATGTCATTTAAGTGTTTATGGGCTCTTGGACTAGCTGGAGATCAATGGGTGATTATCACTAACTAGTTTCATCTATCAAATTACACATGATGCCATTTTATTTAGGGCTTTCCCTGGGAGACTTACTAGTTTCTTATAATGGGGCTGAGCCTATCTAGTATACTTCAGCAGCCTCTTAATTATGAGGTGTTTCTAATATAGGTATAAACTTGACATACCCATAAATGATGGGGATGACATAAAATGTCATGTTTTTCTTGTTCTCTTTTATTTCCACTAGATTAAATAACAATATATATCAAGTTTTGTCTGTTTTATAATATCTCACATACCTAATTTAACCTTATGACTTAGCCTCATGGGGAGAGAGATCAGTTTACCCAAAAGTGAGACAAAATTGAGTGTTATTACAGAAAACATTTTTTTTTCTTTTTTAAAAGATTTATTTATGCATACAAAAACTAGAGTACAGACCAAAGGTTCAGGGGGGTGAGAGGATTTACCAGAGAGAGAGTTAGGAGCAGGACAGAAAGAGCTACTGAAATACAATGCTCAAGGGAGTATCAGGTGGGTTAGAAAAGGTCTGCTGTGCCACCTGGGTAACTTCCCTGGCTGGGGATTGAATTCCTGCTACAGTGGCTACAGAGAGCTTCATAGTGTTGTGCTTTAATCTGTTGTACACCACAGAGGGCCCAAGGAACATACTTCATTAAAATGAGAAAAGCATTTGCCACAATATATATGACAATGAATGGCTAAAAATATGTTTGAATTGTTAAATGCACAATGGAAAATAATTTTAAAATAGGAATATTCAATAAAATGTTTTGTTCAATGTAATGTGAATATCTTTATTTTTTTAAAGATTGATTTATTTATGAATACAGAATTGGGGTACAGGCCAGAGGTACAGGGGTGGTGAGAGGATTCACCAGAGATAGAGTGGGGAGTAGAACAGGCAAATAACAAAGTACACTGCTGAGGAGAGCAACAGGTGGGTCAGGAGAGGTCTGCTGTGCCATGTGGATCACCTCTGGTCAGGTATCAAACTCATGCTGAAGTGGCTTTAGCTTCTTAGTGCTGTGATTTAACCAGCTGCACCACCAGGGAGGGCCCAAATCTATTAAAAAAAAAAGATCAAATTTATTAAAATACATGTAAATATAGAACAAATGGCACTTATATATGCAATATATATTTTATGTATGCATATATTTATGTATGTATACTTCTTATATGCACAAATTCAGAGATGCAAAATCGCAATCTAACATTACAATATTGTAGTATATTTAATTATTCTGAAAAAATAGTTAGTTTCTGTTGAAAGGTGCCACTACAGGGCCCACCCTTGTGGTACAGCGGGTTGGAGTGCAGCACTGTGATGCTAGCGGTGACCACTTCAGTGCAATTTCTATCCCCTCCCTTGGGGTGATCCACATAGTGCAGCAAACCTCTTCTGACTCACCCACTGCTCTCCTCAGCAGTGTGCTTGGTCAATCTGCCATTCTGTTCCCCACTCTGACTCCTCTCACCACCCCTGAATCTCTGGCCTGTACCCCAGTTCTGTATGCATACATAAATAAAATATTTTAATAACAATAATAATAAAAAATGCAAGGTCAAGCATTCCATTACAGACACTTAAAGTTAAAAAAGGAAGAAAAGATTTAACACTCAGAAATAACTTGTGAATCCTGAGAAGCAAAACATATCCTTAAAACTTGGGAGTAAATAAAGACCTTTTGAATTATTGTATGTGCATTAGCTAGATTACAGATAAATCTATTCTACTTCACATAACATTGCTGGGAGGAAAAAATAAAAGCTATATGATCTCTCAATTACCAAGTGATGACTTCAACACTAACAGGAATAAATGGCATTAAATCAGAATTTAATAGTCAACTTCTGTAGGTTTACCCACTTAGACCTTTCACTGACTGTTGAGAATTCCCTATCTATGTTGACATAATTGCTCACGTAAGCAATATGGCATTAACAGTTGATGATCCAGGTGTATATGCATTAGAGTACAGGCCTAATTATTAAAACAGTTTTGAAACCCCAAATGAATATCCTTAACTAATGAATACAAAGGACTATTTAGTTTATATGTAACTATCCACAAATAGAGGTAGTGCCATCCTCCTTGTGAGTCTTCCTTTTTATACTATAACTCATTATTTCTTAGTCATTGACGAGGAAAACATAAGTCAGAGACAACTGCATTTGTCTTGACCTTCGAGAATGATTCACCTTGCCCATGTCACTAATATCCATAATGCTTTCTTTCAAATACAGTCATAAGGCCACAGACAACCAGCAGGTAGTCTAAAAATCTATGGATTCAGTCATTTTCCAGGCAGCCACATTCAGCCACATTCTGTCTTTCTAAAGAGAGGAAAATAACATTTACTGCAAAATATTAACAAACTTGCTGTTCCCACATTAAATGCTTCAAAATACGTGGCATGCTGCCTGTCTCATGTATTTACAGAAGATAATGTAAAACATTCTAGATTTATTGTTTTTAACTTGAACGCTCTGTATTCTCTTCCAGTTATGAAGCTGCTATGTAGTATACTCATTGTAGGGTCTTTTCAGAGTTGATCATTCTTTTCTTTCTAAAGTTTGACTTGAAACAAGCTCCCTATTGGTCAGAAATATATATATATAAAACACTACTAAAATCTTACCAACAACACCAAACAATTCATGGAAACATGTTTTTTTCAGACTATTAGAAGTTAATCTAGAATGTGTGCATGCACCAAGTCTATTTTATGTGACTTAGAACCTCCGAGTCTTCTGATAGACTCCCATACAATCTGGACTCAGTTTCTACTACTTCCAGTATTTTTACGACACACAAAATCTGGCATGTGTCCCTCCTGCTCCTATTCACAAAACCTAGAACAAATTCCGCAAATAAACATGGCACTGGAAAGTTCAGGCATAAAACTTAAATGATGGTTATACTATGATGCAGGCAACAAAAATATCAATGAAATAAGTAGAAAACAACACAGTAAACTGAGAGATAAAGATGTGCATGAGTGTTCACATATTGTCATTAAGTTTATCTGTAGATAAGAAAAGACATCAATTTAAATGTATAGCAATAAAAAGTAAATAAAAAGGAAGAATAAAGTAGCAGTTCAAAGAAACAGAGCTGTATGGATATTAAACATATGGTGAGTGATTTTATGATACCCTCTGGGTACCATTAAAACACCCACAACTAATCTGATTACTTGTCCCATCTGGATTCCACAAAGCTTCAGGTTAGTCGATGTGTACCTAACTGCATGCCCTCAAAATAGCGGTGTTGTTGCATATTTTTTTCCCTTATTAGCATTCTCCAGCACTGCCAAAAATGACAAGGAAAAAGTACCAAAGTGCATAATTAATTTGGCAAAGGATTTTCATTGTTACTATTTTATCTCATGCAGCTTCTTTCCTTTGGAAGTTTTGCAAAGAACCCATTTTATTTCATCATGTCTTTTTTTTTTTGGTAGTTTCAGTGATTTTTAATTATTTTTTCTATATAAGAAACACAATTTGTATCCCCTATATGTTTATCAAACTAGCTTTATTTTCTTTTATTATATACTCTTTGAAGATACTTTTTAAAATGTATTTCTTATCTCATGTTGTAATTAAGAAATTTTACCAATTTAAAACACATTGTGGTCTACATCCAATCAGTATGCATGAGTGTGTATGTACATATTGTATGTATCAATTATTGCAAGTCAACGACATCTCAGACTTTCAGGTCAGAAATTAAAGCTTTACATTATTGGTGTAACTTGCCATTGTACACTATTCTACCATCTCTAAAATTGTCTTACATATTTCTTTGTTTTACTTCTAAATTTTATTAAGATAGTGTCAGTTTCAACACTGTGATTCAAAAATAATAGGTACTCTTCTCAGATGGATGCCAGCACCCACTGCACCCCCACTCAAGTGTCTATAGCCCACCAACTGTTGTTCATTGTGCCCCTCCCAGTTTTACTCTCCAGCTCCCCTACAGAAAACCTCAGGTTTGCAGATATGTAGGGTTTGTTTTGGTGTTGATTTCTTTAACTTTAATTTTTCTTCCTATATCCCTCCTAGGAGTGTCATTATCTAGTATTTGTCTGTCTCCTTCTACCTTGTTTTACTTTGCATTATCCATGGCAGTTCCATCTAAATGGTTAAAAATGGGAAGAGTTCTTTTTTTTTTTTTATAGCTGATGAGTATCCTTTATGTATGAATATCAGCTTTTCTTACTCCACTCTTCTGTCTTTTGACACTTTAGTTGCTAAATAACTTGGCTATTGTGAATAGTGCTACAATGAACATATATCCCTTTGAATGTGTGCTATTGAATTATTTGGATAGATACCTATGGGCAGGGTTGCTTATATGCACTAGCTCTATTTTTAATGTTTTGAGAAGTTACCAATCTGTTTTTCATAGAAGCTGAATCAATCTTCTTTCCCACTAATAGTACATGAGTTTCTTATATCTCCACATCCTCACCAACACTTACTGTGACTTGATGTTTTGAACATTTGTACAAGTTTAAGATATGGTATATCACTGTTTTGAGTTTGCATTTCCTTGATTATAAGAGCTGAACAGTTTTCTACATGCCTATTGTCCATCTGTATATGTTTTCTAGGGAAGTTTCTTGCTCAAGTTGTATGGAAGATTTTTTTCATTTTATGTAGTCCTATTTACTTCTTTTTTCTTTGGTTTACATTGCCATTGGAGACAGGTCCCCAAATACATCACTGAGACCAACATAGTGAAGTGTTTTGTTATTGTTTTATTTTATGTGTTTTGTTTTGTTTTAGTGCTTACATGTGAGTAAATCCATTTTTAGTTCATTTTTCTATGGTCTAATTTTCCAACACAATGTTGAAGAGATTCTCCTTTCTCCATGTGTATACTCTTAGCCTCTCTGTCATAAGTAAGCTGTTCAAATAAGCATGGATTTATTTCTAGAATTAGTTCTATTTCATTGGTCTCTTTCTATTTTTACTCAAATATCATATTAATTTGACAAATATTAGACTTATGGTATAACTTGAAAAATAAAACTTGATACCTCCACTCTTTTTTGTTTGTTTGTTTCAGCTATTTGAAGTTTTTTGTAATTCCCTATAAATTTCAGTAATGCTGCCTCTATTTTCTTAAGAATTCTGTTGAAATTTTCATAGTGATATCATTGAATGTGTATGTTGCTTTGGGTAAAATGGCCAATTTAGCAATGTTAATTCTTCTGGTTCATGGCATGGAATATCTTCAATTTATTTTAATAATATCATATAATTTTCATTATATATGCCCTTCATCAGCATTGTTAAGCTTATTTCTAAGTATCTTATATTTTCTGATGTAATGATAAGCTGTGTTAAGGGATTGCTTTGATTTTTCTCTCTTCTAGTTCATTGTTTATTATAGGAATACTATTGATTTTTTTTATATTGATGTTATAACTGTCTCTTTACTATGTTCATCTTTTTCTTGAGCCCTTAGGGTTATATATATCTGTAAACAGTGTCAATTTCTTTACTAATTGGGGTTTCTTTTTATAACTTTCTTATGTCTGATTGATTTGACTAAGACTTCTGAAACTGTTGAATGGTAGAGGTGAAAGTGAAAGTGGACAATTTTGTCTTGTACATGATTTTAGATACAATATAAAGTTAGTTGTGGATTTATCATAAATGAACATTACTACATATAGACATTTCATAGCAGTTGCACTTTATGAAGCATTTCCTAAAAGTAGTTTGAACATTTAGAGATTTCAAGTAAACAGATATTTAATTTTTAAAGATATTTTATAAATTATCTTTATAAAAGACTTTATAAAATAATAAAGATGCCTAGGTATTCACAAGGCATTCATTACCTTAACATTTTTCGTAGTTTAATACAGATCAAATGGTTATTTGACCTCTATCTCTGTCTCTGACTCACTCTTCTCTCATTCTATTTTATTTTCACTTTCACTTCCCTCTCCTCTTTTCTTGCTCTCCCTCCTCCTTTCTCTCCATCTCCTTTTCTGTCTTTCAATTCAAGTCAAGGATGACTAGTAAGTTCAAACATACTTAGCAAGAACATTTTTCAAAACAAACTTCCTGGGACTTGTTTAAGTCACCCATAGCAAGTCTAGCCATCAGTTATGAAGATGATTGAATATTTATATGATTTTACTCTAAACTCTCATTTTCCCATTTGGAATGCATTAAAGTTCATGTTTAATAACCATGATTTAAAACATCTTAATTGTGGTTGCAAACCTTACTCAGTTTTAACAAATTTAATATAGCCTTATCTTACTGTTTTATTTTACATTAATTTGAATGTATGTTTCCTCAAGCTAGGTAATTATAATTATATTTTAAAGTATTGGCTGAAATGTTCATATTCAGATGATATTTTCTTAATTTCAAATAAAGAGACCTCTATAAAATAGAAAAAAAAATCCAACACACATAAAATTCTTGTTACATAGATAACATCAGGACAGACTATTGAAGGGATATTGAAGTAACCACAGTGGATATAAAACAGATGTAACTAGATTAAAATGCCCTAATCTTTACATGATCTTCTCTAACAATTAAAATATAGGTAGCAACTTCCTCTTTATAAACAGTTTTGGTGGTTGGATGGTAAACTTCAATTTCCTCATACAGCACAGTCACCACTTTAAATTCATGCAGTCATAAACTGTACAAATTAAGCATAAAATATGGTAGTCAGTATATATGGCAAATACATCAGAGTACTGTTCTTATATGGCAATATTAGACAAGGAACTGAGTTTGAATCAGAGGAATATTTACCCATCACCCTAATGGATAATAATCAATCAGCCACACATGTGCTATTACTTACGAACAAGAAGTCTGGCTTAATATTTTTCTATTTTTAAAAAGAGTCATCAAAATGTGACTAGAGTGGAATCTATACTACAAGAATATACATGGTACTACATCTACTTTTCTTTTGGAATATAATCTTCCAATTTTTCTCTCAGGTTTTGAATATCAATGTTCACTTTGATACACCTACTCATTTATGAATGTCATTTTGAAATGCTGTCTCCTAATTTTACACATGCTGAATCTTGAAATATTACTTAAGAATGTGATTTTTCATTTTGTTTCTCTACATTGATAGAGAAAAATAAGGGCTCATTCATTTTTTAAAATAGTATTCTAAATTTCAACTTCAATACATAATGAATTTACTTGTCCATACATAATTTTACATTCATTAACTATACAATTTAATCAAAATTTACTATATTTTTCATAAAATTTCCTAAAGACATTCATAAGTATTCTTTATTAAAGTACATATCATCTTGAACTTTTTTCATAACTTACAAACTAACACATAAACTATTGAAATCTACTTCTCATAGCTTCCACTATACAGAGATATGTAAAATAAAATATTTACCTTTTCAAGATGCCTGGAGGGTTAGTCAGATTTCATAGTTCTTGAAAATTAAGATATAAGATATAGTTATGAGAGATTGACTTTTTTAGCAGAAAAAAAACAACTTACTGAGATGAGTATTGGAGGCTTTCACTTTTCCTTGTCTTAACTGAGGAACATGAAATCTAGGAGTGATACCACCATTTTGGAAAAAAAGGTACATGCCAAGAATGGAAGGGCTACATGAAAGGAGGTATGCTCCTTTCAAATGTGACCACTATACTACTGTGTAAGTCCTGGATTTTGTCACCTTATATTCTTCACTCTTTAGATAAATACACCTGTTTTTTGTTAAGCAACTGTAACTTGCTCTCCTGTTATTTCCAACTAAAGTCAATTCTAACTAATGAAACTAGCTTATAAATATTAAAATTTTCTTCATATCTTGTATTTTAATAAAATTTATTCATGACTATTTTCCTAAAAATCTTAATAGGAAATATTTTAGTAATAAGAAATTACATTTAATATTTAAATTTATTATGGACATTATATGAAAATAGCTGTGTTGATTAACTATTAAAAATTGGTGTTTTGGTGCGGCAGACCTCTCCTGATTCGCTCGCTACTCCCTCAGGAGTATATACTTCATCATTGTGCCTATTCTGCTCCCCACTCTGTCTCTGGTGAATCCTCTCACCATCCCTATACCTCTGGCCTGTACCCAAGCTCTGTATGCATACATAAATAAATCTTAGAAAAAAAATGTAACATTCATTTATTTTTAAAAAAGTGTTTTATTTTCTGTGAACAGAAATATGATATTTGACATACTGTCTTAAGTTCCATTCATATAAACTGAAGCTTTCTGCCCTTTGAAATAAAGAAAAGAAATACTGTATGAAGTTTATGTAGATCTTAGATATTGTCACATGGATGGTGTGTGCAAATATTTTCTCCATGCAGTAAGCTGTCTTTTTATTTAAATTAAGGTTTTCACATGCAGAAGCTTTTTATGCCCATTTTTGCTTCTGCTTCCCTTGGTATTAATTTGAGTCACTAAAGTCAGTACCATGGAGTATTTTGCTTATGTTCTCTTCTATGATTTTTTGGCTTCAGGTCTTATACCTATGTCTTAAAAAAAATGATTTATATATTTATGCATAAAAGAGCTTGGGTGTAGGCCAGAGATGAGGGGTTGGGAGTATTCACCAGAGACATAGTGGGGAGTAGAAGGTAGACATCTAGTTTTATTCTTTTGAATGTTGCTGTCCAGTTTTCCCAACATTGTTAAATAGACTCCTTTTCCTGTATATAAATTAACTGCCCATATAAATTGAGTTTATTATTGGGTTCTCAGTCCTATTACATTGATTTGTATATCTGTATTTTTTATTTCAATGACATGCTATTTTGATTACTATAGTTTTGTAGTATTGGTTGAAACCCAAAATGTGATACTATTTTTTTTTTTTCCCAGTCAGCTTGACTGGCTGCTTGTGGTTGCTATAGTTTCATATAAAATTCGGTGTCTTTCCTTTTCAGAATGCCATTGAAAATCTGAGAGGGATTGAATTGAATGTATGTGTTACTTTGGATAAGAGAGGAATTTAAACAAAGTTCATTCTTCAATTCATGAACAGGAAATGTCTTTCCATACTTCTATGCTTTTCTTTTTTAATAGTGTCTTGTGTTGTTGTTGTTGTTGTTGTTGCATAAGAAAATACACAGGCCAGGAAAATTTAGCAGAAGGTCTAAATATACACTTTTCAAATGGTAGTATAGGTAATAGGTAGATATCAGGCTTATGGAAAACACACACACACAACCTTCACTTATCAACAGGAAAATGCAAATCAAAACCACAGTGAGAGACCATTTCACATTAGTGAGAATGGCCTTTGTCAAAAAGCTAGAAACAACAAAGGTTGAAAAGGGGGTAGAAGAAAAAAGAATTCAGTGTTTTGGTGGTAATATAGATTGTTCACCCACTATGGAAAGCAATATAAGTTTCTTTTTTTTTTCTCAAAATAATGAAAAGAGACACGATACAGCAATTTTATTCCTACATATTTACCCAAAGGATGCAAAGCACTATCTAGAAGCAGCACATACACATATACGCTTTCTTCATTGTAGCAATATTTACAAAACTCAAGTTAGGATACATCCTAATGCTCAATACAGGTAAATAGCTTAAGATGAGTAAAATATACACTCATACAGAATGGGATACTGTTCAGATAACACAAAATTAAATTCAGTAACAGGGATGGAACTGAGGGTTATGTTAAGCACAGTAAGTCATAAAGAGAAAAACAAATACCAGATAACTTCAGTTATGTGTGGAATACAAAGTTACAAAACAAAACTAAAAAAGAATAATAATAATAAAATGAAACAAGCCCTGTAAATCTATCAATTTGAGATTATAAGAGGGGCAGGGTAGACTTGGGGAGGGCGCCTATTACTCTGTGGTGAAAGGAGTGTGGATGCTTTGGTAGTGAACCCGGTGTGGTATCATACCTCTGAAAAGGTGTGAACCTACAGTGATAAATTATTGATAGTTCATAAAGGAGTGTTACCTCAAAGAAATGAGCTCATTAAAAAAGTAAAATTAAAAAAATTAAATAAAGTTTTATTTTAAAAGAAATATTTTGAAAAATCAGAGTGTA
Source organism: Condylura cristata (assembly GCF_000260355.1). Lineage (NCBI taxonomy): Eukaryota > Metazoa > Chordata > Mammalia > Eulipotyphla > Talpidae > Condylura > Condylura cristata. The sequence goes on along the minus strand of NW_004567113.1, from coordinate 27,024,099 downwards.
ATCATCAATACCATTAACTGTTAACATAAATTTTGAGGTAAAAATAGAATGTTTTTGTCATGAGATAATATCAAATAAGATATAAGCAAAGAAGGACAAAGTGATATACAAAGCCTTCCTCAAAATAAAGAACATAAGACCATTCCCAATAACAAAACACTCTACCATCTCCTTGATACCCAATACTCCAATAGTATGCAACATTTTTGGTGAAATTAATATTACTGTTTGACAACAGATACTCACACAGTTTTGGCTTCTGGGCCTTGATGGAACCATTCGTGGTTTCATATCTGTTAGCCTGCTTACTATTTCAGCAACATTAATTCATAAATGTCACTGTGAATAATGCAAATCAACAATATTGCAATTTTATAACCAACTGTAATATACTAGTAGTAGACAATGCCTTTTATTAAGCACCCCACTATAAACTATGAAGGAAACAGATATAAAAAGTGAACTTTATGTTATGAAGCAGACCAAAACGTCTGCATCAGATAAATGGTCTTGGAAAAGATAATGAGATAAATCTGCACTGACGAGTTGAAGCTGATTTGATATACTGAGAAACTGGGTTTATTTTCATTTCTGAGAAAATAAAAATACATAATTATTTTGCCAGTATTAATTTACTGTCTATGAATAGGAAAGAGACTGAATATCACAAAGTTGGGGGAAAAGTCATACAGAAAAGATACTGTTATTTTCAATATGCATTGCATCCTTCCTTAAAACATTACTTTCATGGGATCCATGTATTACTATTATAGATTTTCTGTTTTTCTTCAAATATTACTTTTTAAACTTTGTAACATACACTTCAATCATTTCGGAAAGCAGGTACTCAATAAAATTCTGTTGAAATCGAACTCATTATTCTGAAACATGTTGCTCTTTTGTTTGCTTGCATAACCTTTTATATATGAGACCTTTTGTGATTTAAATTTAATATGAATTATTTTGAGTCACTTTTGTGTGTGTGTGTGTGTGTGTATGTGTGTGTTTTATTTACTGGGGTACAAGACAGAGGTGCAAGGGTGGTGAGAGGTTTCACCAGAGACAAGGTGAGGAGCAGAACAGACAGACGAAGTACGAGGGGAGCAGCAGGCATGTCAGAAGAGGTCTGCCGCCCCTCTGAATCCTGGAATCGAACTTGTACTGAAGCTGCACTAGCGAGCAGTGCTGTGTCCTAAACCATTGTGCCACCAAGGAGGGCCTTGAGTCACATTTTTAATCGTTCTGAATCCTTCCATATTTGATAAACCATTTAGTAATAAATATGCACAGTATTTAGCATTTATTTCTAGAAGCCTTATCTCTTTTACTAGTAATGCTTTTGAATCTTGACATAAAGCAAAACATTTCACTTAAAATTGACTATGCCCATAACAAGATATACAATGTACAATTTAAATAGACCATTGTAATCACTTTTAACATATTATGGCTATAATGAAATGATGAAAGATGATTGTAATCACTTTTAACATATTATGGCTATAATGAAATGATGAAAGATGATAATTGATTAAATATTTTATGTCAGTTCTCCTGTTATTGAGGTTTGTTTTCTTGCCACAGTTTAATTGAGGCTGCTTATCACACAGTTGCTAAAGAGATTTCTGAGTCCATATGATATTTATATTTGTACGGCTACAAAAATAAAGTACCACAGTCTTGCATTTATAAGGAATAGCCATATGAAATATGAGATAGCATGAATATCATCACAATAATATGAAAATGTCTTTAAAATTGAGACATTTTACTTTGCATGCAGTTATTTTTACTTTTCTCATCAATCATAAATATACTTGCAATTGGAGATGTGGTAAGGAACAGAGAAGAAAGTAGCAAAACCTTAAGATCTCATATAATCATTTCTTTGGATTCATGAATTACCAATTGTATAATGACAATATTAAAAATCAGTATTTAATACATTTAAATTTGTGTATATGTCCATGAAAACGATAAAACTAAAAAGACTAATTACCAAGCTATAACAATTAATAATCTGTCTCAAATTGGCATATATTTTGCCATTCCTACTCATTTTGTATAATGCTAGCAAAAAATAAACTTCAATACAGAAAATTTGCTTGCATAAAAAACCAAACTTTTAGCAGAGCATTTCCATTGATTTTTTTCTAGAAATTTTTAAACAAATATATTTGGTTTTGATATTTTGAATACCAGTATGTCATCAATATTGTCCATTTATCTCCAAAATCATTATGTGCCTTTATCTCTATTATTTTGTGCTTGGAGGGACTGAACTTTATGCACTGATTCAACAGTCTTTCTTGCCCTTGGAATTACCACTAGGTTTAAAACTACTGGAGAATAAATTAATCAGTCTGGTGATAATGGAGGTAAAGATTATAGTCTCAATTTCTTTTCTGCCTAGCTACATTCAGGCTGTCCATGTAAATACAGCTGAAGACCTGCCTCCTCTAAGGAGGTCCTTAGTCTATAGCACTGTCTCATTCTTGTAAACTTCTCATCCACTTGATCCCTTGAAGATTAGAGCTGATGACACTGTTCTCAAATGATACTAGCCTGGAGAATTCCCCATTCCTTGTTTTATTTTATTAAGCCTTTGTCTTTTGTAAATAATTTCTATATTCAGTTTCCTTTCATTATTCCACTGAATATACCATATCGTTTTCACCATAGTTTGGATTGTTATATTTTTCTTAGAATGTGACATACAGTATTTCATGTTGGACAAAGTTAAAACTCAAATGTCCAATATCCAATTATCTACACATATCAGTATGTTATTTAAATTGCCAAAAGTTTCAATTATGTTGGACTTCCTATATTAATTAATATATGAAGTATTTAAGCTCTTCTGTTCACAAATACTAGCTGCACCATTGTCTACTAACTTACAATATAACTTAAGCTATTATGTCTGATATAATTGATGAGTAAGCTACTTGTAATTAACATTTTATAAACACTGATAGTTTAACATATGCACAAATATATAGTGGATTATAAAACATTTTCCAAAAGTGTTATCTAGAACAGTTTACTTCTACTGATAAGAGGAGAACCTATTTCTCAAATAATAAAAGTATGGGCATATAATTATTTTAAAATATTTCTAAGTAATAAACATTAACATATTTTAATTAGCATTTTGATGCCATTGAAGTCAATATTTTCATGTATATAGCAATATGTATTTGTTATGTATTAGTGAAATGGCTTTTCACATTTTTCCCCATGTACTTTATTGTGCATAAGCTTTAGAAAGCTCTCATGACAAAAAATTTTATTGGAAGGAAAATTTTTATTGGAGGTGGTATTCATAGATATGCAGTAAGCAGAAAAAGGAGCATATATCTGAATATAGGCAATGAGTTTTACTTTGGAGCAATTATATGTTTGTGATAATCAAACGGTATCCACTTTGATATGGGTGAATGATGATAGTCTATTAATGCTTGCTAGAGATTTGTACTAAAAATATTTTCGACTTCATTATGTGTATGTATCCAATATAAAATTGAAACCAAGTGAATAATATGTAAAATGATTAGAAATGAGATCTTGTACTAAACTTTCAATTTAATGGCTGAGCTTAAAAGAATGGGAAGTACAAAGAGGAAAATTGGAAGCATGTACTATCGTGAAAATAATAGAACTGACAAAATTATAAATTATACTTTGATAAATTTCATTAAATTTAAACAAAATTATGAAAAAAATAAAATTAAACAAAATTATGCATTTTAATTAATAAAATTAATGGAGTTTTCATTGCTTAATGATAGAAATATCATTAGTTGGACTTTTATTTTTGAGGAATTTTTAGTTTAATGATAGAAATAACATTAAATGCAGAGGGATTAAAAATTAATAACTGGTAATGGGTGTGTGCAAAAATCATAAAGGAAACTATTAAGAAAAATATATATATTGGCTTTTTTGCTTATCATAAGATGTGGAACTAAGGAAAGTTGTAGTTTCTTTCTTTTTATTATTTAAAAAATAAACAGCATTTTTTTATTTTTACAGAGTATGGGATTTATCCACCCAGGGGTGTTCCACCATAGATTCCCCACCACTAAAGCACTCCCAGTCTTTTACCACAGTCTCTGCTGCTCTCCTCCTCTGCCATATCCTAAATCTTCATCTACTGTCCCCCTAAAAGTCTCAGATCTATTCTATAGTCTGTTGTCAAGAGTCACTCTTACAGTGTGTTTGGTTCTTAGTTTAGGGTCTCTAGACAGGCAAGACTTGAGCGTATTTTCTTCTTTTTGATTGTTTGCATGTGTATATAATTTTGGTGCTCCGTTTTTTACTCTTCCAATGTATAGTTGCACTCACCCTCTACCAAATCTCCTTCGTACTGCTCTGTTCCCTCCATTCCCCTGTCATTTCTTCTCCTTCCTCCCCTGCTTCCTCTTCCTCTGACAGCAGTAACTTTTCACTAAATATCTAAAATTTGTTTTGCCAGGACCTGGTTTTTTTTGTTTTCTTTTCTTTTTTTTAGTCTATAGATAAGTGAACTTCTTAATATATTTCATTTTCTTAGTTATTTTATTTAGCATAAACGTATCAAGCTTGGTCTATCCATTTTGTCCAAAAGGCATTTAACAGCTGAATAGCATTCTGTTTACTATGTATTCCACCATTTTCCTAGCAGCCATTTGTCAATAGGCATGTTAGGTTCCCACTGGGAATTATAGGACATATCTTGGGAATGTGGATGTGGATGGTGATGCCAAAAACACAGGCGTGTAGAAGTCTTTTCATATTAGAATGTCATATGTCTAAATACCTAGTGGAAGTACTGCTGGATCATATGGGATTTCCATTTTTATTCTCTGGAAAGAAGCTAGCTTAGAATTTGCAGAAAATTAGAGATAAATCATGACTGATAAATTTATGTATCAGAGAGAACATAATCCAAGTCGTAAACTAAACTGCATCAAGGAGAAAAATTATCACATGTAATAGGAAGAACTTATATGTCATAGGTGAAGATAAAATATGTATGTCATTTGGTGAGTATCATTCGATGGAATTGTAGATTCTCGGGAAAGTGGAAATTGATTTTCTTACTATGTTCAGAAAATACGTGGGTGGATAGAATTAGATCTAACTATCATAGAAGATGTTAAAATACTGCTAAATGTATGCAACAGTATTTAGCACTTAACACCCCATAGAATGGCTATGGTAATTTTTTAAAAGATATATAATAACAAATACTGGCGAGGGTTTGGAAGAACATGAATCTTTATACTTTAATGATAGGATAGGAAAATGGTATAGTTACATTAGTGGTTTAACAAGTTCTCACAAAGCTGAACATAAAGCTACCATACATACAAGTCATTTCATTCCTAGGTATGTATACAAGTAAAATGAAAACATATGTATGTAAAGCAGCTTGCATTGGAATGTTCATATCATCATGATTCATAACAAAAACATGGAAAGAACCTCAAAACCCATTAATTGGTGAATGGGTCGAAAAGATACAGTATACATACGTAAAAATGCAACAGTATTCAACAATAAAGAACAAATTATTAACACTATTATAGACAAACCTCAAAGTCCGGAGGCCAAGCGAATAGACCATATATTCTAAATTTCCACCAATATACAATGTTCAGAAAACAGATCTATAGAAAGTAAATAATACTGATAAACTAAGATAAGATTTGGAACAGAAATTAACTGATCATACTGGATTTTATTGGGGGAATAAAGCTGTTAAAGAACTGATTTATGATGATAGTGAATCACTAGGTAAGTCACTAAAAACCACTGAATTTTACATTTAAAGTAGGTGAATTTATGATGTAAAACATACTCCAATGAAGTTGCTTTAAAAAAAATAGTTGGCGAAGGATTCCAAGGTGCCAAGTAATAAATTTATGAATGTATATCAAAATGGAAAATTCCTAAAGAAAAGTACAAAATTGAAGGTGAAATGATAACATAGTTTATTTCAAAATGTAAGAAAAACTTCTGTAAGTATTTAAGAGAAACTGCTTAAAGAATAATGTATCCAATATTGTGAACCTCATTTTAAGATCTAAAATAATGAAAATTTAAAAAGTTAGAGCTTTAAAGAGATCATTTGAAGAATTTAAAATAATATCTTTATGGTAAAAAACCTTATGATTTATTAATTGCTCATCTGAATGGTAGTGCCTGCTTGTTGCTTTGATGGAAGAGAAGAAGGAGTCTACATTAAAATTGGTCTACACACTCAGTAACTGATGGGGTAAAGAAAGAGTATGTGTTAATGGTGCATTAGATATGAGCCCCCCAAAAAGTTAAAGATCCATTTTGGGACAAGCTTGAAAATATTTTACCTAAGAAGGCTTTCTAAAAGAGCAGAGCATCAAAGAGAGTGCTTAGATAGCAGTCGTTTAAGTGTGGAAACTTCAAGACAAAAGGCTGAAAATAAATCAGAAGACTCCAGATAGAGAAGATCTTACTTACTTTAAGGAAAAACAGGGAAGAAATATCTAGGGGTGAGATTTATCTCATAAGACAAAAGATTATCTCAAAATATTCAGCTTTTGAGTTTCCTCCAAATGGACAGCACAATTCTGATGATATTAACAGAAATGAGATGTTTTTAATACTCTGTTTTCTGTTTATTTATTCATTTTATAACTGGAAATCTAAAAGCAAAAAGAAAGATAAAAGTTATGAGCACAAATTGTTGCACTATAGCTATAGAAATATGTCAAAAATAGAGGAAAGAGGCTTAAAATGAATGTCACATTTTTAAACATTATATGATATAAAAATCATAATTTATTGACTTTAAACTGCTATGTACAATTGCAATTAACAGTGTCTTATTGTCCTAGTATGACAAAGAAATTTTAAGCCTAGAGGATTGGTCCCACTAGGTAGGTTTAAAAGAATATAGTTAGAAAGCAACATGTCAACTTTTGATTTTTCCCTATCATTTCCATTTGTTGAGGATACATGATTTTTTATTTTACTTGGTAAGTGGCAATTTGGTATAGTATTTAAGAATATAGTGGAGTTGGCTGCCTGGATTTAGTGCTGGTTGTGGTACTAAATGACCCTACAATCTTGACCAAGCAACTTAAGTTCTTTCATCTCCTTTTATTAATTTTTTAAAAGTATTTTATATTATGTGAGGATTATAAATCTGATAACACTAATATAAATTGTAAGGATACACATTGTGTTAATTGGTATTATGTATGTTATTCAGCATTGCAATTATGTATATGCAGGGGCCATGATAACATGAAATTATGCAGAATTGGTATATGATTCAGTTGCAGAATGGTGAATGAGCTAAGAAAATTGACAATAGATTTTTTTTAAGGATTGCAGAATCTATATAAACAGTAAAATGCCCCTTATTTTTTCCTATGTCTGGAAATTAAAGTAAAATGACAACTGTTCAATTAAATGACTATCTACAAGAAAAAAAAAACTCTAATTTGGGACTCAGATATTTCATTTCAAATTTTCATTGCTTAATAAACAATGAGGCAAGCTACTTAAACACTAAGAAATTTATCTGCTATAGTCATACCTGAAGAGTTGTTGCCTCTACTTTATATTAATTTTTATAGAAGATATATGAGCTGTGTTTTCCAATTTTACTAATAGTATTAGTTATTGAAAGACTTCTGTCAATGAAAAGGAAAGTGGAAATTGGATTAAATTATATATGACTTCAACCTGGTAGATTATTAATTAAATATATGTAATTAAAAAAATGCTAGTCAAGCAACTTGCTTAACTACAAAAGATTAATAATAGTTTATTAGTAAAATGATTAAATGAGATTAATATTTCCTACAGAGAAGAGTTTGATTGCAAGAACAAGGAAGTCATCATCGTTTTTCATCATATCAAGTTTAGAACATGCTGGTTTTATGAAGTCAGAACATGACATAAACACAATTACAGTTAAATTCAGGTGGCTGGGAATTTATGAATTGCTTTAATTACTTTAGGGGTACCATGATTTTACTGAGGAGTGCTCAGAAACAACATAAAATTGTCTAGTGAAGTTGAAGATTTTGTGATTTTAATAGTAAAGAAACCAAATACACAGGATTGCTAAAGGAGACAGTAAGAGGAGGCTAAATTTAGAATAAGTAGGATGAAATTTGAGAGGTTATTAGGCATTTGGGATGAAGATCCATTTTCAGAGATACGTCATACTGAAAACCCTAAATGAGGGTAGAGTGTCTCAAGTAGATTCTTCATTGCAGAATATAAAAGTAGTATGTAGAGGTTGCCTACACAGTCCATCACAGACTACCATGTAGCACACAAACTAAAGATGGATAAATCAAAGGTAAATCTGATATTTATTTATTAAAGTTAAGGAAAGCATAATTGCTATTAATGAGAACTAGGTCCATTATGATATGACATATACTTCCATAGTCATATGTATAGTAGATACTATGTCTCTTGGTGGTGTAACTTGTTCAGTTTGGGAGATTTTTTTTTTTTTCATTTTCAGGCAATTGTACTAACATAAGATTTTGTGAAATCAATAGTAAGAGGAAACTACAATTCTGAAAATTAACATAAACATAAAAAGGGGTAGATAAAAAGAAAAAAAGTTCACCTATAGATTGATATACTGATGAATTTCTTTAAGCATTCTATTTGCTTAAAATATCATTCAATTTATAATGAGACTCCCCGAGAGATTTTTTGGAATGCATGCATTTCATACAATGATTTCCTACATACTAAAGGTCTTTTTTGAATACACATTTAAATGTGGTCCAAGATAAATTTAGTGGCTATAAAAGAATATTTCAAAGAACTGAAACGGCTGATATTGAACACATGTAATTTGTAACTTAATACCTGTTTGGGGTTAAATATAGGTTATTAAAGTGTTCTCACACTCTATTTGGATTGAAAATATAGTTAGTGGGGAAATAAGAAACACTTAGAATGTGTAGTTGAGTGAAAGGTTATGGAGGTTGTGGTACAAGTGGCTTATTGTTACAATGGACATATTGTTTGTGCACATGTTAGAAAAAATATTAGGATAAAGGGTAACTGAATTTAACTTTTCTCTTATGGCTAAAGCAATATAATATAATTAACTTTCAAATAGTTACTATTTGTGTAAATTTATTGCTTCTTCCTTCCTATAAGATTTATATTAAAATAAAACTATGGTAAGTCATAAATTCAGCTCAGTGATAAATACACAGGTAGAAGCCACTCACCAATAACTAACCTTGTACCAATTATTTAGTTTTCTCTTTTTCAATATAACTACCTCTTCATTTCTTTTCTTTGTCCAGTTTACATCAGCTAAAATATTTAGAATGATATTATATGAGTGCTGATGACACATATTAACTGATACATCTTTCTTTAGGATAATAGTAATAATTGGGAAAACTTAATAGTCATATCTTGTGCCAGGTTTACAAGAATTTCACATATTTTACTATTTTGAATTATTTCAAGAATATCATGAGGAAACTGAGACAGTGAATATTAAATGATTTTCCAAAAAAACTATGCTAAAAAAAATGAGGGAGCCATATTTGATTATTTTTTGTCCTTCAGTGTTTAACTTATTGTGGTATACATCATGGTTTGTAATTATATTAGTGTCCTTTTGTAATAATTTATTCAGAAAATTATAAATACTACTAAAGTATCAGTTATTTTTGCAAATGCATTTTTTATGCTATCATTATTTTTCTCCTTTGCCCTTCTAATTTAAAAATTGAAGAAATTTGTAACCTAATTTTCAATTTTCCTACATTTCTGGGTTGGGGGAGAGATTACATAGTGGGTAATGGCATATTATTTTTCAATTCATAATATATTTGATCTTACCAGTTTATTAGGGGAATAAGGGGAATAGGGGGCAAGTCAGGAGAGGTCTGCTGTGCCATGTGTCACCTCCAGGGTGGGGATCTAATTTATGCTGTGCTTTAACCCGCTGTGCCACCAGTGAGGGCCTGAAAATTACATTTTTAATTATATTCTGTAAGTTACTAGTAATAGGTCTTACTCAAAATATTTTACTGTTTTCTATTTCTCTGTACTTTATTTTAACAATAAAGAATTGTGTTTGAAATTTAAAAACATTCTAAATTACAAAACTACAGTACCTTGGGTCTTTTTACTAGTGAATCTTTAACAGGCTTTCTGTTTTTCTTCAATTGTGTGATCAGTTATATCATGGCTTTAAGGCAATTTTGACAATTTATAGTATATACAAACATTGAAGAATTATTTTGCAGTTTAATTTCTAAGACTCTTCTTAACATAATTGACAGCTATAAAAAAATTCAAACCCTTAAATGGATTTAGCAGTAAAATACATGATTAAAACTTTGAGCTTGAAATTTTTCCAGTATTACAAATGAATGAATGGAAAGCAGCTAAACAAAAAGCTGAAAGAACTGGTAGATGAAATTATATATTTAAACAATATCATTTGTTCTGAATCAAGAAATGCACAAACATTGACAATATCAGAAAATGATAAAGATAATTTCCCATAGTTGATGATAATTCTTAACATCATATTTAAAGAGCCCAAGAAAAAGAATCAGAATTAATTAAAGACTGTTCTATTTAGATCCCCTTTCAAAAATTAAAAAAAAAATCTAAGTATATAAAGGAAATTCTAAGTTTCCAGCATTAATAAGCAGATTAATTGCATAGAAGGTTAATCTTTCTGATATTATACTTAAAATGAAAACACTTTGACCTTGTATTTTTGTAAGTGATTAAAGAAACATTTAATTATGAGATAAAATAAGTTTTTGCTTTTGTTTGATGTTTATGGGCTAGAGGGTATGAATAGAACATTTTAAAAATAATTGCTAGAGGAAAATCCCCAACATGTTTAAAACTTTGATTAAATACAACAGAAAAGTACTCAAAAAAAGTCAAATTTATTTTTAAAATGCATGTAAATACTCTATATGAAACATTTTCAGTTTAAACTTATGAGTACATTAAAAAAAGGTTGCATCCTGGCCCTCCCTGGTGGCGCAGCGGGTTAAAGCACAGCACTGGCAAGCTAGGGCCACTTCTGCATGAGTTCGATTCCCGCCTGCCCCGGAGGAGACCATGTGGTGTGGCAGACCTCTCCTGACACGCCCACTGCTCCCCTCAGCAGTGTGCTTCGTGGATCTGCCTGTTCTGCTCCCCACTCTGTCTCTGGTGAAGCCTCTCGCTGCCCCTGCATCTCTGGCCTGCACCCCAGTTCTGTATGCATAAATAAATAAATCTTAAAAAAAAAAAAACTAACAAAAAAAAAAAGGTTGCATCCTAGTGAAGAAAGCAAGATTAGGGTTATATAAAGAAATAAGTTCTATGTCATCAAGCCAACAGAAATAAAGATAGTTTGATAAACTGAAAAGATAAACAGTAATTTATTATTAAAACCTATCAAGCTAAGATTAGCACAGAGTCATCACAGAGATAGTTTCTCCTGAACAATGCATTATTTATATTTACTGGATCTTCTTTATCCAATCTTCTGTTGATGAACACAAGGTATTTCCACACCTTTAGTGCAGTAAGCATAGGGGTGCCTAAATATTTAAAAAAATCAGTGTATTATTTTATTCAGATAGCATCTGAAATTAGTATTTCTGTAATATATAATAAATCCAGAGCTACAATATTTTTCTTTAAATCATCAAATGACAACAAATTTGCTTAAGTTTGACTTTGGGCTCCACAAGGAATACACACACACAAACACATATATAATTAACTGGGCAATAAGTAATAAAATGATTACATAAATTTAAATTTTACTTTAGAGTGTTGCATACATCTGCATAATATAGCATCATAAGTATATGCACATTTGTAAACAACTATCAATATAGTTAGATACTAGGATTATTCCTTAAATCCAGACTATTATAAAGTTTCAACGTTCATATGTAATTAGTTTTGTAGCTAAGATTTAAGAATATCTTCATCATTATTTTATGTGAATTTCTATTCTAGAAACTTAGAGTGAATAAAGTTGCAGGAAATAATGTACTATTGCTGTGTCTATTGCAGTTACTGTCATTAATTCTTGATAGGCATGAAATTAAGTGGCATCACCACTACATCAATTAGAAATCAGACAAGATAGTTCAACGTTCAAAATATATGCACACAAATAGAAGGCATAAAGTTGACTTCCTGGTCGTGATTCGCTGCCAGATATTTAGCAAGAGTCATGTTGCAGAGTTAAGAGCTCAAGAGCACAAGACATTAAAGGTCTTTTCTACTCAGCACATTGGAAAGCATAATTATTACCAAGCCTTTGCTATTAAAACATCATCAAATTATGTTTATAGAATATTATTCACTGTGAACTTCATAGCTATTTCCCAACAATAAGCTTGACTATATTAGTGAATAGGGAATGCTAGTATTGACTCCTTCCAACTAATAAAATGCCAGTGTAATAAATTATGACTCTAGAGTGAGCAAAATAACCCTACTGGCCATATGATGTTAATGTAGCTATAAAATATTTCCTCCCTACTCAGCACTAGATTCCAGACCACATACCATGAAGAAAGTGCAGGATAGGAATGTCTTTATAGAAGAAAAGTTCACTAAAACATACAAATGCAGAAAAACCCTACATTCTCCCATATGTTTCAGGTACTAAGCATTTGTATAAGTAATTTAAATAAGCAATAAAACGTGTTCTCCATGTCAGTAATTGTGCATGTTATTGACATATAATCGCCACAACATACCTACAAGGAATATTTAAATAAGTCCCTCCAAATTATCAAAGATGAGAAAATTGAGGCACAGAACTTGGGTAAGTAAATGTTACTTACCCAAAGTCATGTTGCTGCATATTGCCTTGTCTTCTTGAATTTGTTAATGTTAATTTATTATTTTGCTGTTATGTTTTTGTACATTGCCTTGAAATATTTCATCAGACTATTTATTCATTTAACTGTGAATTACTCATCCATTTTAGCTAAAAGAAATATTTTTACAGAAAGTTGACACATTAGGGTACTGACAACTTCATTATGTTCCAATTTTATCTATCAGAAGGCAGAAGAAAGAACAAGTCTACTAATATAAACTAAATTGCATCCCCTCCCCACCAAAGGGGGAAAAAAATAAGGGAACAAGACCTTGGTGGGAAATAGTATTCTCATTTTAGGATTTATAAAGTGGTTAGTCAAAATGAGATACCATATGGTATTTGGATTTTAAAAAAAAGATATGTCTTCTTTTTTCTAAGCCTAGAATTTAGCAAAAGATCTCAGTGATAACCACTTATTTCCTATCTGTGTGGACAGGTATCCATGGCCTTTCTAATCTAAAGTACAAAGGGTGGGTGCTACCTATGGTGGTAATTGCTAGCTAAAGTTGTAAATAATTCTATTTTGAATATGGGATGTTCAGGGCTTTCTAAATTGAGATGTGATTGGTTTAAAACAGTAAGATTAAAGTGTACACTATATTGATCTGATGCATTTATTTAGAAATGCAATTGTAGTATTGAGGTAATTGTCATATCTGTGATGAGAAAAATTAGAGCCTAGTCTGTTTGCAAGTTTAATGTTTTGTATGTAATGTACTTTATGCATCGATGGAAAAAGTCATATCTAATATATGCCATTTTTTGAAGGAATGTATGTTTTGGGTGTGTATCATTGAGAATTAATGTGTATATCCTACAAGTTTACCCCTTAATGTCCAATTCCATTATCATATCATTGTTCCTTGTCCCAGTTTACCACACACCTCCCCCTCCCCTTTCAATAACCACTGTAGTGTTCAAGATACTTATATTTAGTTTTCTTATACTGTTTATCTGTAGACCACACATGAGTATAATTATATGATGTTTGTCTCTCTCACTCATTTATTTCACTTTGCATAACACCTTAGAGGCCCATGCTTAGTGTTGTAAATGGCAGGGCTTCATTTTTTCTTTTTAGATGAGCGTATTTCATTCACCCATAACACCCTATATTCTTTACCCATTCATTTGTTTATGGACACTTAGGTTGTTACCAGCTCTTGACTACTGTATATTAGGATGTAAGTATAGGGGTGCATATAGCTTTTTGACTCAGTATTTTATAATTTTAGTAATTATCAGACATGAAATCACTGATTAATGTGGAATTTCCATTTATAATCTTTTAAAGATGCTCCACACTACTTTCCATAATGACTGTACCGATTAACGTTCCTGCCAGTAACATACATATATGTGTATGTGTGTGTATATATATTTAATATGTTTATATCCTCTCTGACACATATTTGTTTCCTTTTGAATAATAACCATTCTCACAAGTGCTAGACAATATCTCATTGGTTTTGTGTGCAATCATCTATTAATAATAGATGCTGTATTTTTTTAATCATAAGGCTATTGACAATCTTTTTGTCTTCTTACGCTGACCATTTTGTAATTTCATTATTTGCTTGTTCTATTACTGAACTTTATGTATGTTTGTTATATGTTTTGTATATGATGTTCAAGTGTCTTCTCTCATTCAGTAGGATGTCTTATTTTTTTAATATCTAGACATTATTAATGGTGGCATTATATACTCAAATGCTATATGGTATAGGGAAAATAGGTCTTATTTCTTTAGTTACACATTACACCATCCCCATGATCAAAGCACCCATAATCCTCATTTCTCTTTTCTTTTTGATGCATTTATTATGTTGTACAGATTGTATTTAGCTTAATGTAGTGTAAAATCTTAATTTCGCTTGTTTCCATTGCCACTAGAGTTAAATTCCCAAATACATTTCTAAGGCTTATGTCTTCCTTTACATATATTATATATACTGTATTTATAATTAGTAATACTAAATGACTCAATACAATAAATAATCACTTAACCTTAATACTTTTTCATGAAGCTATCATTGTTTAGATGTTGCTTATTCATTGTCTATAATCTATACAAATATCAATAAAATAGTATTGGTATATTTCATATACTTTCATAATTCAAAGAAAAGACAGATGATGTTATTGATCACATACTTGGAATACCTGTGATATATTACACCAGTTAGTTAACGATATGATTTTTAAGTGGCTTTTTGTTAATTGGAAACTATACATGGAAATATGGTAAAAATACAAGGGTGTATGTGGCCCCTTATTTTAGGATATCATTGATACACTGAAATTAAAACAAATAAACATAACAGAAATAAAAATTTCCCCTTTGAAGTAACTAAGTGTAATTTCCAGAATTACACTTATTTTTAAGTATCAAAGCTTGAATAATTATTACATTCTGGATGAAGTTTAGATGATGGATCTTATATGGTTGCATCTGGGTATTGTTAGCAAAAGGAAAAAGAATAACATTTAAATATATGAAATATTTACAAAATACATTTCAAAAGAAATCTTCAAATTAATAACCTGATGTATGTATATGTATATATTTCTTTTTTTTTTCAAAAATCATGATAGGATGTCTAGCCCATGGGTTGAGTTATATACTAGGTATTACTGTTGAATATCATCATAGCATATAAAATCTAGACTTGGCATGCTTATAATTATTAGAATTTAAGTTGATAAGATGTATGTAACAATAACGTATACATCTTTTAAAATAAATAACAGTAAATTACATAATTTATAATTTAAAAGCTATTGTGATTCAGATTATTAGAGTAATCAAAAAAAGTATGAAGGAAATTCTACATTAGGGACCCCTTTAGTTTAGTTTGATGATCTCAATGAAGTCACTATGTGTAAAAGGAAGCTGAACCATGTTAAAAGCATTGGAATCTAACTAAACTGGCTTAATATAATATTGTCAAAGGAAGACAAGTTGAAACAGAAATTTACACTGCAGATGACAGTCATAGATATAACATAAACATCACAAAGAAGAAATGTATAATTATTGGAAGTACATTGCATTGTAATTTGAAAACCTGGTATTTATTACTAGCTATGTCATCGCTTTATAATCATAGGTGAAATGTAAAAAAGTAGATGGTGTTCTATTGCCTTGGATTAGAAGTACTTTCAGAAATTAATCTAGGAAAGTAAAATACTGCTTTGAGGATAGGATCTGGTGTCTGTGACTGTTTCCCTGTATGTGTGCTGCTTCAGGTTTCTACACAGGTGGATTCAGTGCCTCACACATGCTCCTTTAGATCACGGAGTCTGTTTCATGTTGCCTTAATCTTTGCCTAATTAGTTTAACATCTGGGCCTCTTGAGGAAGTTTCCATTGGTTGTTTATCCTGCGTGTTATTTTGCAAGCATCCTATGTTTTGGTTGAAATTGGACATTTTGAATACTATAACTACACTGAAAAGAATTTTTAAGGATTTGTTGTTGTGTTGGTTTCTGCCTTTTCTTTAATTCCTATTCTGAAATAGTAAAGTCTGTGTGGACACTGAAGTCTCTGCTCTATTAGCTTGGTGCTCAACTGAGCTAGACAGAGAATTTCTGATGCCTGAAACAAACAACAAAAAAAAAAATGTGTTTGCAGAGGGTGTTTGCAACAATCAAGCAAGCAGTGTGCAATTCTGCCTAATCTTTACATTCACATTTGAGCTTAGAATATTCACATAAGTTTCTCATGTGACTTTCTCAGAAAGTCACAGCCCAAGGCATGCACGTGGCTTTCTGAATCCCCAAGTAGGGGCCTCCCTTATGGCTCTAGGGGTTAACTCACACATTTTGAAGGTATCCACAGTCACTGCAGCAGGAGTTTGATGCCCAGCCAGGGAGCTAACCCACCTGGCACGGCAGACTTGTCCTCTCTTGTCTTCTGCTCCCCTCCGCAGTATATTTCAGTGGATTTGCCTGTTCTGCTCCCAACTCTGTCTCTGTGAATCCTCTCAGCCCTCCTGCCACACCTCTGGCCTACCTCCCAACTCTTGTGTGCTTAAATAAATAAATCTTTTAAAAAAAAATAGTAGATGTCAGAAATTTGCAAAGTCCTTACTCCCAAAACCACCTACTGCCTATAAAAATTTTCATCAAATGCACTACCTTCCTTACAAGTGCTGGTTTTAGCGTGGGGTGAGTTTTGAAATAAATAATATAATGAGAAACTTTTTCTACAGATCTTCCTCAGTCACCAGTCAGATCTGTTGACAATTATCTGAGAATAAGACTTTTACTGCAGAAATATTACTGACCTTACAGATATTCATTTTTCCAGAACAAGCACTTCCCAAATTGTTGCAAGATATGATTAGTTTTTAGAGTTCCAGACTGACAGTTGGTTTTTTTTGCCATATTTTTCATTTTTTATAGAAAAATTTGCATCTCCATACTCTTTCACTTTTACTAGCATCCTAGACTTTGATTTTTCCCCTTTTGTTCATTCTCAAGTATGACTCAAAATGTAAGAAATGGTTTTTGTTCCTATAGTATTTTTGATGAGATGATTAAAAACATTTCTAAGATTGAAAATTTATATACATCTTTTCTAACCTTTCCTTTTAATGGCTAGCTTTATTATTATTATTATTATTTTCATCTGACATAGAAGGACTGAATCCATGTGTGATAGTAATAGTCTTTTAATTTCATAATAGAGCTTGGTATCCTGAAATATGCATTTCTATGAAAATCAATCCTGTTTCTTTCACATTTACCACTTAACCTGCATTGAACTTAATCTGTAGTTAATATACCTTTTCTAAGTTGCAATATATTACTAACTACATTCCCTGACCCATTCATACTTAATGTCTTTTTATTTGGCAAAAAATGAAGTCTCTGAATAAATTAAAAGGAGATAGAGTATATTAATGGCAGAGAAAAAATTCTGTGGCCATAATATGAAGTAATACCACATCCAACTAAGGATTTACTTACCTGTGCTTTGTTTTTGGAGTATTCTTATTTTTCATAACCCCTTTGTCATTAAGAAAATCCTGGGTAGATACTCAATTTTATTTTGGGATCTAGTTCTTTCAGTTTGGGGATTGTGCATAACTTTCAGGAAGATGGGCTAATAGGATGAGTTCAGCCATTGTATATTTTATTTATAACTGGCATTCAAAAAATGAGTTAGGGAGATTAACAGTTATATGAAGTTTTCTACCAATTTTTAAAAATGGAAAATGGTCTTGTAAATCTAGAATCATTATGGAGTCTTAAATGGAGTGAGGGAAAAATAGCAAAAGTAGAAATAAAAAACCTGATAGCAACTATCATAGTTGTCAGAAAAATGATATAGAGATCAGAATATGGGGGGGGGGGCGAAATGTGAGACAAAAGTTAATGGTGTTCTGACATGATTATTTGTTCATTAATTCTAAGTGTGAAATTATGAGTTGAGGATTGTGTCATGATTTATCTGAGTAACTAGATAGATGCTGGAGTTATTAGTCAAGACATGATATACAAGTAACATGCTTGGGTAGTAAAGAAAGTTATTGATGCTTTTCTTTTGAAACATTAGCTATTAGAGGGTATCCAGACCTAAAGATGAACAGAATAGATGGTGAAGGAGTACAAGTGATGGTCCACGAGTGAGAGAATGAAAACCTTGCCTCCTTGTTCACCTCACACTATTTATTCCAAAATACCATTTCCCTCATAATTAGCTCCTACTGATTTATTTCCCCTCCATTAAGTAACAACTCCATTCTTATAGTTAATGTTACAATCATGAGTTTATTTTCTCTTTCTATTTCATATTCCACAGCGGACTTAGGAAGTCTTATTACTCTACTTTAAAAATATCTCAAAATTGACTTACCTTCTCAACTGCTACTCTCTTGGGCCTATCAATATGACCAAGACTGTATTGTTCTCACAATTCCCCCAATGCTGTATTTCAACCCTTTCAAGCTTGAGTCGTCTCAACATAGATCATAATTCTCCTCTGTACATTATCTCCCAATAATTCCCATCTCCATGTGTATAATGTTACCTGTGAGACATTCTGTGTAGCAACATCAGGTTATACTTCTGACCTGGTTAACCACAGTCTTCACTCATAGTGACCCACACTTCTTGCCTCTTGACTGCATATTCATGTTCCTTTTCCTTGTTTGCTTCTGAAAAGGCATTTCTCTAGATTTGTATAATGTTCAATCTTCACTTATTTAGTGAAAAATATCATTTTCACTAGCATATTTAAATTTGCAATTTTACCCTATTCAAAAGAACTTCTCAGCCACTTGGATGCATTAGTTTTCTATGGTTGCCATAACAAATTACCAAAAACATGATGACTAGAAAAACAGGTTTTTTCCACCATTCTGGAGGCCCAACTCCAAAATCAGGGTGTCAAGAGAATTAGTTTTCTTTTTAACCAGTGAAAGACAATAGGTTCTTGCCTCACCCCAACCTTCTGGTGGCTGCTGACAACTGATACCATTTGACTTGGGACTGTGTAACTCCAACCTCTGCTTCTGTCATCACATGACCACCATTCTATGTCTTGTTGTATATATTTCCTTCTTCTCATAAAGATAAATGCCATTGGATTTAGCACACACACATACCATTCAAAATGATCTTATCTTGAACGTCTGACGTTCACAATATCTTTTTTCCAAATAATGTCATATTCATAGACAGCCAGAATTAGGAATTGAACCTTTCGAAAGAAGACAAATCAACCATATATTGAGTGAATTTGTTAATTTTTAGGCCCTTACAGTAAAATGTCAAATCTGTGGTAATAAGTATGAAATATGTTTTGTTCATATTTTCACTTTGACCAACTTCTGACATAGTGGGAACACAGTAAATATATGTTCAAATTTTTTTAAAAAATGAAAATGTGATTAAGACATAAGAATTGTTAATATAATCGCAACCATGCATTGAGAAAAAAAAAAGAATTTGAAAGAGGTCAGATTTAACGTGAAGAAATACAGAAAAAATAATGTTCTTAAAGTTAAGAGTATTTGCATTCTTATGACTGGTCATTAATGTTAAATACCAAGATGGCAGAAGTCTGAAAGAGAATACCTAGTGATTTGAATATGTGAAATACGATGGCACTTAGAAATACATCCAAATTTGAGAAAGGCTTTGTGCATATACTCTGATATCTTAGTGGCAATGTCACAACTTGGGTACAAATGATAGGATCAGACAGATGAAAAAATAATCTGCTATAGGATTAGAACTCATTAGTCTTTTTTTTTTTTCCCCCAAGTTATACTCACGTACATCACCCTCCTCCTAGACTCATTGAATTGCCTGTCTATATGTGTCTGTTGCTCAATGCTACTTATTGGAATCTATTGATATATGCAGTTTTCTCCCATCTCTTATAAAATGGAAAACAGTTTATTTTTACCCTTATTAATTCTTCTTGCTAATTTCAACCCACCCTTCCTTTTGTGATGCTATAAAACATTATTTTCATTGACAATAACTAAGCAACAAAACTTAAGATAACTCAAGAAATTAAATTCAGCCCATTCTTAATAGGTACATGGAAGTTACTTATACATAAATAATAGCACTTAGATATGAAAAATGAATATTCAGAGGTATGTATTTTATGCAATAACTAAGATATATTTATTGTATTGAGTATAAGGTATCATTTATCAATATGTGACATTTTCTAGTAAAAAGAAACATTTATGAAATAATGTAAGCACTTCAACATAAACCAAAAGTGATGAGTTTATTATGTGCATATATTTCAAGTATATTACCTTAAAACATGCTGTAAGCATTGTCTATTATTTACATAATCCATATTTAACCCGGTACAACTTAGTAAATAACATTGTCCAATAATTAGTTTCATCTCATAATATGCAGACATTTTATACTTATAGAAATCTATCACTTTCTTAAAACTTTGCTGTTTTTCAATTTAATATTTGGATGTGAGGGTGATCTGGCAGTGACATCTGTCACCTTGTTGATCACCAGGGTTGGGTCGGCTGATCTGGCTGGCTAGGCGGGTGTCCCCCTCCTCCCTCACCACTCCATGTGTGTCCCTCCTGAAGCTGTGTGCTCGAAGAGGACAGTTTTCCCCAATAGAGACAGACCGGTCTTCAGTCTAGGGTATACAAGTTCGGCGCTCCCCTGCTAGAACCTCCAAAAAAGCTCTTAATTTAATATTCAGTTAATGATAATTTATAATGATTTACTATTACAATGATTTGGTCCTGAATAACTCTAGAAATCAGTAGTTTCTTCCTTTTCCTCTTCAATTTAGAAGCCATTTTACTTGAAAAAAGTATTCCAATCTCCCCCATTAAACGTAGGTGAAAATGACTTTTGCCACCCTGTGATATACAGAACTTGAGTGTTTAAAATCATACTGAAGGACAAAGTCACTAACTAAACTAATACAATAATTGAAAATCTGCTTTTGATTCTGGCTGATTTAAGTCTATATGATTTTACTCTAAGACTTGGAACTTAATTTGAAGGGACATAATTCTGATGTAGGTCAAGACATAGGTGTTAGCAGAAAAGAAAAAGGAATTAAAACTTGGAAGTCTGAAACAATTGGACTTCCTCAATGAAAATAAAGAAATAATCTATTGTGGGAAATGCAAACTATAACAGAATTTTCTTTAAACACAGGAAACTGAAAACAAAAAATCAAACAATTAATATAAAAATGTAAAGTAGAGCTTGACATTTATTTGTACAACTATCTAAAATGATTTAAAGTGGAAAGCCTCTCCTTACACAAATATATTATATATATATATATTACTTTTTCATTCCTCGTGACATTTTTTCACTCTTTATGACACTTACTGGTCTGTATAAAACTGATAGTAATAGTGTTATCATAAAATTCACTTTTAGATTTAGATATCACTATAACTATCTTTTGAATACTTTGAAAATACTAATGTTCTTTCTATGTTCAACTTGTATTCTAGAAATGCTGGGAAATAAATATGAGTTATGCCTATAATTTCCTTCTAAAAATATAAGTTCACAATTACAGCTCTTAAATTTTGTTTCCAATATCAATTCTTAAGAGTTTATTTTTTTCTTGAGACCATTTTTAAAAATTATTATTGGTAGAAAAATAAAATTTCATTGACTTACAGAAGAAAATCAGACTGTGCCAGTGATGAACTAAATGACTCCTTTTTTTCCACAGTAACTGGAAATAAGTTTACTTCAAAATTTTTATAATTAAAAATAAAAAAAGTAAGAGAAAAATAGATAATGCCTGATTGTTTGGAGCTTCATTATCAACCCCACTGGGGCAAGAGAAAGCCCAGAGTAGGCCTAGTGTTGGGAATTGGCTTACTGGTTATGGTACATTTTGTCAAGCACATTGACAGGGAAATGAAAATTATCTAAGTTTCTGTTGCTGACACAGAGCTGTAGGCAGAAGTGACTCTGTCTTGGATCTAGAAATTTATTTCATTATGACAAAATTTGACATTTAATGAGCTTAGTATTAAATACATGTTTCAAACCAAAACACTTTCACATTCCATATCTTTTTAAATCAAATTTACTCTATCAGTGCTACTCTGTAGCATATTTAAGTATATTTTTAGTGAGCCAATGATAAATAAAATCTTCATGACTGCTATAATAGATTAAGTAACCAAATGGTAGGAGCTGTATACTTTGTCAGGTGAATATTCAAAATAAAATGTGTAATCTTTCTCAAACATTCAAAATTTCTACTGACACACATCTTATAGAATCTTGTTTATAAACATTGTTCTACATGTTGTATTATGCTATTCATGTACTGCCTCTGACCTTCAGCTACTCATGATTCCTTGAGGGATCCCACCCATAAACAAACACCTTCCTGCAAAGAATAAGTGTTCATAGGAGAGGGTAGTTGATTTGTTAAGCAAACATGCATGAAAAGCTTACCCTTGTTGACTAGTAAGAATAATTTTATACTGATCGTGATGTTTCCTTTACGGATTGATAATCTAGTATATATATATGGTGAGCATATATATATACTTGCAGGATGTTCATGTTCAGTAATAGAATACAGTGTAATACTCAGAAATGGTCAAGTGCAATAGGATTAAACTGTCCAGGTTAGTAAAGTTTTATTTTAACAAGATGTATATATGATATAGTATAATGTTATATATAATCTAGCCTTAATTATAGAATACTTAGTTATAGGAGTAAGGAATATTATAAATGTCCCTAAGTGAAGATGAGAAAAATTGAAAGATAGGTATTTGGTTGCCATGGGTTATCACTTTCTAAAATTTAGGTTAAGAAGAGATAATGGAAGCCAGTTGTTTATGACGGTACTGTATATGTTGCATCATAAGTCAACAATGGAATACATTGTAGCGATGTTTAGGATACTATAAAACTCAAAAACAGGGCTCTCCCTGGTGGCACAGTAGGTTAAAGTACCACATTATGAAGCTCTCAGAAGTCACTGCAGCACAAGTTCAATCCCCAGCCAGGGAGGTGACACACATGGCATGGCAGACCTCTCCTGACCCACCCGCTGCTTCCCTCAGCAGTGTATTTCAGTAGATCTGCTTGTTCTGCTCTCTACTCTGTCTCTGGTGAATCTCACCCACCACACCTCTGGCTTGTACCTCAGTTATTCATTTAAATAAATAAATCTTAAAAACAAACAAACAACAACGACAACAAAAACTGAAGGAACTGTTCAGTTATTTTGTTAAAAGTGAGTGAATCTAAAAACAAACACCATAAGCATGGCAGGCACAGATAAATTGGAACATTTCAGAATAGAATTGAGTGTAAAATCAACCTTATTTGGTGCAGGGGATAGAGAGTGAGGCAAGAAGAAAGAATCTCAGTTGTCAAAACTTTTAAGAAAGAGTACAATAAAATGCCATTATTAGTGAAAATTAGGCAATGGTATAAATTTAAGTAGAGGGTGTGCTCAGAAATATACTTGGTCATATCTGGCTAAATTGAGTTTGAAATGTTTAATGATATTGATAAGGAACTATTTTACAGACTTTTAGAAACAGGTTTAGTATCAAGGTATGAGGCAAAGGAAGATATCAAGCAAAATAGAAGCTTAGATTTCTAGATCATATAGCTAACGTTTATTTTTGAAGTCTAGTGGTTGAAGGACTTTACAAATAGAGGGTTACAGGTAAATGTTGGAAAAGGAAAGTAAAACAATCATGAATAGATAAAAAAAAGTTCTGACAAGTAGAACTGAGAGTCCAAGACCATAGAAACCAAAAGAAGAGAAAATGTCAGGATACAGCTCAAATGGAAAGTCAATTAAGACTGAAAATTTACCATGTAATTTAACCTCTTTAGGAAGAGAGAATTTGAGAATGTGACTCGAACTCAATACTAAAAATGTTCTGAAAGTAACAACATTTGAGAACTTCTGGAGCTACACTGCCAGAGGAAGACAGAAAGGATAGAAAATTTGAAAGTTTCCACATTTTCTAGAAAGTATTGAAGGACCAAAAAGAAGAGTCAAAAAAGCAAATGAAAGGAAGTCCAAGAAAAACAAATAACATGAGATAAAAATTTTATCTCATGTTTTCATATATGTACTGAACATGCATCTATAAAATTATACTTCCCCCTGTAATATTAACTAATTTTCTGAAATCTTACTAATTTTAATAAGCATGCAACAAATGGATATTATTACCTTCTTATAATTATTTTTCTGGAAGTGTTAAATATATTATCTCATTTAGTCATCACTTAAAAAAATTTCTGGGGTAGAATATAAATACTATGACAATTTCCTCATTAAGAAAACTGAGGTTTGGATAGTGTGGTATAGTCCAACAATTAACATAAAGACTCAGGCATTTGACTCAGATATCAAATTTCCAAAATACAGGGGTTTACAGAAATGAGCTGTGTGCTGTTATCATTTAGCAATAAGTTTGGAAAATTAATAGAATAATATATTTAAATATTTAAACAAATTATCTGAATTCAACATTGTTCTGTTTCTATTATTAGCTGGTCATCTTTAAACAAATTGGATAAATGCCCATTGCTTTATCTCTGTAATAAGAAAGAAGAAATAACACACCTGTCATGCCATAATATTGACATCTACTACACTACTGTATTTTTTTAAGATTTATTTATTTATTCATACAGAACTGGGGTACAGACCAGAGGGGTTGGGGTGGTTAGAGGATTCATCAGAGACATAGTGGGGAGCAGAACAGGCAGATAAACGAAGTACCCTGCTGAGGGGAGCAGTAGGCAGGTCAGGAAAGGTCTGCCAGCCATGTGGGTCACCTCTGGAGACGGGGATCGAACTCACACCAAAGCGGTTGCCGCTGCCAGCTTGCAGTTAAGTCCTCAAAAATTACAGTTAAAATCCCGATCATCTGATCAGCTCTACGTATATAGTTTTGTTTTCCAGTAGACTCTCACGGCTCACAGAGAAAATATTTTTTGTCATGTATAGAACCAAAACAGGAGTTGCATCCAATTCAGTCATCTATTTAAATGACCAACATTCAAAATCTACTCCAAGCAAAAGCCTACCTATATCAGATAAAAAAGATACATTACCCAGGACTCTCTGAAAATTGCTGAGGTCTGTAGATTCTTTTAATAATGTACAGTAATGTGAATTTCTGGTCAATCAAAGTCCTGATAACCCCAAACACTACAGTACTATTCTGTGATTAACTAATATCTGCGTTTCTAATGCCCTCAGCAGCTTGAGAAATATCAGTTCGCGTTTTGCCAGAATTGACAACATTCTCTCATCTGACACAAAACAAAGAAAAATATGTCTTCCACATGTGTTAACAGCAACATCTGGTCCTATCAATGCAGGAAAAAAAAAACATAATTCTCTGAAAATCAAATGCATAATATGTACTTCAAGACCTGTATATATCTTGCATTTCAATATGACACAAGTTTGGCTTTCTTGTGACTTGGCTTTAGTGTCTGATTTAAAGGTTGCCAGCTGCAACAAGGGGGGACTTTGGGGGAGTCAACCTGGGACTGCAGATAAGTCATTCTAGTATGAATGTTTGCTCTTGCTGAACATCAGAATTCTACAAGGCAATTGAAAATGAGAGAAAATGTCATTATGCTTAAGGAAGTTTAATTATAGTGAATGCATCTGCTATTCATCACTTTTAATCATTGTCATTGTCTGATAAGAGAGCCAAAGAAGGAAAGCTCAGTGTGGTGTTAACAGGTCTCAGTCTCCAGAAACATTCATCAACTCTTTTCAGAGGAAGAAAATAGATCAAGTATCATCCTGTGTGCCTTTTAATGGCTTAATCTTGCTGATAAATAAATGTTGTATAATGCTTTAAAAAAAAAAAACTGTCCTTTAAATTTAAGAAAAATATTTTTTTTTGTTTTTTTTGTTTTTTGTTTGTTTGCTTTTCTGAAGAAAAACAGTTCTTCAAAGTGGTCAGCCATTGGTTTGAAGTTAGAGTTTAATATAAGATTTTTTTTTGTATTTTTCATATAAAATAGTGTTTGAGAAACCTATAGGCAGTGTTCCGCTAGTGACTCATTTTTATCTTGAAGAACCAGTAAAGGAACCAAGAATAACATAATCAGATAGTTCTCATGAAATATTTTCTGTCAGACACTTATATCCGCTTTATTGGGTTAAAATTATTTCCTCTTTAAGTGCATTACTCTGGGCAGGTGAGGATTTAAGATCTTAAGATCTTATATATATATATATAAGAAATAACTTTAAGTTTATGGTACTATCTTCTTAATATTTATCTAGGATCATATTTACAACAGAAGTTATAATTTTATTTAATGAAGAGAAAAATAAGGTGGTATATAGGATATCTGAAACTGTACCAAATTGTTTAGAAAGCAATCATTGAAACATATGTGAAAAAGAAATAAAACAGCCCTTCCTAGTGGCACAGCAGTTAAAGCACAGCACTAAGAAGCTAAAACCACTTCAGCATGAGTTCAATCCCCATCCTGGAGGTGACCCACATGGCACACAGACATCTCCTGAGAGGCCCACTGCTCCCCTCAGCAAAGGGCCCACTGCTCCCCTTTGTCCATGTGCCTGACTGCTCTCCACACTGTCTCTGATGAATCCTCTCACTGCCCCTGTACCTCTGACCTATACCCCAGTTCTTTATGCATAAATAAATCTTTATTAAAAAAGAAATCACCAAATCAAACACATTAAATTTTAATTTGCCATTTTAATTAGAATCATATGCATTGGTTAGGGTGATGATTGTATTGTATGGTTTTTAACTTATTTATGCATACAAGAACTGAAGTGGGAGCAGAACAAGCAGATGTACTGAAATACCCTGCTGCGGGGAGCAGCAGGTGAGAAAGGAGAGGTCTGCCAGGACATGTGGGTCAGCTCCTTGGCTGGGGATTAAACTCATGTTGCAGTAGCTTTGGGTAGATTGATAGCACTGAGACTTTATCCCCTGAGCCACAAGGGTGGCCCTATTACATGTTTAAACCTTTTTCACTGATTTTAGTTAAATCACAACTAAAGAAACAGGAAAATTCCCCAAAAAATATTTACTACCTTAGTAAATAAAGCATCAGTTTTATGTCTGCATGCTTATGAGAGTAAATAGAATTTCAGTTTAAACAAATAAGTTAAAGTCCACTTATGTTTATTACCAGAATTAGTTTTGCTTTAATATAAGGGTCAACATTAGTCTTCCCAGAAAGTAAAAATTTCTATTTAACTATTTTTCCTACTGGCCTAGGAAGAATTACATTTTCTCCCTTTTATAAAATCTGGAGAACATCAACAATGACCAAATGCTAAAAAATTCTAATTTGAAGGAAATTATTTGTTTTGTTTTGTTTTTGAAATATAGTTATGTTTAACTATTTGTACACCAGGACATTCATATATACACTAAAATGTCACAAAATAACTGTTAATGATTGTGGAAGACAGATTTTTTTCTTAAACTTAATTATTTTTTTCAATAACTTTTGCAGTTACTGCAAAACATGATCTATGAAACTAACTGTAAAATAGAGCTCCACATGGGTCTAACAGTAAATTGTAGTTACAAGTATCATTCTTGAATAGAAATTACAAGATCATATCACTAAATCACTTTGCTTGAGGCAAAGTGACCAGCATAAGAAATGTGAACATTTCTTATACTGTTTCAGTTATTAGTGTGAAATCTAAAAGTGAGAGATCTAATAGTACTATTTAGTTAAGTTATTGATTTTTTAATATATATTACATTTCACAATCTGTGCTATCTCATGTTACAGAAACAGGAACTGAAAATATTTTAAATAGTTTGGTCACTGTCATTTAGTTAGTAATTACCTTAACTGATTTGCAATAACTATCTAAAATCTAGAACATGTGTCTTCATTTGGGATCATGCATCCATTTAAATCATAAAATTTTCTAAATGTTGTACAAGGTGTTGTTTTTGCCCCTGAAGGTGGTGTTCACACTGACATTATTTCATTCCTTCTTTCAAAATATTGTTTTTGAGCTGAGTATTTAATACAGTGGTAGAGCCAGGATACCAGACTTGTCCACATGGATCTTTTTTTCCATTTGACTGGCTTTGATTTTTAGAAAAAGAAACTGTTAATATAATTTGAACAGATATAAAATTGTAAGTTGTACATGTGATATATGGAAGAGATTTGGTTAACCTGAAAGGGAATAGCAGAGGAAATTTAATTCAGACTAAGAACCTAGGAAAAGCCACTGAGAAGGTGACATTTACTGAAATACCCACTGGAAGGGTGGGTAAGATTAAACTTGCCTTAAATGGATGTTATGCCATAATGCAATGTTACTATTAACTTGTTATTGAGCAAAGGTTAGTAAAAGAGATATCTACACAGAAAAAGCTGTGTAGTGAAAATATAGAAATTGGACTAAAAAAATTAAAATAGAAAGTATAGAAATTTGACTAAAAAATTAAAATAAGACATAAAGAGAAACAAAAGGTGACATTCACCTTGATGGACAGTTTCTCAGGTTATAGATTGGAACAGGGGAGTGGAATAATCTTGACTCTAACTGAGATTTAAATATAGCAACCGTCCATATAGTAGAAAAGTCAGGAAGTTCAGAGTAAGAACCACACATGCAAATTTGATATTAAACAACATTTTGGTAGTGTTAAACCATCATTTATAATTAATTAGCAATCACATTATTTCACCATGGACAATTAAAAATGCAAAGCTATCATCATATTAAGTACTGCCTCAGTCAAGAATGCACTAAGTGAACCACGCATGAGTAAGTATTTTTACTAAAAATTAATTCGAATATAACAAAATATATTATCTTGAAATATTGTCAAACATTCACAACTATGTTGACTTAAAGCACATACATGTGTTCACAAAATAACAAAACTGTACTTGTTTTATTAGCACTGGCTCTAAATAGACTTAGTGATAGTTTATCTTAGCTAAATCACTCTCTTGAAATATAATTGGTATACAAAAAGTTGTACCTATTTAAGGTATACAACTTAATGAGTTAGAAGGAAAGTTTACACTATCTGTGATACTTTATCATATTTGACAAAGAATCATGATTTAAAATATGATAAAGAATTCATTCAGTGCTAGTCCTAATAAAACATGTGCAGTTTTGGTAATAACTACTATTCATTTCCCTAACCAACAGTAGGTCCAGACATAGAAGTGTGAATAGGGAAATATAACATATATCCACTTTAATATATAATAAATACATTAAGAGAAAGGGCACTTAACTATTTGGTTTATCTTTTAAAAAATGCACGCAGGAACAAAAATATTCTTAGTAGAAATGTCACAAGAAAACTATGCAGATACCAATGTGTTAGTCTGACAGAAGAAATTAAGGTAAATATAAAAGTAAAACAAAATCAAAGAGATCATCTTAACCACAAGGTATGGATTTAAGGACCAAGATATTTTTGTGTGTGTCTATGTGAATTCAGAAAGCAATACCTTCAGGTAAGTATCTCTCTGAAAAGGTCTGTTTTAGCATAGATCAATTACATTGGAATGTCAAGTAAAGCCTAGACTAGCTTCGTTGTGAAGACCAAATATATCCTAGCTATAAATCATCACACGCATTCTGATATCTGGCAATCATTTTGGAGAAAAGACGTTTAATAGTTTTATTTCAAATGCTAGAAGAAATATTATTAAATGGGTTTAATTTTTATATTCATTATAATCTCTTACAGCATAGCATATATTTTTCAGATTTATATTTGTAATGGGGATCACAGTTTGTCTTAACAAGATTTTCTTAGTTTTACAGCCTGTAGCAATCTCACTTATAACACATGCATAGCCTGATTCTTTGTACCCTCATGAATCTTGATTTTGCAGCATAAGCACAAATGTAATAGAACATGGTTCTCATTTAAATTATGTGAAATTGATAATGTGCTGCATTCAAATGCTGTAAAGAAAGTAGCCAGTCATGGGAGTGGTGTTGGTTGCAACAGAGGCTAGAAAGGCTCTATGCTATACCTTCTGGTGAGCTTTAGAATTCTTTCCAAAGATATTTCTGATACTGTCAGGATACTTCTAACACTCGATTTTATTACAAGTCATAACACAGCTTTCTGAATGTAAATTCACATAACCTGCAGAAAGTACAGATGTTTTTAAATTATCTATTCTTGCTAGCAATCAAGAGTTTATTTTACATAAGAGTGTCATTAAGCTACCTTCTTCTGGGTCTCAGAAAAATCCATTTGCTTCCAACTTATTCCCAAATGACATTAATATATCTATCATTTCACAAAGTAAAGAATTGAACTGTGTAAATGTGAACGGCTTTCCAGAGATTAACAATGTGTATAGTCAATTCAAAAGAAAAAATAAAAAAAAGGCTGTCACGATTGTCTGTGAAATCATTAAAAATGCTGTGAGAACTGAATTCTATACTGCTGTTTCTTTCTACCTGTTAGAAAGTGACAATGAGTTAGGAATACTGTTGACTTAGGAGGACAAACTTTGCTGTTTCTAAGGTTTTCTCTTGTGATTTCTTTTTCAAGCATATCCCCCAATGCTAATGTCTTGCTGCTAATATAGTACTCTTATTATTTTACTGAAATTTACCCTTGGTTAGGTACATTTCCAGTTCCACTATCAAGTACAGTAAACAGCCCAAAACCACTTTCTGATGTGATAGAAAATTAGGAATCTCTACTGGAATCCAACTGAGGTTAACTGCAAGAATTAAAATAAAACTAACACTTACATCATTTATGGAAACAGTAAATGGTGGTGTTCTTAGACTGCTATATGTTTATATATTATACATATAAATACACAACTATCTAAAATTGTATATATATATATATATGTATATGTAACTTGAGTATTTGTTGAGCACAAAACAATATTCTGTGAAAAAGCAGATGACTTATTTTTATTAACATAATTTCAGTGATGACAAAAAAAAGTTAAGGGATTGAAATTTGAAGCAGACAAGTAACAGAATCCTAGTTACAGAACTTATCTATGGTAGAGTGACCAAGATATTGGAACACGTTTCATTCCTAATCCTTTATCTTTAAAATAAGGATAAAAAATAATCAAAAGGGACTAATATTGTGCCTAGATAAATACAATAGCTTTATCAGGTCTCTATAATGTTGCTCAGGAAAGGAAGAACCACCTATCTGGCAAACAAAATGTGACTATACCAGTATAGAATATACTCTAGGTCAGTGTGGTGAGTTAATCAGGCTTCCCTGTAGTCTGGGGAAATATCTTTAAAAATGATAGTGTATTTGAGAATCACCTAAGGAGTTTTTTTTTCAAACTTCACATTCTTAGTGCCTTTATTTCACACATAAATGCCAAGTACATAATTGTATCAATGGAGCTAACATTCATGGGAGGTGCCTGGGCTACAGATAAAATATGTGATTAACATCTGTATAACTGGTTATCAAAATAACCCGTATGGGTAAGATCATCCAGGAGACGATGTAAACTGCATAGAAAATAGGCCAAGACAGCATTGAGGAACACTAATACTAATAATCTTACCTGTCAGTTGAAAACTTGAATTTTGTTTCATGCAGTGATTTTTACTTCTGTGAGATTCAGGACACATTAATATATTTCTCTATCCAAATGCTAATCCAGTCCTTCCCTCTAGGTTGTATTGAGCCAAACGATGCACTAGCATTCGTGAAGCTCCTTACATTAAAGATAAATATGAAGTATTCTATTATTGAGGATCATTATCTAAATCAATGAGCCTTAACTATATTAATATAACCCATTGAAGAACTGATACATTGTTCATCTATAATTTTTCCAATGAAAATTGAAAAGCCTGTATTTTATAGTCCCATCAAAAGTCACTGAAATGCATTGGAATTTCCAGTCCCCAGTCTAGAGAGAAGGAAGGAAGTTTTTTAAAGCATTTAGGGAACAATGTGTAGCCTGGACCACCACCACTCAGTGGATCACTATGAGGAGGTTGATATAAAACTCGGTAACATCATTTGTAAATAATGTAGATGTTGTGAAAATTGTTGTTCTTTACATACTGTGGCATGTTCTTTCCATGATTTTCAAACTTGAGCTTTAGCATCTTTTCAAGAGTGTGCCATCTGCTCCTTATTCCCCTCCCTCATCTAATTACACTTATCTTTCATTACTGTCTGTGCAGAAGTTCCATTCTAGACCGCCTAATGTGGTCGTTTTCCTGTTGGTACATTTTGAATATTTGTTTTTGAACTTTGTGCAAAGATTTTCTGTAGACTGAAATCAACCTCGCCCTACTCCAATCATCCTTGCCCCTAAACTTTAAAATACCTTTTTAAAACTCCCTAGTAAGTGCAGTTATTTTAACAATTACAGAACTTTAAGACACACAGTCATCTCAATGAACACATTGTCTCTGTCAGAGCTCTGTTACCTAATTTTTCCTACAGACCTTTGGCAAATATTTTGTCCTAAATTTTAATGTGCATTTTAGAATGTATCAGGTATATTTTCAATTACTCATAATAACTTTCTAAAAAAGACCTGATACAGTGTCTTCCACAAATCAGAAAACAGGAAAATAGTAATTATTATCTTTTCTGGTTGATGGTCAAACAGTAGCTTTTACTTCTAACTAATCTATTCGCTTTTGATAATGACCAAATCACTAAAATTTGAAAGATGTTTATGTATGCATTATTTCTAGTTATGTTTAGACAATATTTACTTTACACTAGTGCAACACAGATATACTGAAAATCTATCATAAGAGTTTTAAAATGTGTATGCAGAAGTTAATCTGATTGATTCAAAGCATCTCAGCGTATTATTTGAGACTGATAGACCTGAATGTGTGCAAACTGTTTAGGCTAAGTCCCTGGATATTATTTAGTATACAAGACTATTCAGAAGCATAATATAAAAATATTCTTAACACAAATGCTGTAAATTTATAAATGTATTATGAGTGTAGAACAAAGAGACTGTGGTAAACTCCTATTTCTTTGCAACTAATTAGGAAGGAAACTAGAAAATGTAATTTTACTAGGGCTTGTAGCTTCTAATACTGCCTATGTTCATAGTCAGTTTTTCTTTGCTCCCCAATTCCATTGAAATGATTATATTGAACTATGGCTTTTAAAATTATCAAGAAAAAAATCTTTTTTTTTTTTAAGAAAAAAAAAAAGCTTCAGCATTAGATTATATTTGTATGTTTGTCAGGAATATTTCTAGACCTAACCTCACTAATAACATATTTTGCTTTTTATTTTCATAATTCTATTGTGAGTTCAAATATGTATGTACACATACTAGTAATAGGAATGATGTACTTTTTAAGTCTTTTTATCTACCTGCTATGTTTTTTTTTT
This sequence comes from Condylura cristata, assembly GCF_000260355.1. Lineage (NCBI taxonomy): Eukaryota > Metazoa > Chordata > Mammalia > Eulipotyphla > Talpidae > Condylura > Condylura cristata. Next base: position 26,990,341 of record NW_004567113.1, on the reverse strand, counting down.
AACCTCAGCAGTTAAAAACTAATTCTGTTTTCCATATATCCTTCAATCTTTGCCATACAAAATTTGTAGAATTTTTATTTTATCTTCCAGTAACTGATTGTATACAGTTAAGAGATTACCCAGTAATAATGTAATCACATTTTTAGACTGCCCATAGAAAGGGGACCTTTTAAAACTCTTATCATGGTCATCTTGATCAGTATCTTACTCCATTCTTACTGCCTTAATGTTTTGATTGTGCTCATGAAGTAATGTCTAGAATTTTTTCTGAGTGTTTGCAAATGGTTTTATTTATGTCTTTTTTTTTTATCTGTTAAATGTATATTGCACTTAGAAGATCACCTTTACAAGCCTGCTCACACATTATTTGAACATCAGGATAAACTCATTTTATAAAAGAAAAAGTAAACGGTATATAGTAATATATTTAAACATTCTATGAAATAAGATGGACAGGATTCCCAGATTAAACAGAATTAATATAATAATTACTATATGTACCTTGGTGTTTGTATTAGCAAAATGAAAAATACCTATGAAAATTAAAAAAAAAAGTTGTATATCCAGAGATCTGGCATAGGGTTAGGTCCACATTATTTAATAAAGGTTCATTAATGCTGATGGTAATGCCTCAGTCTCCTTCTAATTCTAATAATAAGTAATTCTAATACTAAAAGAAGTTTTCTGTATCACCTATAAAATAGGCTTATTTTCTGTACACTATAAATCTAAAAAAATTCTTTATCATTGGTACCCTGAAATTTATTTTCTGTAGGTCTTCCTATGCAGAGACAAATCTTTATTGATTTTGTGATTTAAGCATAGGCCAATGTACTCAATAGAATTTCCCATTGGTTGTGTTGAATTGTATAATATATTATGTCTTTCACATTGTTGCTGCATATTACTTTTCCTAGAGGAATACATCAGCTTGTAGACTTTCAATTACTTTCTATTTTCTATAAAATATCTCTACAAGATATTTTAGATCCCTTTTAAGAAAAGCTAAAATATAGCTCAATAATTTCTTTCTAAAACTTCTTTGTTGCCAGCTTCACTCTCTCTCTAGGTTGTTCCCATATGTTTCTAATCTCAAGGGGTCATAATTTTTCAATCAATGCTACACTTTTCTTTCAGTCGAACAGCATGTTCCATTGATATCAACAGAAGTTCTGTTCATAGGAACAAAAGCCCTTAAAAGGAGATTATCACTGAGCCCATTTGAAAACCCATATAATAATTTATTTGAATTCCCTTTTTACTATTAAAAATAATTTTACTCAAAAATTAGAAGTCTGTTTTATTGATATTTTTTTTCATAAATAAGCACAATAAAACTTCAACAATTTGTAAGATAGCTGCATCACTTTAATAAGCACAGGAGTTTGATTTTTAAGAGAAAAAAATAAAACTTATACAGGCTGGGATAAAAAGTTAATTAGTATTAATATATTCTGTCATTGTGAACCATAGATTTTAATCAAGATAAAAATGCAAAAATGATCAAAGAAAATTTTAGAATATTATTGTAAATGTATAACTATACTGTTTTAAACTCACAACTTTGGAATACGGTTAAAAATATGAAATAGGTTAGAGGGTACAATAGGAATGCACATTTTCAAAATAGCCTATGCTGGCTGACAGGGAGTAATAGATAGTAAGATCACAAAGAGTTGGCACATTTTCCAATATGTTTTAAGAATTGGCTATAATAAATAAAAATCCAGATGACAGAATTTTAAACCACTTACCAGACAGATATATCTACCCAAACCTTATTTTCTGTAATAAACACTGGAATATCTAGTTTTTCTCAATATCAGTTCAGTGTTTTGAGCTTATTATATACTGCTTCTAATTCCTAAATTCTGACCCTCAATATAATAGCACTAGGAAGGTGACACATTTGAGGTGATTAGGTCATGATGGCTGAGCCTTCATTAAATATAGTTACAGCTTTATAAAGTGATCCCACAGAGATTGCTCAGCTCTTCTGTCATGTGAGAGCATAGAGTAACTTTTCACTATGTAGCAGGAAACATGCCTTATTAGATGTGACTCTACCACCACCTTGATCTTGGAATTTCCAGCATCCAAAAGTGTGAGAGAAAAGAAATGTGTCTCGTTTAATGGCCCCTAGTCTATGGCATTTTTATATAGGTGGTCAGAACAGCTGGAGCCTCGCCTCTTCCATGTGAATTGATTCACGTGAACTCCTGCAGGTACTATTACACTGTTTCATTCAGTGAAGATTTACAGCGATCCCATCGTGTGTTGTAGAGGACACACTTACTTTACCACCTCCTAGCATATAACTCCAGTTTTCCCATCACCACTTACAAATCTGTCTTTGCTCTTCATTGCTATTTCTACATAAGTGCTTCCCTCTCATTCCTGCAAAAAACTGCTCTAAAATGCATGGTATCTTGTGTAATATCAACTCTGCACATTAGCAGGCATCCTCGACTTTCCTGTTCTGCTTTCTCTTCATTGAAAGTATTTGAACTCTATTTTATGGATTTTTAGTCATCATTATTACATTGTGGTGAGTTTAATAGAGATTATCTTTCTCCCAGCACCTTTATTTTTAGGTCCTTGACCTCATTACAATCAGTGATCTTACTACTCACTCTTGCTCAACTATGAGCTCCTATCTGTATAGTCTATACAGTAATGGTATCACATTAAGGTCTGAACTAAATCATTCTCTTTTACTGCCACTTCCCTTTTTCATATATATATATATATTGAGGTAATATTGGTTTACACCATTATTTGTATTTTAGAAGTAAGAGCTCTTCCTTTCTTATCTGTCCATACCACACCCCCACCATCATCCACTTCTCCATCACCTTCCATTGTGCTTCTATCCCCCTGTGTTTGCTCCCCTCCCCTAGGGTAGCCTCAGTGTATTACTCTGCTTCCAAGGGTTAGTTCTTAGCATTAGCCTTTTTAATACTGTTCTTCCACAAAATTTGGATTCCTATAGGTATTATCACATTAAATTCCATTATAACTTGCAACTAGCTTTTAAAAAGTAATTAAGTTTATTTAACATGAAATTTACTCACTCAGCAAATTTGAAATATATAACAAATATCATTAACTATAGGGATAGAATTATACAGCAGCTCTCTAGAACAAAAATGCTACTAACTCATGAAACAGCAACTCCCCATATGTCTCTCCCCAGGAACCATCATTCTCTCTGCTACTATGAATTTGACCTCTTGGATATGATACAAGTGTACTCATGCAATAATAGGTTGGCATGGCTGTGACTGGTAACTGCTTTATTTCACCTAGGAGAACATACTCAAGTTTCATCAGTATCATTGCAAATAGAAGAATTTCTTTTTTTTTTTATGCAGACTTAGTATTTCATTGTATTCATATTCCACATTTTCTCTAGCTATTCATCCATCCATAGACATTGACTTCCCCTCTCCCCCCTTGTTTGGCCATTATAAATAATGCTGTCATAAAGATGAGGGTGTGGGTATCTTTTCTAGTTTACTATTTCCATTTCTTTGATGAATACACAAAATAGAACTACTGGATCATGAGTAATTCTATTTTTAAATTTTGAGGGACATCCATAATTTTTCCATATTGACTTCACCAATGTACATTACCATGTTTAGTTCACAAAGACTCCCTTTTCTCCATATCTTTGCCAACATTTGCTATTTCTTGTATTTCCACTGATGGTATTTCTAAAAGGTGTGGGATGGTATCTCATTGTTATCGTTCCTTAGCAATTAGTGACGTTGAGCATCTTTTGATGAATCTGCTTACCATCCATGTATCTTTGAAAGGATAGCTAGTCAAGTCTTTCTCATTTTTTAAAAGTCAGATTGTTTTCTTTGCTATTATGTTTTATGAGGTCTTTATAAATATTTTGGATATAACACCTTATCAAATATAAGTTCTACAAATATTTTCTCCATTCTGTAGGTTGCCTTTTCACTTATCAATGATTTCTCTTGCTCTGCAGAATATTTCTAGTTTGATGTAGACCCAGATTTTTATTTTGCTACCTGAAATCCTCTTATCTGTCCACAGACACAGCAAATGTGATTTTTTTCCAAAACAAAACTATATTTGCCTATCATTATTTTGTGTACAAGTTAGCACAAAAGCCCTATCACTATTTCTTTTGAAACATCTAATTCCATCCTCACTACCTCTGATTTTCTGTAGTACATTTGTGTTAACTGAACTATACAAGATAGGAGACTTAATTTTAAAATGGACAATGCATAGACCCTGTATAAAAATAGAACTTTCTTCCCCAAATTGCTGCAACCAACCCAGGAAGCCAACCTTATCTACAATAAATCCCAAGAATCCTGACTTCCATATGTCAAATGTGGAGAATATCAATTCAAGAAGCCAGACTATAGCTTTATAATTGGGTCAGAATGGTCCAAAATAGGACTTGATTAATTAGTTTCCTTATTCTAACTTAGGGCTAA
>NW_004567113.1:26964727-26984995 GCF_000260355.1 Condylura cristata | reverse complement strand
TTTTTTTTTTCTTTTCTACATTCCAGTAATATCCGGAGGTCACTTCTACTTAACATTTATTAAGATCATACTCTTTATTTACTTTTAAGTATCTTCTGAAATCTGTGAATCTCATGTGCAAAGTTTTAGTTTAATCTTCTTTCCTCAGAGATTAGATCAACTCCTAGAAAATAGTAGTTAATCAGTCTGATTTATGCTTGGCCTTAACGTATTGCTCACATAAAGTATGTACTAACTGATACACAATGAATATATGTTTTAAATATTATATTTAGTATAAATTTAGCTTGGGTGTCTGACTTGCCTCATTGCTTGACCCTGTGATTTTGCTGTTAGGTCATACTAGAGATTTGGCCAGTAGGCCTGGATCTTTGTGTTTTGTTACTGTTATGACAATCACATCATAACAGTAAGAAAATGGGACTTCTTTAGATTCTTTTACCACTTTGAGTTGAATGAGTTAGGCACCTGTATGGGGCATGTGGGGAAACTTTGGAGTAAAATGTGAGTGAAATGTGGCTCCAGTAGGACCTTCCTCATGGTGCAGCAGTTGATGTCTCAGCACTAACAAGCAATCAGTAGCCACTGTAGCCTGAGCTCAATCCCTGGCCAGGGCGCTAACACACACACAGACCTCTCCTGACCCGCTCGCTGCCCGTCAGTCTGCCTGTTCTGCTCCCCACTGTGTCCTTGGTGAATCCTCTCACCCCTTCCACCCTGCACCACTGGCTTGTACCCCACTTCTTGAATAAACCACTGTCCTGTCCTCCCATTGGCTGCCATGTTGTATAGCAAGGGTAACTGCTGAATGACTAGCTCTGCACCTTGGTACTACTGAGTTTAAAAGAGTATTATTTGCATTTGCTCTCCACCCTTGCTGTTTTTCTGTCATTCTCCTCATTCATGTTGCCCCAGAATTCTACCTCTTCAATCAAATACTAGTAACAATCTCTGCCTCAGGTTTTATTTTCTAGGGATTAATCTCTAAATAGGGTGGGGCTATATGTTCCTTTACACAAAAAGCTTGCAATTTAAATGAATGGAAATTGTGTAACCAATAGGGACAGAAACCTTACTACTGTCAAAGTGGGATTTTTTGTCACTTTATATTATTACATTTAGATCCAAGGGGCTAGTAAAATTAAAATCCTATGAACATGCTCATGTACTCATGATGTGGACGCTGTTATTGAAGAGTTTCAAATAACATGTTTAGGTTAAGAACACAAAGTACAGGGCTATTTTTTCCAAATAAAAGTAATGAGAACTCAAAGAGGACCAGCCCAGTGACCTCTGAACTTGTGAGCAATATGCTGTTTCCTAGATGAGGGTGTAATGCTGTGTGCTCCCCTCACTTCCCACTTGCCGTTTTTTGTGAGTCCCTGAGAACCCCAGACTTAAAGGCTTTGAGGAAAAGCATGAACAAAAGGTATAATCAGATACTGAAAAGCAGACATTTGCTGCAATGGATGCCTGACAAAACTGTAAACCTAAGTGTACGTGAACATTGGAGACATATGGTTGCCACAGTAGGAGTAAATAGGCCTACTAGTTCAGAGTCCATGAAGCCAGGGGCCCTGTGGAGTCTTTTGAAAGTTCTGTATTAGAAAGGGTGGTGTTTCTTCTCTCCAAATGTGTGCATTTGTTGTTTTTTTTATTTTTGAAAATAGAAAGCCCTCTACATGAGTGGGCTGTTTATCAATATGGCACTCACAAGGCACCTTAATCTACTTGAATATAACATTGAATTTGATGTCATGATCTGCTTGAAAAGAGTATTTGTGTACACAGAGAAAGGTTGCAGTTCAGCAATCCTAGTTATATGTGACAGGAAAAAAGACTTTAACTGAATTGTGGAAGAAAGCTGTGTGTAACTGACAGGGTTCTCACTATCTACACACACATAGCATTAAGAAAAACAATACAAGGGTTCATCTTTAGATGATAAGAAAGATTTCAAAAGGTTATTGAATTTGTGCTATTTAAGCTTAAGCCATAGAATTGCAACCATTTTCAAAGAGAAAAGAACTATAAGAAAACAAATTTGAGAATTCTCCATTACAATGTTTCTATATATAGTAGTAATGTACTCTTAAAAATGAAACCATGGGCCCTCCCTGGTGGCTCAAGGGTTAAGCACAGTACTATGTAGCTATCACAGCTACTTCCCTGTCCAGGGGTTACCCACATGGCATGGCAGACCTCTCCTGACCTAGACATTGTTCCCCTCAGCAATGCATTTCATTTTACCTGTCTGTTCTGCTCCCCACTGTGTCTCTGGTGAATCCTCTCACCCCCGTGTTTCTCGCCTATACCCCAGTTCTATATGCATAAATAAATAAATATTTTTAAAAAATGAGAGCACAATGATGTTTTTAAAATTATTTTGCATTTTTACAACTACTGGTATTTGGAATCTATATCTCATTAGGTAGGTGGAAGAAAATAAGCAGATATTTACACTTGTAAAATGGTCAAAAAATAACTTTATGCTCACTTTGCCAGTGTTACTTATTTTATTTCAAGGGACAGTTATTTAGGGAGCATATATTTAGGTATTTTGTTATCCAGAAAGGAAATTTATAGTCCTGAGCCAATCCAGAACCCGTCCAGAATAGGTAAACCAAATTACTTTGTCATAAAATTCAGTATTGATATAAAGTTCATAGTTAATTTCATCTGACATAAGTTTTTAAATTTACCTAAATCAAAAGATTAAAAAAAAATCCATCTAAACTAAAATGTAAAATACCCTGCTAGTAACACCTGTTAACCTTGCAATAAACACAATATGGGTACTATATTTGAACAACAACAACAAAAAGTCTTGAAATTAGCTGGAAGTCTATGGTTACAAAAACTAAGTAAAATCATTGAAATGCTTTAATGGAGGCAGTATGAGGCTGAAAGTTTTCAGAAAATTGACATGGGCAGTGATAAAATATAATACATACTATTACTAATTCTTTATGTACTTTAAAGTGTGCAACATGGCAGATATTTTAGAATAAATATTATACTTAATTAGCAGAATAATATAATTAATTAGAATCAGATTCCAGATTACATTTGCACATCCACTCTGTTAAACACATACCCAGATCTTTAGCCAAGTCACCATTCCCAAATTCACAACGCATTTTATTCATCTTTCTTACACCACTACTCTCTTTGAATTCCCCCTTTGATCTTTTCCCCCCTCATCTGCACTTTATCTCCATCCTGCAAACATCTGCATTTCTTAAAGTAATGCCTTCTCTACACCTTCTTAATAGCATCCACCTTCTGTTTCCTTCACTAAGCAATTATTCCCACAAATGCTCCCCATTTAATTTTTTTAAGATTTATTTATTCATACAGAATTGGGGTACAGGCCAGAAGTGGTGAGAGGATACAAGCAGAACAAGCAGACTGATGAATGAAGTACACTGCTGAGGGGCGCAGCAGGCATGGCAGGATAGAATAAAGCACTGGACTGAAAAGTGACAATTTATAGAAGAAAAGAACACGGGCTGAAGTGGAAAGAGGATGCTGTGCCATGTGGGTCACCTCTCTGGCTGGGGCTCAAATTCATGCTGAAGTGGCTGTGGCCAGGTTCATAATGCTATACTTTAACCCATTGAACCACCAAGGAGGGCCCCCATTTTAATCATCCCTACATTGCCTTATTATATTGTATATTTTCTATGTTCCTATATTTTTCCTGATGCTGAAAGAGAGAGAATTTTGTTCACCTTTGCATAATCTGCTCCTAGGACAGGGCTTACTTAGCATATGGGTACAGTGTAATAAATATTGAATTGATGAAGCTATATGTTTATGCAATCTTCTTAGCTTATGTTTTCTTAGCTTACAATAAGCTCATATTTTCAAAGTCAACGGCAGATATTCTATCCATGTCCAAAAATGATTTTTATTTCTCCATATAAATGATAGCTTAATTAAGCATACAATTCTAAGTTTACAATTGTTCCTTCAAAATTCTAGATATAGTAAAATCATCTGACAATTAGCAGAAATTACAGGCCAAACATTCCTCTTTCCACTTCAGCCCATGTTCTTTTCTTCTATAAATTGTCACTTTTCAGTCCAGTGCTTTATTCTCATTATTCATTTGCCACAGTTTGTTCTCATGCGCCTCTCTGCCCATTGATTATTCCTATAATATTCTCACTAATTATTCATAATATTCCTAAAGGGTAGTCTTCATTGAAAAATTACATTTTTTTTTCTGCGACATGTATTTCTACTTGCCATAGGTGGCAACAGGACATAAATATCTTGTCGAAGTAATAAGATTTTTCAGTACTCAGCACTGTATATAAGTTCTTTTTCTTAACAAAATACCTACAAACATGTTCATTATATAATTGTCCTTCAAAAATAACATATGCACTAAATTAATAAACAAATAATCATCTGTCAATAACTCTATTTTCAATTTCATAAAAACTAAAATAAATTTAGTTGTAGATGTACTTTTTCTAAATTTTAATATATTATTGATTCCTTTTATAAAACATAATTTGTTATCCTGAATAATTATATTTTTATATTGTGAATTGATTCAGAAACAGGCTATCAACCAATTTTGATAAGTTGATTGAAACACTCATTTAATTTCTAGGATTGAAAAGACAAAATTATTTCTCTGCTATTCTGAAAAAGCTACTTTTTTCCACCCCTCAAGAAGGTAAAATACAGAAATCAATAAATGCATCAATCCTGAAATAGGAAGATGGTTTTTGCAATGGTAACTGAAAAGCAAGCCTCTGGAATGTGAACCACATACAGAGTTCAGGTTTGTTGTCACAAATCTGTATAACAAAGATGCTAAACTCATAACTTTAATCTGTAAAATAGAATATACCTTTCTCATAGAGGTATATAAAAGATTTGGCATCTAAGCATCGTTTTAACAAGAAGAAAGCACATATTTATAGTAGATTTTTATTTAAAACCACATTTTATTGGCAGATTAAATAACAATAGTTATAGGAAATTAGAAATCCCTTTCCTTTTGCTTAAAAAGAACTGATATTTTCAAGCCCTTTTAGAGATTTCTCGAAAACAAGTTGTTGTATGTCTCTTTACTTGCAGTCTTTTAGGAAGGTTTAATGTGTTTTATAGGAAGAAACAAAAGTTCTTTCAGAAGCCTGAATAACATGAATTGGGTGAAATTTAACTATACTTGTGTTTTACTAAATAAACGACCTGCCCCTCCCACCCTTTCCCATCCTCCCTGATACTTATGGGTGTTTCCAGTGTTTTAGCAATTTGTCCGTAATAGAGAAAATAATATATAATCAAAACTTGATTTCATGCCTGATTTAATTACAGAGTACTGATTAAATCATGCTAGCAAATTCCATTTAATTCAGTGATTAGAGAGGGGTGTTTTCCCTTCCATCTTTGAGAAACCAATCATCTTAGGTAAAACTCCCTGTCCTTTAAGATGTGAAGGCTTGAATCAGGCACTAAACAATGTATTCATTCTCTTAATGTAAATTTATTAACAGCCTTTTTGTTTTTTCTGAGAAACTGGGATTCTAATTCCTTAGATAAATGTAAAGAGATCTCCTTGCCTCTTGGGTTTAATGACATTTATTACTTTACTGTCTTGACAAGGCCCATTATTACATTTCACTTTTTGAAAAGTGGCAGTAGGCTAAACCTAATACCTGACATAGCATTAGCTATCTTGCCCAGTAGGTTTACAAGTTAATTCATTAAACCAAATCATTTTCATTAGAAGGCTGGCCTCATGTGTTACTACTAGCTCTAAAATAAATCATTTTATTCTGTCCATTATGGTAAGTGATAGATCAAATACATTTATTAAGTTAAAATGTTCTCTCACATTCTCATGTTCAATTATTCTTGTCACCACTCACTCTGCTGATGGCTCTCTCAGGCATCATAACCTATAGGGATAAATCTCAGATGTTGGTATATTGAAGTTCCTTCACAATTCAGGTACCAGCCTCTATTTCCCACACATAACTTACTGTCTGTACACAAACCTTACAAAGCCACCACACTGTCCTGTTCACCATCTGAATGTCTCCTAGGAATGTAACAACCTGCCCAGAACTTCTTTCTCATTAGGTGTTTTTCCCTACTTTTTGTTTAGGCAAATCCTACCTTTTCTTTAGCACTAGATCCAGTCACACCCTCTTTATCAAATTTGAGTTCTACTTCTTATCGTCATCTTTCCAGTGAAAAGAAGGTTCTGCTGCTTATAGCCTTTTTGTGATGGCCTTTCTCTGCTGTTTACACGTGTCACTTCTCAGAGGACTATTCCCTGGACTCCTAATTTGTTTTGATGTCATTGAAGGATCTAAACTACTCACTTATAAACCACCCGGAGTTGAGCATCAAATGCAGAGAAAAGTGCTCACATTAAAAATGTCTCTGCGCCTGTATCTCATATGTTGCCTATAATCAGGGAAGATAAGCTGCATCTGAATCAAAGAGACTCAGTAAATCTTTTTGCATTGAGATTTCAAATTAGTTGTCATTCTTTTCTTTGATGATGGCATGTTTTAGATCATAGTTGCTTCGAGTACATAGTCTATAATATTTGAATAGTGTTTCCAGGAAAAGTTATATTAAATCCGCAAAATATATGGATAATACTATAAATCCTTAGGGTCTAATACAGTTTTAATTGTGTATGCTATACATTCCTTGAATCTTTTTTTTTTTTTTAAGATTTATTTATTTGTATAGGCCAGAGGTGCAGGGACAGTGAGAGGATTCACCAGAGACAGTGGGGAGCAGAACAGGCAGATCAATGAAATACACTGCTGAGGGGAGCAGCGGGTGGGCCAGGAGAGGTCTGCCTCACCATTGGATCACCTCCAGGGAAGGGACTGAACTCATGCTGAAGTGGCTTTAGTTTCTTTCTTTTCTTTTCTTTTCTTTTCTTTTTTTTTGTTTTTAAGATTTTATTTTATTTGTACATACAGAACTGGGGTACAGGCCCAAGGCTCAGGGGCGGTGAGAGGCTTCACCAGGGAGAGAGCGGAACAGGCAGATCTACGAAGTACACTGCTGAGGGGAGCAGCGGGCGGGTCAGGAGAAGTCTGCCGCACCATGTGGTCACCTCCGGGGCAGGAGGGGATGAACTAATGTGGAAGTGGCTTTAGTTTCTTAGTGCTGTGCTTTTATCAGCTGCACCACCAAGGAGGTCCCACCCTGAATCTTTTTGAACTTTTATGTTTTTGGATGCTTCAAACGGTGCTAGTATGCTCTGACATATATAAATAAATTTTAGTCATTTTGCAAAAGTACTAAATTGGAAAATTCTAATTGGCATAAATTCATAGCACAATAAAGAAAGGGGACTCTGCATTTACTTAATTTAACATTACTCAATCCTAGTGGGTTTTGCCTGAGAATTTGTGGTATGATGCAAAAATTTTTAACCAAGTATATGATACAACACTTTATCCATTCTTTCATTGGCCACAAACAGCATAGCAACATTATGTACATTGCTATATGCATGTGTGCATTCATTTGTACTATACACACACACACATATCACATTGCATGAAAGATTGGCAAATATCTATTACATACATAACACACATTAAGTGCTTCAGAAAAATAGCCCCCCCCGGGTTGCTGGAAAAGTAGGTTATGCCTATATTGAAATTAAACCTACAAAATACATAAATGTGTTTGTATAAATAAATGTTTGGTTAACTATTTCAGTCGAATAAAACAGATAACTCACTGTTGACTGATTCCCATAGATGTTCAATATAATTCTAATTTTAGAATTAACACTAATGCATTAAGTAGTAATAAAGTATCCAAAAACTAATACCTAAGTATTAGTGGTCAAAATACTGTGAATAAAGAAACATCGTGCAGTGATCTAAGTAAATATTAGATAGCAAAAAGTAAATAAATAATGACACCTAAACTGATACACTATGTAAACTATTGTGAAAATACTTAACAAATGTTTTTTTTTTTCTAGTCTACAGTTCCCATTTAATTCAATCAAGTTATAATATAGGGTGTTCTAAGGTATTCCAGAAATGTGATTAAAGTGTGCTAGTGGAATTTAAGTAAAAAAAGTTTTCTTAGGTAATCTGGATGGGCCTGCCTCAATCAATTGAAACTCCTCAAGAGCAGTTCAGGCTCCTATGGGCAGTAGTTTTAGCCATGACCCATAGGCATCAGCCTGCCTTTCTTGGCAGTCAGTCTCGTGGATTTTGGATTTGCTCAGATAGCTATCACAATCCTATAAACCAATTCCTTACAAGAGATCTCTTAGTTTATATCTCTTGCTGGTCCTGTTTTAATAATTGAACCTTGACTGACTGAAATATGCACAGCCATATATGTGTGCAAATATATAAGTACAGTTACACCCACACATACATGTTCAGATACATTAAAAGTGCACATATAATCTACCCCTCCCCCATAAGGTGACAACTTTTTGATGCTGAAGATGAAAGGGTAGCCAGGTGTAAGCTAAGTGAAAGAGGGGAAGGACTGGACAGAGTGCTGAAAGCACATAAAAGGCACAGGCAAAGGTCTGGAGATCAGACTGGGTACAGAACTGTCTGCAAGCATGACGCGTACATGCCAAGAGCACAAGTTGCAGAGGGACAAGTGACTGGTTGGAATCCAGGGATGTAGATATGCTGATAAAAATTTGTATTTGGACCCAGGGTGTTGTATTTAAATTCTGACAGTGAGTTGAGAGGTGGTTGTGTTTGGACTCCTAGTTTTCCTAGGAAAACACCATCAGGAACAGCACAACCTTCCAACCCTCCATTAACATTTATTTGTGGTAACTCCTCTTTCCCAGTTTTAATAACCTATGAATTTATAGAAGTTGGTTATCAGGTGACCTCTCTGCATGTTCTAAGTTCTGTTAGTCACCAAAACTGGGGGTGTACTTTCACCACTGCAGTCCATGTATATGGCTACTAATTTTCTTTTTTTTTTTTTTTTCTGGTGCAGACAGATGCTTGTCTTCTGCCTTTGGTTTTGGTTGGATATACAGTTCACACAGTGACCTGTACTTGAAAGAATAAGTGTAGTTCTACTAAATAAAGACAAAGAATTATAATGAAAGAAAATTGTCCTATGTGGAATGCCTTATGTCATGCTACTACACGTTGTCATATCTTCATTCTAGTAATGTAAAAGCTTCATGATTCGGTATTGCCCGTTACTTCCACTCCTTTGCCATTACTCTGCTATTTTGAACAATAGAAAGAAAAATTTGGGTGTGTCTTCTAATATTTTAAAAGAATTGTAAAATGAGGTCTTTGAAATAGGATACAAATTAATACTTAATGTAACATGATTAAAAAAAAAAAGATTTACTTATTACTTATGCCTACAAGTACTGGGGGACAAGGCCAGAGGTGTGAGGGGTGAAAGGATTTACTGGAGACATAGTGTGGAGCAGAACAGTGAGATGTACTGAAACCTGAAACACACTGCTGAGAAGAGCAGCAGGGAGACAGGAGAGGTCTGCCACTCCATGTGGGTCACCTTCCTGCCTGGGAGTGGGACTCGTGCTGCAGTGACTGTGGGGAGCCCCATAGTGCTGTGCTTTCACCCATTGTGCCATCAGAGGGCCCATTTCATGTGAATTTAAAGAAAATATCAGTCCTTAAAGTCTCAAATTCCCCTAGCTAGTACCTATCAACAGAAAAATGACTCTTTTATGATTTACACTGAGAAGCCTAAGGCAGTGTTTTTTATGATTTATAAGAGAATTGGAATCAAATGCAAAGAAAGTATGTAAAATGATGTGAAATGTGCATACCAATTTCTAAAAAGACAATTTGGTCATATAAATATTTCAATAGACCATCTTACACAATTCAATCTTGCATCTATCTATCATGTTACAAAAATCAATTTATATTTTAGAACTATTATCTTTAAATTACTTAAGGAAAGGAGGGTCCAAATCAATTTTATGATGATCAAATACCTCTTCATGAACTTTAAATATATACTCCGCAAATCTAAACATCATAGGTAAAAATGATAGCAACGCTTAGCAATAAAACTTTTCTTAGGCAACAGTATTAAAATGTTCTACTTGCTAACATAGTCTATCTTAAATGATAAAATTTGTGCAGTTCATAATTTTTATTGTCATTACCAAGTACCATAATTTTTATTGCCATTACTAAGACGAAAATTGCTCATTTTTTGTAACCAAGTGTATTAAAATAAATTATAACAAAGTATTTTGGAATATTTATTTACAAAAGATCTGCTCCTTTTTTTTTTTAAACATTATCTTAAACAGAAAAGTTTTCCTTTTTGTTTTTGCAAGAAGATGATAGAAAACTCTTGCAAGAAATCTTATACAGAAATCTAAGCATTCTTGTGAAGGCTACAGTTTACAGAAGGGAAGTGCATGCTTGGGAAACAAACAGAACCACAACAAAATCTCTTTAAACCAAAAGACAAAATAAATATATAATATACAAGTCTTTCATGGTCTTTAAAAATGATTCTTCAGGGTTACATTTCAATAATTTATCAACTCCTCGTTGTAAAAACAGAGCATTCTTACTTTGTCTTTATTCATTGTTCTCCATCTACCTCAATGGCTCCTCTATCTTTCCCTAGCATATATTCTAGGGAGTGTGAGCCATTCCTTTAAATTGTATGAATTTTATATTCTGGTCCTAAAAATCTCAAATTTTGAAATATTAGTCTCTATTTCCTATTTAGGGAAAATTTCATGTTAAATGATCTATAATGATTCTTTACAACATAAATTTTGCACAAACCATTTATCTAAAATGTCCTTTCTTTCTCAATGTCGTTCCTTGTTGGGGCAAGTTAAGCCTACACGTGCTGCATTCATGGTAGATGTAGTGTGGTAACATACCTCTGAAGAGGTGTTAATCTATACTTCTGGTGCAGGGTGGGATACCAAAGTTATATCAATACACACAACTAATGCTTAAATGTAGGAAAGAATTGGATGACATTTTTTTAAACTGCTTGAACAGAAAGCACTCTTGTATTTTTATGTCTTATTCTTTCTTCAGCATTTGAAGCTTGACTTCAATTACTTTTCCCTGGGGGCCCTCCCTGTAAATTCACATTGAAAGAATATCAATATCAGATAAAACATCCTAAAACACAGATTATGTTAAAAGATTTTCAATCTCAACATGTTTCACTGATGATATTGGAAATGGGTAGATAGGAACAGGCAATAGACAGAATTGTTGTGGCAGTGAAGATTTATGCATGAAATTATAACAGAGACATGTCATTGACCATTGTCCACACTCATAAAACGTATAACACAAGTGTTAACCCCAAGGCAAACAGTGGATTTTAATGTCACTATGGATTGTGAGGTGTCACTGCAGATTTGTCAGTTTGAACAAATGGTTAAAAGTGATATTAACAAAGTAAAAATTGACAAAGTTCCAGGAACTTTGAGGCCACTTATGTGGTGGATATTTAGGTTTAAAACAACATCCCCCTCCTATTGCAATAGCTAGATTATTTTTTTAAAGAAAATTGAGGAAATAGCAAATTTATTCTGGATTTTTAATGCCAGCAAACTAAATGTAACTACTAAAGTATGAAAGATGATAATTCCTTTTGAATTCATACATTTTAATTGAGGTAACATTGCCCCACATTATTTTTGGTGTCTTAGAAATACAGGACACCCCCTCAGGTATTGTCACTTTAATATGCCTGCCACTGAGCAGGAATTTGGTAGGAAAATGTATGACACCAAAAATTATTTTATCATAAATGGGCTTTAATACCAGTCAGGTGACAACTATCTACTATTTCTAACTTTTTAACTGGGAAAATATATTTCTTCAGTGTTAAGTGAAATAAGTCAAAAATACAGATAAATACTGGTTGTTTTCACAAATATGTATATTATGGAGTCACCAGCTAAGGGTTACATAAAGACAAGCTTAGCACTAATGATCCAAAGGGCAATGGGTAAGGGAGAGATGAGAAAAAAGATGGTAGGTGGAATAAAAGAATTTCTGTGTTGCCAGAGGACCTCAATAAAAGGATCTTTCATATATACAGCTATGCAAGTATGGTAAAGTTTTCCTAAGATTAGGAACTTGGAAATCAAATAAATCAACCATGGAAATAATGGAGTGTTTTTTATTTTAGACTTATAAACTGAATTTGCTATTTCATTGTGCAGAACACTTAAATTATAAACATTACCTAAGAATATTCTAATTCCCAAAAGTAACACATAAAACAAGGTTAAAATCTTATCAAGTTCTGGGCCCTCCCTGGTGGCGCAGCGGGTTAAAGCACAGCACTGAGAATCTAAAGCCGCTTCCGCATGAGTTCGATTCCCGCCTGCCCCGGAGGTGACCACATGGCGTGGCGGACCTCTCCTGGCCCGCCCGCTGCTCCCCTCAGCAGTGTACTTTGTCGATCTGCCTGTTCTGTTCCCCGCTCTGTCTCTGGTGAAGCCTCTCACCGCCCCTGAGCCTCTGGCCTGTACCCCAGTTCTGTATGTACAAATAAATAAAATCTTTAAAAAAAAAAAATCTTATCAAGTTCTATCATGTGGCCTCTGAATTCAAAACAGTAGGTGGAGATTCCAAGCAGGCCCTCCACGTTAAAACAGTGACTGTTATGCCAACCCTGTTTAAGAAGCAATCATAAATGTTTGATAGGAAAATAGTATGATGCCAAAAATTATTTTACCATGAATGGGTTTTAGTATCAGTAAGTGATATCTATTAACTATTACTAAATTTTAATTGGGAAGGTATATTTTTTTCAAACTGTGCATTTTTTAATAGAATGTTTCTTTTTACTTATTTATTTTTTAATTTATTTTTCCATAAAGAACTGGGCACAGGCTAGAAGTGCAGGGGCAATGAGAGGATTCACCAGAAACAGAGAGGGGAGCAGTGGGTGAAATAGGAGAGGTCTGCTGTGCCATGTGGTTCACCTCCAGTGCTAGGGATTGAACTTGCCCTGGGGCAGCTGTTCTAGCTTGCAATGCTGTGTCTAACCCACTGTGCCACCAGGGAGGGCCCTCAAACTGTGCATTTTAAATGGAAATTTTTTATTCACCTTTATTTTAAAATGTATAGAAAACCCTTATAATTAATTGAAAGTCATTTCTAACAACTCCAATAGTGTTTTTTACCTTTACCATATAAGGTATGCCTTATATTTAAGTAGTAAGATAGCTTGACATTCATTGTGATAACTCTGGGTGAAATACTCCAAATAGGTTAAACCAAAAGTTGCTGAAAATAAAAGTTTCTGTGAAAGTGTGTATATTAAGTATGCACCCATTTCATTAAAATTTTCTAGGTTAGAAAATATCCTTGCTAGTCTATGAAGTCTGGAAAAGCTATTTTAATGGAAAACCAAGGAACTAGCTGACCAGACTCACAAATAATTTTGAAGATACCAAACAGGATCCAAAATCACATGTGACATATAGAAATATAACTCTGTAGCTTGGGTTCTGATTTACAATACCATGTCTGATTCAGAGGTATAAAGCATGTCTCTACAAATATAGTCAGAATTTAAACTGAAGGTGATCTCAGACAGTTGTGAAAATACATTGATCAATATTTATATATTAAAATAGCCAAAATATATCCATACCAAAAGACACTCAATTAAAATATTATTAAAATAGAGAATAGGGGGGAGTGTTATAATTTATACTGGAAAAAGAAAATTATAGCTGAAAAAATGATTCACCTGGGCCCTTCCTGTGGCACATCAGGTTGAAGTGCAGCACTAACAAGCTAGCCCATCCTTGGGCCCTAAGCCTGAGTTCAGTCCTCAGCCAGGGAGGTGACCCACATGGTGCCCCCATCAGTAGTGTATTTCAGTAAATCTGCCTGCCCTGCTCCCCACTCTGTCTCTGGTTAATCCTCTCACTGCCACTACACCTCTGTCCTAGACCCCAGTTCTGTATGCAAAATTAAATACATTTTTAAAATAATTCACATTAAAATATTATGATTATAGTTTATAAGCAATACCAAGCATCCAAAGAGTAGGTGCATACAGTTAATGTAAATGGTTATGCTGGTAACTTTTGTTATATCAAAACACATGACCAGTTCTACTCAAGATACATGTCAAATATTTTAAAATCTGTGTCTATTTTTACATAGAGGAAAACTGAAAATGATACCCAGTGATGCTGTCCCACACTGCCAAAAACTAGGTAGTGTTTCTAAATTGCAGATTTTTTTTTTAAGATTTATTTAGTTATGCATACAGAACTAGGGTGCAGGTCAGAGGTATAGGGGCCGTGAGAGGATTCACCATTGACAGGTTGGGGAGCAGAATAGGTCAACTGACTGAGGAAGCACACTGCTGAGGGGAGCAGAGGGCAGGTCAGGAGAGGTCTGCCGTGCCATGTGGGTCACCTCTGGAGCAGATGGCAATCGAACTCCTGCTTAAAGTGGTTTCAGCTTCTCAGTGCTGTGCTTTAACCTACTGCACCACCAGGAAGGGCCCCCCAAATTGCAGAATTTTTAAGTATAAAAAAAATAGATGATTTTTCTTTCTAGACATAGTTTGATTATCTTTTATAGTATATTAACAGTTTGAGTAGATAATATATTGATTTGTCTTTTACATCAGTAGAACACAGAAACGTATTTACCAAAGTATCAAAGAAGTTTTCACAGATTCATGTATTTCAATTTCAGATAGTCCTAGTAAGGATTCTCACATTCATACTTAAAATTTAAAGGAATGTTTAAATATACTTCAATCAGTGTAAAATTATAACCAACTTTATCAATCAAATATATTGAAAACATGAGCTAAATTCATATAGTCAAAGTGGATTTTCATTGCTCATAACTGTAGGATTCCTGTAGCTTGCTAGTAGTCTGTGATGCTAGTTCTGCATTTCAGTCCATCATTTTGCACCTTTGGGCTTGATTATTCTGCCGATTAATATACTGTGGCATATCGCAAGACAACCACAGATTTTCGCTGCAAGTTTCCCATTGCCCCAATATTCCCCATTGTTTACAAATGGGTCTTGTTTGTCTTGATTCAATAACTGTTTTGTGTTGTGCTTTCAGCCACACTTTTTTTCCCTCTGGTGTCATGCCTTTTTCCCCTTAGCTGATTTCCTTCAAACTCATCTGTTAGCACTTTAGCTTTCATTCGCTTTTGCTCAGCTACTTCCTTTCCCGCATGCACTTTGTTCCCTCACACCCCTTTCACATTTCAAAAACTCCTTGTTTTCCCTTAAAGTTCTTTTTATTGTCGCCCTCCCTCTCAGCATGGTAGGAGGAGCTATCACCCCACAGAAATGTCCATCACAGTATTTTAAGAAGAGCGACTAACCATAGCCACCAGGAGGGCAATTTTTGCTGACAATCAGAAATAAGTGTTCTATATTGTCATCTATTTCTTCAGTTGAAAGAAAATTCCACTATCATAAAAGCCACATATCAGTCATGCTAGCTACAAGCAGTAGCAGAAAATGAGTTCAGAGTTTTTGAGGCATAGCAATTATTTTTGTTATATTCCCCCTCTTTCTTCTTTCTTGTGTATTCTAATCTTCATATCTGCTTAACTTTCACTTTGACAACAAGCTTTTGGAATGTAGTGACAGAAGATCATATACCCTGTTTTATCTGTAGAAGTAGATAAGAGTGGGGAAGATAGTAGTGATAAACATTCTCCATGATCTCAAAGTCAATGTATTTATAGGACTACTTTAAGTATATTTCATATGTGTACTAGGTATGTATTATGTACTCTGTTAGCATTCACATGTTATTAATTTTCACAATAGCCTAATAGTGCAGTATACTATAGATTATTCTAATTTTATACATAATAAATGAAAGAGGGTAAGAGGAAATAACGTGATATAATCCTAATTTGTGTGTGTGTGTGCACATGTATGTATATGTGTGTGTGTGGAGACATGCAGATATCTGATAGGTGATTTGTGCTGATATTAACAATCTCAGTCCAGAGTCTAGAATCTTAACCACCAGATTACCTATTTTGTATTATGCTTGTCTCTCACTTCCTCACCACCCCCCCATCAATAATCTTGGGAATTAAATTATCCATAATATTAGATCCATGTATTTTGGATTATTTAAACTTTAATTGGAGATATTTTTATTTATTTATTTATTTATACATATAGAGCTGGGGTACAGGCCAGAGATGCAGAGGGTGAGAGGATTCACCAGAGACAGAGAGGGGAGCAGAACATGCAGATCTATGAAGTACACCGCGGAGGGGAGAGGTGGGCCGGTCAGGAGAGGTCTGCCTCGCCATGTGGATCCCCTCCGGGCAGGCAGGGATAAAACTCATGCGGAAGTGGCTTACGCTTCTTAGTGCTGTGCTTTAACCCGCTGCACCACTAGGGAGGGGCCACCATATTGATTGCTTATGAAAGCTATGAAACAATGTTATGATTATAAGGTTGTGAGGCTGAAGTGCAACTATTTTACCAACCAGAAGCTAGACCTTGAAATGGAAAGAAATCAGATTTTAATGGTACTGCAAGCATCTACAGCATAACTATGTTGAATTTGAATTCTTCCCCTAGACTATTTGAATTACATAGGCTAGACCATTCCAGCAACATGCAACAGAAATAGTCATCATTGACATCTCCCTCCCAGGTTATAAATCGTAGATGCATAATAGTCCCAAACTGAAACAGCACATATGTCCATCACTAGGACAGCAGAAAACAAACGACTACCCATTTAGTTAATTAAATATACTCATCAGTAAAACATAACAAGCTATTGATGTCTACAATAACCTGTAAACATCAAAAACTTCATTACTTGAAAGTCAGGCAGAAAAACTATGTGCCTCTATTTATATATCAGAAAGCAGCTACCTCCACCAGGAGTCTGAAAGGAATTGATGTGAAAAGGACATGAAGGAATGCTTTAGATGGTTGAAAATTCTGTGTCTTGTTTTGGGTTTTATATTTTTGCAAATTTTCAACTCTCAAAACATATTGCTCAAATTATATAATTGTTTCAACAGTGCTTTAGTTTTAAACGGTGACTTTTTCTCAAGTCAGTGATATCTATATCTGCTATTCAATACAGTAACACTTAGCCCTGTGTGGCTAATTTAATTAAAATTAAGTTGATTAAAAATTAAAAATTTTCTTACTTACACTAGAGATTGAATATTCCTATCACTGATAGAATGTTCTGTTGATCAGTTTTAGTCTAAGACAAAGCTATTTATTCATTGTTTCAGTCATCACCACTGTATTTTGTTGATTGATTTAGCTGATTTCTACCTTGTTAGTTATTTATTAAAACAAGTCCTATTATATTTGCAAGTCTATAACCCTTCATTTTATTTTTCATTTCATTTCTAACTTAGCTCAAATTGACTTCTGTTCTTCATCTCATAAAAAAAGATAATCAAAAGGTTACCAGGAGGCCCTCAATGGTTATGCAAGAGGCTGAGTCTCAGCACTGTGAAGCTATCCCACAGTCATTATAGAAATCAGTTTGTTCCCAAGCGGGGAACTGACCCACATGGCACAGCACACCTCTCCTGTCTTGCCCACTTTTTCCCTCCGCAGTATATTTCAGTTAATCCAACTGTTCTGTTTCCTACTCACTGGTGAATTCACTTCCCACTCCCAGCCTGTACCCCAGCTCTTATAAGCAGAAATAAATAAATTTTAAAACATTTTTAAAGGTTATAAGGAAAGGGTCTCCGCAGTGGTATAATTAATTATACTCAGCAGTGTACCCCAGTCAATTTTCCAGTTCTGCCCCCAACTCTGTCTCTAGTGAATACTTTCACCACACCCCTGCACCCTTGGTCTATAGCCTAGCTCTTGTCTGCATAAGTAAATAAATTTAATCTTCTTTAAAAAGGTTCCTAGAAGGTAACTAATGAGGAAATCTAGCCAACCAATCTTCAATTCATTGCACTGGTAGTGTCTGCATCCTTTAAAGTCATTGCTCTCCTTTTCAATTCCGTCTCTCTTTCTTAGTTATCTGAAATTCACACCACTTGTATTTTCTTGTTTCAGTTTCTCATTCTACTTTGTTTTTGCTTCTTTTAAAATTTTTACTGATGCTTTTTAAGTGTGTGCCAAAATTCAGCATCACTAATCCATTAAATATTTCCAAATATAGAATAAGTTCTTCAATGAAAAACCTTACTCATCATCATAAAGTAGATCCTTCACAACTGTTCTAGATGATAAAATGTTGAGTTATCCTAAGATCCATACCCTAAATCAAAAATTCAGCTGATGGAGTTTTTGGAGTTGATGGGTTTAGAGAGCAGAGTCCTTGGGTTCACTCTGGGAAAGGTTTCAGCAAGCTCCCCTTTCAGCGGGTTGAGTTTCCCAGCTGAGTTTCTTCTGAGACAGATGTTGTATTTAAAGAATAGGTTTATTAGGGAAAGGGGACAGAGACTACAGGATGCTGTGGGGCAGCTTTGGGTTTATCCTCTTCTTTTGGTATGGAGGGGCTCATCTTTGCAAGTGGTTAGGTTTTGGACAACTATGCAGAAAGAGATGGGAGATAGACTTGAGATTCCACAGTGGGCACAATCTCCATACTTTTAGCCTCGGGTCAGAGTATCTGTTCTTCACAGTCCCTCCAGCGGTCCCATAGCTGCTAGGCTTTGTGCTTTGTGGCAAGGCCTTTGGAGCCTGAGGATCTTGATTTCTATATCTGGCTTAATGGTAGTGTTAACCCCTGGGCCCCCACCTCCTTGTGTGAGTCAGTTTTACATTTTGTGATGTCTCCTTTTCTAGTCTTACCTCATAATCATGGACTTGTTTTTATACCAAGATATTCATTGTCAGATCATAGTTAGCACAGGCTCCTTGTGAAGATCGTTCTCTTACACAAATAAGCAGTTTTAGTTTTAGCTTCAGTTTTAGTCCTACTTCTTCAATGGACATTTGTTTTTACCTTTATTAGGAGAGTCCTTTGAGATGGAGAATTACCAAGAGAAACTATAAATCTGTTGCTATATGCAATTTATCTGGCTTCCTCATATTTATTTCTCCTTAATTTAATCTTACCTAATCAGCAATAACAATGTTATGCTCTCTTTTTTGATGTGTATTTTGACCAATTTGATCAACATTTAATTTTCAGCTTTTTCAATAGTAGAAACTGTAGAAGAAACACATAGGGTCATTTAAATCATTGCATGTCTTGATTGCCAATTAAATGTCACTGTGTGATTACAAAACAAATTAAGTACCTAAGTGAGCAGCTACCTAAATTACAGTGCAGTCCAAAAAATGTTAACTGCTATCATTATGTATATGCCCTGTTTTAGAAAGTGGACAGTAAGACCTTAATAATGGGGGAAAATGTATCCTATCTTTTTGTAATACACCAACAGTTCCTGACAGTGTTTTATATACACATTATTTCTGTGTACAGCACATATTGATTAAAGATGATACTTTGTTCCACACATATTGGTAATCAGTAAACTTCTAAGATTTTAATTACAACATATGTAAACAATTTGAATGTAAATGGAACAATAGAGTATAATCCTGTGCTACATGAAAGAGGAATGTAAAGGAAATCAGTTCTGAAATTCTTAACATCAATGCCATTGTTTATTTGATGTTTAACTTCCATGTAAACAGTATTTAAAAGAAAAAATAAGAGCTCATTGTCAAATCAAACATACTTTCTTGAAACAAAGAGCTAGAACACAATGATACAAGTGGCAGCTCGTCCTACAAGCCAACTGCTCCAAACAGCCTTCTCTTCCCCTTGGCAGATGGTCCTCATTATGATTGCTCTCAAATGAGAGAGTGGTTTGAAGCAGGCTTGTATTTACAATTATGACTCTCACAGAAGGAGGTTTACTAGGGTTCTAAAGCTAATTAGCTCTGTCCACATCTCAATATTTTGCTCATCTAGCCCACAACCATTTTGGCAATCCTGGAGGGAGGACAGCCAAAGGAAGGGCAGGGTAAAACTGAAGATGTAGAGAAGAGATGTATAATGGGTTGTTTTTTTTATTATTATTATTAGGTTAAAAAGAATATTCTTAAAGGCATTGCTGTGGTTACGAAAGCTCAGGGGGCATAAGACAAGCAGAGGTGGGATACGTGAGGCAGGGAGATGAGCATAAGTCTACATAATAACGATGCAAAATAGTGATTTCAAGCCCATGCTTGTTTGTATTACTCCAACACAGTGACAGTAGAAAGGCTTAGATGACGTATGTCTCTCAGTGGCTTTATATATATATATA
>NW_004567113.1:26962236-26964398 GCF_000260355.1 Condylura cristata | reverse complement strand
TTTAAGCTCAGAAAGATGGTGTTCAATTGGAGAGCATTTGACTGCTGTTGTGTCTGACTAAGGAAGCTTTTTCATTTTTGTTTTTTCTTTCCATTTATAAAAAGGAACATGAATATACCAAGATATATTGTTATTGTAAAATCTTGAGAGTGTGAGAACAGAGAAAATAAGTGGAGACTGACTTAAGTTTTACAAATGGGAAGCACATTCCTGAACAAAGTTAAGTTAGTAAGCCAATCACTATCCATCTCCATACAGAGCAAAATTCAATCAAAAGCAAAAGTATTAGAAAGTAAGTTGCTACATGTCATTGATTTTTAATAGTTGCCATATAAATAAAATCTTCATAATCAGGATACAGTAGGCCTATCCTCTGGCGGACTAACAAAAAAATAGTCTCAAATAAGCTATTTATATCAATGAAACTGTGGAAGTTAGCATTTTAATGCTCAGGATTCCTGTCTTTTCCTGCACTTACTAGACTGGGTGACTAAAATTTCATTGCAAATTCTCAAAAAAAAAAAAAAAAGACCGAGTTGAACTTAATTATTTGATTCTTATCTAGTAGGTAGGACATGAAAAATAGTAAAAAAGTAAATAAATAAAAAAATTGTAAGGGATTTATTTCATCTTGCTTTATATTTTCTTTTTCTTAGAATTGTTTTGAACTAAAGTTATTTTCCATGTATCCAACTAGTCAACTAATAGATTCCTTCTGTTAAAGGGCATCCCCCCCCAAGATTGGGTGACCGAGGTGTGACCCTTACCATGTGATAAGAAATGGAAGTTTTCTAAAAAGACTTATTTGCAAGGGCAATTGAGGACAGTTAAGAGAAAGGATGTGTTAATTTGCCAAGACATGGTCAGATACCTGCTAACAAGGGGAACTGGGGTACAAATGAAGCCCTAGAAGCAGGAGAGATGCAGCCACTTACTTTGATTTTACAGAGGTCCAGGTGCAACTCTGCTACCATTTCTGGAATGCTAGTGTAGGCCTACTGGGAACTGTGACCAAGACTACTGCTGCTTTTTAGGAAAATGGTGCCTGTTCGTTGTTTCTCTGTCTTTTATGTAGACTTATTCTATAAATTTATTCTGGAATACTTTCTACCCCCTGTTCTATTCTGACATCACCGTAGTATATGTTATTTCAGGACACACACTCTTGATATAGGACCCTGGACACTTAGATAACTTAGATATTATTTGTATCTTATTTTACCAAAAGTGTCTTTTCATTAAGCAGGGGAAATAAATATTTTAAAAAGTGACATGGGAGCCCTCCCTGGTGGCACAATTGGTTAGGATGCAGCCCTACAAGCTACCCACAGTAGCTTCAGTGAGAGTTCCATCTACCACCCCAGAGGTGACTCATATGGCACAGCACACATGTCTCATCCACTACTTCCCTCAGCAGTGTACTTCATTGAGCTGCCTGTTCCTGCTTCCCACTCTGTCTCTGGTGAATCCTCTCACCGCCACAGCACTTCTGGCTTGTATCCCAGTTCTGTATGAATAAATAAATAAATAATTCTTTAAAAATGACATGGATTTTTTTAAAAAGAAGGTAAAAATATAAGGAAACAAAAATGGGTATTTATGTACTATGAATGCAAGTAACATATTAGTGAAGCAAAATTTTATATGTACATCAAGACAATTCTCCTAACAGCAAAAAAAAAAAAAAAAATGATAGTAAGTAAAAGAAAGTATATTTTGTTCTAATAGTTATCTATATATTATCTTGAGTTTAAAGGATTTGATATTATTTCTAGAGGGAAAAATAATGTTCTGAATATTTTATAAGTCTAATTAAGACTTATTTTTTGAACAGTTTTTGCTTTGTTCACAGATATTCTGATATTGTATCAAAATTTCTTAGTTGTAAAAAAGAGTTTCTTGTAAGGAGAGGGGAAAGTTTTTGGAACATGAAAAGGTACACGAGGTATATATTTGGGGTACAGGCCAGAGGCTGAGGGGCAGTGAGAGACTTCACCAGAGACAGAGTGGGGAGCAGAACAGGCAGATCAATGAAGCACACTGCTGAGGGGAGCATCGGGTGGGCCAGGAGAGGTCTGCCACGCCATGTGGTCATCTCTGGGGCAGGCGGGAATCGAACTCATGCGGAAGTGACTTTAGATTCTCAGTGCTGTGCTTTAACC